>NC_132863.1:20897500-21202500 GCF_048164855.1 Canis lupus baileyi
TGCTAGAGGTTTGTTTTATTATTTTTTTCAATAAACCAATATTTTGCTTTGTTCAGCCTTTCTACCGAACATTTTCTGTTCATTTATTTTTTGCTTTCTTTTTTATTATGGCCTCTATTCTATTTTTTCTTTTATTCTTTTATTTTAGGCAGTCTGGCATTGTTTTCTGCTATTACCTTTTTAAAAAAAGATTTTATTTATTTATTTGAGAGAGAAAGAGTGAGAGAGAGCACATAAGCAGCAGGGAGACGGAGAGACAGGCTCCCTGAGGAGCAGGGAACCTGAAGTAGAGCTCCATCCCAGGACCCTGAGATCATGACCTGAGCCCAAGGCAGATGCTTAACCAACTGAGCCACCCAGGTGCCCCTCTGCTGGTGTCTTTAAAAATCCATACTGGATGAATACGTGCGACTATAACAAGCTCCCCTGGTGCTTTTGATGCACTCTCTGTGGTGCTTATTCTTGTCTTAATGTCCATTGAAATCACCTGGTTTCCTGAGTGAGTCTTTTGCTAGTTGCTGAATTTTGGAGGCTGGTTCCGGTCTAAGGCTCCCTCTGTTGGTTATCCTTAAGATTGCAGCAGGCTGTCCCCAGCCCTCATCACCCTGGGCTCTTAATAACCAGGCCAGGGCTCTCAGTGTCTATCCCTGTGATTCCCTGGAGAATGGGGATTCTGCTCTATTCCAGGCAAACCCTTAGAGCTCTGAGCTGAGCCTCAGCCCAGGTCTCTCTCTGTCACCAACTCAGCCCCCATTAGACCATCCTGAACTGAGAGGAGATCAAATCTCATCCATTGCAAAAGTCCTTCCAGTTATCTCCAGGCAGAAGGAGTGTGTCTCCCCTAGTACTCTCAAACCCTGGAGCCCGGTTAGGAGTGGCTAGGACGATGCTTGGATCTGGCAATAATAATTAAATCTGCCCTTTCCTGAACACTTCTCTGCCAGGCACTGTTCTAAGAGCTCAGCATGACTAACTCAGCTCTGTCAGGTGGGCACCAGTATTGTCTTCACTGTATGAAGGAAGAAACGGAAGCACAGAGAGTTTAAGTAATTTGCCAAGGTCATACAGTCAGTGGAGAGGGAGAGCTGGGGTCCCTCGGCAGTCTGGTATAATAAATCATATTATTTACTGTTTAAAATAATTTTATTTATATAATTAATTTCATTCAATAATTTAATCAGTTTGATGATTGATTTATTATTAGTCATTTATTATGTTGTTTCTGTGTCCAGGTACTGTGAACTGCTTGATATTCATGACCCCATTTAATTTTGCGGATGAGAAGTCGGAACTCAGAGCAGGAGTCAGAAAATGGAGTGGACTTGGGTTTGTTTGCCCTGATGCTCCTCCAAGCCAGGTGCCTGTGTTGGCAGAAGTCATCAAGGATGCTCAGTGGAGTGCCTACATCAGCTACATCTGGATGGCATAAAATGCACATGCCTCACAATTCCAAGCCAGAGAGTTTGGAGGTTGAGCTGTGAGAATCTGCATTTAACAAGCACTCCTAGTTGATCGTGATTAAAAAATGTGACAAACCGTATTGCCCTGCTTCCTCTACCCATTAGAGCACATCTGACCAGTCACCTTAGATGCAAGTGACTTAGCATGTGTCTCTTTGCCTCTGCAACAGTTAAAAATGCTTTTGTTGCAAGTAATAGAATCTCTGACAACAGTGGCTTAGGTTCTAAAGACTTCTATTGTCTCTTTAATAAAATGTCTAGGATTAGACAGTCTCAAGGCTAGTATAGCAGTTCAGCCGTGCCATCAAGGAGCTAGTTTTTTTCTTTCTTTCTTTTTTTTTTTTTTTTTTTTTTAAAGCTTTCTGCTATATTATCCCTGGCTGTTGGCTTTTCTTTTTCACACTTGTTTCATAGTGACAAGAAGGCTGCTGCAGATTCAGGTATCTTGTCCAAAGTCCCTAGACTTTGATGCAGCAGGCACACAGTCACATGACTTAGGCTTAGCCAAGCACGTGTTCTCACCTGGAATTTTTAATTGAGAGCTGGTGACAAGAAGTGGGGACAATGAGGACTGCATTCCAGGGGATGATGGTGACAGTTTTGGTGGCCAAAATAGGTTCTAGGGCTACCTTATTATCAGATCAGCAATCATGTGCTCAATATACTGGTTTTGTGATGCAATTTTGTCTGTGATGCTGCCTCTGTGGCCACCTTTTGCTTCTGCTGCTTTCTAAGCCTGGTTCTCCGTCTTCTCCGCCCAGGTCTGGGAGTTCCTGAGGTCCCTTCACAATTTCCTCCTTTCTTTGATCCAGCCAGAGCCAATTTCCATTGCTTGCAGACAGGGCTACCAAGCTTAGCTCTTTCCAGTCTTTGCCTAAAGGCAGCTCCTCGGAGAGAGCGTCCCTGGCTCTGGTGGGGGTGGGGGGCGGGCGGGGAAGGCAACCTGCTATTCCCTAGACAACATGTATGTCTCTCCCTCATCATACTCATCACAAATGGTCAGTATTTTATTTGTGCAGCCAGACAGAACATTTACTTGTTCTGTATGGCTGCATATTAGGATGTAAACTCCACGAGACCATGGACCATCATGTTCTCCTGTATGCAACACAGTGCCCGACACCTAGTGGGTGTTCGGGTGGTTGTGATGGGCTGAGCAGGTGCAGAGATGGCTGGTGCATGTTGCGTGGCGTGTTTGGGATGGGGCTGACCTGGGAGGCACCCGATGGGTAAAGAAGCCCTTACCTCGGGTCTTATCCCTTCAGTCCCCCATATCTCCTCCTTTGTGAGGACCAGGCACATCGTTGACTATGAGAGAGCATCATGGAGAGAAATCCCTGCTCTTAAACAGAATCACAAGGGCTGTTCCTGCCCTGGGTGGGGAGGGTGCCTGCCTCCCCAACAAACAGGCACCAGCCAAGCACGATGGGGAAAAAAATAAAATAATATTTAGATAAAAGGCTATAATTAGCCTTAATGCCTGGGCATAATGCCTATTTAGACATTGATCACCCTGGAAATAATAGGGAGACATAAATGACACTAGGAAATTAATTCGCCAGGCTGACATGTGTTAGAGCTTGTCCCAGTTAGTGGGTAAAAACTACCCCCAAACTCAGTGGTGTAAAACATCCATTAATTGTTCTCCTGAGCAAGGATCTCAGACAGGACATGGTGGGGATGGCTCACCTCTGCTTCATGATGTCTAGGGCCTCAGCTTGAAGTCAAGAGAGAGGGGGTAACTCAACGTCTGGGGCTGAAGCCACCCGAAGGTTCATTTACTCACGCGGTTGATGGTTGATGCTGGCTGGAGACAGGAAACTTCGCTAGGCTTTCAGCTGGCCACCTACAGAAGGCCTGGGCTGCCTCACAGCACAGGGGCTGGGCTCCCAAGGTAAGCGCCCCAAGAGAGAGCCAGGCAAAAGCCAGGCTGTCTTTTATGATTTATTAGAAGTCAAAGTGCATCACTTCTACTGCATTCTGTTCATAAAGGCAGTCTCAAAGGACAACCCTTTGAAAGGGTGGAAATTAGACTCCACTTTTTTATCGAGTCTGGAAGAGCATATGGAATTTTAATTAGTATGTGGCCCTTTTCAGAAAATGGAAAACATAATCTGCCACAGGGCTCCCTTCCCTGGGCTGCGCCCCCCAAATTGAAATTGACTCTGGCCAGTCAGGGCTGGGGTTTCCCCAGTCCTTCTCATTCTCACATTTAGCAACACAACTTCCTTCTCTTGTCTCCCCCTGCCAGGGTCCTAGGTCCCCTCTTTGAACATGAGGGAGTCCTAACATCCTTCCAGGCTAGCTCCTCTGAGAAGTCCTCCCTGATTACCCTAGTCTCCCAGCTGGACCTCAAGAGTTCTTCCCTCCCCGCCAAATCCCTCCCACCCACCCCATGCCCATCCCCCACCCCCACTGTGCCTAACCAAGCCCTGCTCTTCTTTCCAGGATTGGCATGGAGCTCTCAGCATCTGGGACCTCTGCTGAAGAAGATGCTTCTTAAGCTTAGACTAGGGTCCCAGCACAGCAGCTTGGGGGTTGGACAAGAAAGGCGGCCTGATGGTGGCAGGAGTGAGCCTGGGAGGGGGAGGTAAAGAGCCTTCCACGTTAGTTTCCCAGGGCTCATGTGGTGGAGGAAGAGCAAACCAGTTGTGCTTGGAGAAGTCTGGAGTCATGGAATGGCTTGGGCTACCAGATAATGTCATTCGTGCCTACTTTCTTCATATCCCACATCCAATCCCCTGGGACAGCTGGTGGGTTCAGCCTTCTGCACCACTTCTCACCCTACATTGCTGCCACCCTGCCCTGAGCACTGATACCTCTGCCCTGGACGGTTACAACAGCCTCCTCACTGGACGTCCTGCAACAGCCAGAGGCTTTCTTCAAAAACACAAGTTAAATCTTGTCATTCCTCTGCTCAAAACCATTCTGGCCTCCTCATCTCATTCAGAGTAGGAACCAAAATCCTTACAGTGGCCTTACAGTAGGATCTCTAACCCCGCCCCCCCCCGCCCCCCCCCCCCCCCCCCCCCCCCCCCGTCTTTATCCTGATTCTTCCCACCCTCCACTGTTTACTGCAGGAACATTGCTTCCTCTGTGTTCCAAGGATACTCCCTCCTCAGAGCTTTGCCCTACTGTTCCTGGAACTCACTCCTTTAGATCTTCACCTGGCTTTCCCTCATAGTCCACCCTGGGGTTCCACCCAAATATCACCTATCAGAGGGCCTCCCCTTCCCAACATATACCCATATCCTGGATTTTATTCATCCATTGTATTTTGTGTTTATTTGATTACTTATTTTATTACCTATCTCCCCACACCCACTCCTGTGCCTCTGCCTCCCTATGATGACAAACTTCCAGGAACCACAGTTCATCTGTGTGGAATCCCTAGAACCTGGTCATAGTAGGGGCTCATTAACCATCTGTGATTCAGTGAGATCTTGGCCATGGCATTTTTTAATGGCTTGGTGACCCTGGGAGGTCACATCTTCCAGGATCAGGCGAGTCAGTTTGCCAATGTCATACACAAAGATATCAAAATCTCTCTGTAGAACTATGTTCCCAGTCTCTTAAAGTTTAAACAGGCATTTCAAATTTCAACAAAAGGCTAGTCCTTCAGTCTGAAGCACTGGCCATCAGATGTCTGCAATTCCCATAGTGGAACAGTAGGAGGCATCCTACTCTCATCTCTCATCCCTCAGGGGCTCAGAAAACTCCGGAGTAGAGCTCGGCAATCTCAAAACCTGCCTGTTTTCTGGGGGGAAAAGTGGAAGTGAGTGGGGAACAGGAACTGTTTTTTCATTTTCCTATGCTTTTGCATTTAAGTAGTTTTGTATTGTGAATATATTTGTATACAATATTTTAATAAATGTGTCTTAAATTTTTTATTTTACAATAGAGAAAGCTAATTTACTACAGAGTGGCCATAAACTCAGAAGACATAAGTAATATTATTTTATTTTGTTCCAGATTGAACCTCTTGATTATATCTCCTGAAGCATGCTAAAAGTGTGGGTTTATTCAGTGGAAATCAGAGGCATTGATCATACCAGGCAGCATGCAGGATTAATGGAATTGCCACGTTAACACTCCAATTTTGTCGCCCTTTTGCACAGCACAACAAATTATGCTGTGCAATAATTCAAACACATTTAATTTATCATGCAATGTCACTGAATGTATCATATATTCTAATGTGATATCAATAAATCATTTTTATGCATGTTTGCCTATGTTTCCACGCTGTAGATCGGCAACCACTGACAGACAAACGGTTGCAGTAAATATGTAGGTGATCATAAAGGCAGATGAAGGCTAGAATGAGAGCCAAGAATGGAGAGAGCTAGCTCTAAACTGTTGCTTCCTCGTTGGTCCAAGGGTAGGTACATAAAGTCCCCTCTTTGAAGGTTGCCCAGAGGAGAAACAACATAATAGAGAAGCCCTCCTCCTGAGCAGGAGATGTTGGTTGAATCCAGTGGTTTAAGGCTGGCTTCTTAGGCAGAGGGAGGAGCAGGAATCCCATAGAAAGCCCGATGTGGGACTTAATCCCAGGACCCTGGGATCACAACCTGAGCCAAAGGCATATGCTTATCCCCTGAGCCACCCAAGTGCCCCTAAGGCTGGCTTCTCAGGCAGGTATGATCAAGGTCAGGAGGAGGAGTGACTGAGAGCCAGAAGCTGGGCAGATGAAGAGGCTGCTTCTGGAAAGAGGGACTCCCAGGTGTCCTACTGATGGTACCTCCTCAGTATTGGAATGCCAGAGCCGGTTTCTAAGCAGTTGCAGGCAAGTAGTTTGGGAGGAGACATCCAAGAATGCCTTTCCAGGGCTGGGTGCCACAGCAGAGACATTCTTCCTTGAGTTTCTGCATCCTATACTTCCCTGTCTCTTTGTAAACCTGTGATAAAATTTATCACTGGGTACCTTTTTAGAATCTGTGTAGGCAGCACTGCATAACAGAGGGGTTAGAAAGGAGCCAGCCTGCCTGGGGACCAGCCGCTGCCTTTACTAACTCTCCCATGACCTAATTAACCGTTTGAGTATCAGTTGTCTCATTTGTAAAATGAAGGCAATATTAGTCTTTTCCTCAAAGGATCATGGGGTGGAGTAAATCCACAAATACCTATAAAATACTTAGAATGGGCTTCTGGTCTGGTGAGTACAAAGCTTGAAAGTTGCTACTCCATCCTAACAGGTACAAAGCTGAACAAACCAACTCTCTTAGAACCATAAGAGAGATGAGGTCACAATGCAAACAACCTGAAATTGGAGACACTAACAGGCGAATATAGAGTCATCACTTAACAGGAGCATAAACCCCTAAGCAGGGACACCTGGGTGGCTCAGCGGTTGAGCATCTGCCTTTGGCTCAGGTCATGATCCTGGGGTCCTGGGGTTGAGTCCTGCATCAGGTTCCCTGTGGGGAGCCTGCTTCTCCCCCTATGTCTCTGCCTCTGTGTGTCTTTCATGAATAAATAAATAAAATCTTTAAAAAAATAAAACATACCTAATCATCGGACTATAGGATGCTTTCTTCCCTCCCATACCTGATCACCACATTACTAAAGGTTATTTACAACAGTTCATTTGATCCAGTGCATCACTGATGCTTGGCTCCCCAAAAAAATTGCAAGGCAAAAACACAGTTTGAAGAGACAGAGAAAGCATCAAAACCAGACTCAGATGCAGCAAGGATGCTGGCATTATCAGACCAAGAATTTAAAACAACTGTGATTGATATGCTAAGAGCCCTAATGGATAAAGTAGACAACATGCAAGAAAGAGCAGATGGGCAATGTAAGCAGAGAGATGGAAAGCCTAAGAAAAAGAAAAAAGAAAAAAAAATTCAAGAGATCAGAAACACTGTAACAGAAATAATATATTTGATGGGCTTATTAGTAGACTGGACATGGCTAGGAGACAACCACTGAGCTTGAGATATCTTGATAGAAACCTCCAAAACTGAAAACAAAGAGAAAAAAAAAGACTAGGAAAGAAATAAAAAAGCAGAACAGAGTATGCAAGAACTGTGGGACAACTCCATATGATGTAACATATACATGTGATGGGAACACTAGAAGGAGGAGAAAGAGAGAAAGGAATAGAAGAAATATTTGAAACAATAATGATTAAGAATTTCCTCAAATTAATGTCAGACCCCCAAGTCACAGATCCAGGAAGTGCAGAGAAGACTAGGCAGGATAAATACCAAAAAACAAAACCAAAAAACCCCCAAACACCCTACACCTAGACATTTCATTCTCAAACTTCAGAAGATCAAAGATAGAGAAAAACTCCTGCAAGGAGCCAGAGGGGAAACAAACCCGACCTTCTCTATATAGGAGCAAACATAAAAAAATTACACCTGACTTCTCAGAAAGCATGCAATAGAGAAGAGAATGGAGCAAAATATTTAAAGTGTTGAGACTAAAAACCCCATCAACCTCATACCCTTCAAAGGTGAGGAGAAATAGCGACTTTCTCAGGCAAACAGAAACTGAGGGAATTTGTTGCCAGTAGATCTGCCTTGCAAGAAGTGTTAAAAGAAGCTCATGTGAGAGAGGAAAAACGATATAGTTCAGAAAGTAACTCAGCTTTACATAAAGAAAGGAAAAGCACTAGAGGTGGAATAAAGTGAAGGTAAAATAAAAACTTGTATTTTCTTATTGTTAATTGATCTAAAAGATAACTGTTTATTCAAAATAATAATAACAATATATTGTTATATATCTGTTATATATATATAACATATATACATACATACATATGCTCTATCTGTTATATATATATATAACATGCCAGATATAGCATATGTATGTATGCTTATAAATAAGTGAAATGAGGGACAGCTATGATCAAGGAAAACCAAAGAAAGGCAGAAAGATAGTAGGATATAAAAATAGGAGCAAAGCATCAGAGGAAGAAATGGAAACCAGTAACAAATATGGTAGATATGAATCCAACCGTGTCTAGTTACTTTAGATGTTAATCGTCTAAATACACCAATTAAAAGACAGATTGTCAGAATGGATCAAAAAAAGACTCAACTATATTTTGTATAGAATAAATTAACTTTAAATATAAAGATTAAAAGTAAATGAATGGAGAAAGATATACTATGCTAATCAAAAGAAAGTGAGAGCAGCTACATTATTTTCAGACTGCACAGATTTCAGAGCCAAGGAATGTTATGGGAGGTAAAGAAGGACATTCCAAGGGTGCCTGGGTGGCTCAGTTGGTTAAATGTCTGCCTTCGGCTCAGGTCATGGTCCCAGGGTCCCACATTGGGCTCCCCGCCCAGTAGGGAGTCTGCTTCTCCCCCACCCCTGCTGTCTTGCACACACTCTCTCTGTCTCAAATAAATAAGTAAAAATCTTAAAAAATGAAAGGAGGATGTTCCATAATGATAAGGGGGTCAATTCTCCAAGAAGACAAGGTGATCCTTAATGTGTATATGGAGGACAATTGGATGTCAAATTACCTTACAAACTCCAACTTCGGTTCTCCCAGAAATAAATGTAGTGCTGCCTGCTTTCCTTTGTTTCATTGCTAAAATTCTCTAGAACCCCATTGGGATGGAGGGCTTCTATTAGATACAACCCTTACAGGACACATGTGCCTGGGGTTGGTTAGAAACTCCACATGGATTTTTAACATCACACCTTAGGAGTCCCCCTCGAGGGTGGAAACCCAAGGGCAGGGATCACACCATGACTGATTTTCAATCTCTCTTGATCCTATGCCTGGCAGAGAGCCTGGCACAAAGTATACACTCAAGAAATACTTGCTGATGAGAGATGCTTGAGGGAATTAAGGTCTGGGGCAGGCCTCACAGGGACAGAAGATATGGACATCTTTGGATCTCCTTTCTATCAGAAACTGGAGTTGGTGTCTGTCAATTTCACCCTAGCCCTCCTCATTGGGGACTGGTGCAGAATCTCTTGAGGAGGAATGGAACATCCCATCTCCAGGCCGAGTCCCCGGGCAAGGCCCCCAGAACACTTGGAGAGAGTGGCAGAGCTTCCAAGAAGAGAAGCCAGCCCCTTGTTTCTGCAGGGGACGTCTGCTGCATCCAGACAATAGAGCTGGGGCCTGGTGAGGGTTCCTTGACATTGGGAGTGCAAGTGGGCACAGGTTCTGGTGCTGACTGCCCCCAGGGAATTGGGGAGACGGGGGAGCTGAGCCTGGAGCAGCTTGAGATGAAGGAGGAGGAGAGGGCCAACTGGGGCCAGAGAGCTCACTCCCTGCTTGGTGGATCAAGGAGATGTGATTGTAGCTCAGAAAGGCTGCCTTTACACTGCAGCCACACAGACAGCCTCAGTGGCCAAGCTGTGTCAGCTTGAGGCCAGTAGGGACAGACCTTTATGGTTTTTCTCCAGCTCTGATGGATCAAGCAGTAGGAGCGGGGAGGTGGATGGAAGACAGAGTAGGTTAGGCCTGAGCTGAGCATCGGCAGACACTTTGAGCTGGATGTGGGGCTGAAGCTTCCATTTAGCCTGGACTGGTCCCTTAGATTCAGAAAGCGAGGCACAATTGCCAAAACAAAATTCGTCAGCACAAGTGACAGTAAAGTGATGGGCTTTCAAGAGGCAAAGACTGGGGAATCATCAGAGCATGTGTGAAGGCAGAGAAGGTTCCAGCTGAGCTAGCAGTGCTGAGGCCTCCTGGCTCAGGAGGGGCCGTGTGGCACGAGGAGGGAAGAGCCCAGCGTGAACAGAGGCTGGGCCACCACGGGAGCCTGCTCAGCAAAAAGGTTCCAGGAAAGACTTTGAAGTCCCTTCCCACTCTGACACCCGTAGAGCTGGCCCAGCAGCCACACGGAACGAGGCGCTCCCTCTCCAGGCAGCCTAATCTATGTTTGGACATCATATTAGAGGATGTTTTCCTTCTGCACCCGGAGCCACACAGAACGAACCCGCTCCCTTTGGACTTTAGGATGTGGGGAGCACAGCCCCTTTGGGTCATCCCTTCTCCAGGAGAACACGGCCCCCGCCCCGTTTTTTCCTCCACCTCTTCGGCAAAGCAGCAGCCTTGGAGAGCCTGATTGTGTTCTTTTTAACCTTTATTTTGAGTGTAAAGACGTGAGTGCCATGTCAGAGAGCCAATCATCCCCATCCCTCCGCTGTGGCCCGAGGGAGGAGTAGGAATGTCCCAACTGCAGGCTTGGGATCAGCAAACAGTCCGGACTGTCCTCTCCCCGGATCCATTCAGAGAGCCGCTGGGTCAGGTGCCACTCTGTTCTGCAGCGCTGATGCGCTGGGGGGCTGAGGGGGCCATGGGGCTCATGGGAATGTGCAAAAGTGAAGTCCCAGGCCCCGGTGGAGCCAGCCCAGCCTGGGAGTGCGGGCGAGGGCGTGTGCCGGAGGCTGGGCATCCAGGCCAGGCCACCGAGGGGATGTTGTGGGTTTCCCAGGCTGGACAGCATGGGCAGGGGGCTCACTCCACAGGTGCGCCCTGCCTGCTCCGTGTTACCCAAGTTTGTACGGGGGCCACGCAGGCCCTTCACTCGGCCACGTCAATGGACAGCATGGCTTTGATCGCAGGGAACTTGTTGCAGGAGAAATCGGCGAGCAGCTGCTTGGTGCCGCTCCGAGTGGGCAGGATCTCGAAACGTACCCGAGACCGCTCCTTGGGGCGCAGGGTTGGCACGCTGGTGGGGAAGGGCATAGGTCAGTGTTGATGAGGGGGTTCCCGGACCTCAGGCTAGGCAGGCCCTCTGTGGCCCTTGAGTCCTGCACTGGTGAGGTGGCTCCCTCTGGCTCCCTCCCTGGATTATGGGGCCCCTCAGCAGGGGAGGGAGGAGTTCCATGATCTCTCACATCTGCTAAGCCCTTGAGGACCAGCTCCAAGCTCTGGTGATCTGGACTTGCCGGGGGTTCAAGCCTGGCAAACCCCCAAGCCAGGTGCAAATGTGCCTCCCCACCTGCAGGTTCTCCCAGGGGCACCCCTCTCAGCATCTCTCACAGGGCCCTAGGCTGGGACTCACTCAATCCTGAGGCTGCCCAGCAGCAGACCGCTGCCCTCCACCATCAGCACGCAGTCTTTCACCGGCTCGTCCAGCGGGTTGGAGAAGAGCATCTGGACATTCACTGGCTTTTGCACCTGGGCCTGGTCCAGCACCTGTGGGGAGAATGGGTTGACGGAGTCAGAGTGCAGCTGCTCATCTCACTTGCCTCTTGCTGAGATCCCACCAGGCTGGGCAGGCCACTGGGTGATGGGAATGCGTCTGTGCGGGGGGTTCCCGGGAAACTGCTGTCATGCCCATGCTTCGGACAGGACACCAGGCTCAGTGGGAGAGGCGGCACATTGTAGTGGCTGAGGGCACTTTACCTTCCCCCCTGGGCTCCCAGGCCCTCCTGCCTGGTCATCCTGGGAAGGGAAGCTCCACCTCCCAGGACTGCCAAGTTCCACACGGGCAGCTCAGAGGGCTGGAGACTATTTCATTCTGAACTTAGTGGCAGTACTTTCCTTGAGGCTCTTACTCACTGGTCCTGTCTCTTCCCTCCTAGCCTAGATGTGCCCTCCCCGGGAGGCCTGACCCTGCTCAGACCTCCACTCCTGCTCAGAGCTTCACGCTCCTGTCCAGAGGACAAGGCATTGGGCCCCCACCTCAATTCAGGCCACTCTCCTCTGATGACACCCCAGTCTATCAATGTCCTTCGATACCTCAGGGGCCCAAGGATTCCCTGTGTGCCACGTGTGGTCTAGACAGGGCTCCTGCACCCCACCTGCACCCGTCTGACTCTGGTCAGAGACCGGAGAAAAGCCACCTGGACTCTTTGCTGTCAAAGACTATTTCCAAGCAATAGTCGTGACCGAGCAGACACATCACCTTTCCTGGCCGGGCATCTGCTAACGAGGGCTCACTGTCCCTCCCTCCCTTGCATGGGAGGAACTAAATGAGATCATGAATGTAGAAGAAAACGTCTGAGAAATAGGTCTGGAAACGGTGTGGCTGCTGGCTTTCTTTTGTCCTTCTTTGGAGGATCATCTGTTGTTTGCATGGTTTTTCTTTTCTTGCCCCTCATCCACACAGCAACCCATTTGACAGCAATAAAGCTTTAGATAAATGCAACAACCAAGGCCTCTCTGGTTCTGGAGCCTTTGCTTTTTGCATCCTGGGATGTCTACCAATACTTTGTGCAAACCTGAAGCATTGAGACCATGATCTCTTTGGTAATTCTTCCCATGGAACTCATGTACAGGTGTGACAGGATGTGAAGCACGAAGCATAATTTTATGCCACTGGGATACAACAAGGCTACAGTAATAATGCTGTATTTTTCACATTGATATTCAATTTGAGATTTTTGTGGATTTGTTCTTTCATTATTGCTGCTCACCGCCCTGGCCCATTGACCCAAATCTGTATATGCACCCAAAAGAGAGGGTAAGAGCCACCAGAAATCTGTGCCTGATTATCAGTGGTTCACGGGCCAACATGAAGGACATCACCCTATGGAACAAAGTTCAGATTTCATGGTCTGATTCTACAGTGTAACATCCTCAATGCCTGCTGCCAATCAGTGCCAGATAAGGTCATGGGATTTCACCTGAATTATTATCTTCTCATACAGATTACCCTCATGAGTTTTGAAATCTGTGCCCACTCTGAGTGAGCTACACATTGATTCTTTCAATCAAGACAAGACTGCGTTGATGCTCTCAAGGCTGAAGGTGACATTGGATTAGAAGGAGATTCAGACAAAGATGTCCAAAAGAAGGATCAGATGCCTTCTTTAGAGGTGGGGAGAAGGGCAGAAGGTGAGGGAGAGAGAATCTTAAGCAGATTCCACACCCAATGTGGAGCCGGATCTCACAACCCTGAGATCATGACCTGACCTGAAATCAAGAGTCAGATGCTGAACTGACTGAGCCACCCAGGTGCCCTCAGATGCCTTTTTAAAAGATTAAGCAAGAAAGTTCTTGGTGGCACCTTTTCAGCCTGTTTATATTCTAATCTTCTTTTTAAAGATATAGGCTTTTTAGAGACAAAGCTGACTTGATATGGAAATCCAAAAGGTGTAGAGCAAGTGTTGAATAAAAGATAAAGCTATAAGAATGTTTGAGGATAAAGGAATGTCATAGGGAAAAACTACCCTCATTTAAACACTGATCATTGTAACACGGAATGTCTTCATAACTGAACTGGCTGCTACTCAGCATCACCTCCCAGTCTCACACAGGAAGCAGCTCTCCGCTGCCCATCATGTCTGCAGGGAGGAGGTGCGGGTCTAGGAAATGTCTTGGGAGGCAGGAAGAGGCTTCAGCACACAGAGGACAAGCACTGAGTGACAATGAAGATTCTTGTGAGTGGGGCAGATGCGTGCCTGGAGCCCAGTGCTCTCAGCTTACCAATTCTGATTAGCTTCTATGATATCATACGGACAACGCCCAGAACAGGGGCGGCACCTCCCCTGGTGGAGTTGACAGTCCGACAGAGGACCAAACAAGTGCACAAAAAAGGTATAAGTTCAGGGCACCTGGGTAGCTCAGGGGTTGAGCATCTGCCTTTGGCTCAGGGTGTGATCCCAGGGTCCTGGGATCAAGTTCAGCATCGGGCTCCCCACAGGGAGGCTGCTTCTCCCTCTGCCTGTGTCTCTGTGTCTCTCTCTATGTCCCTCACAAATAAACAAAATCTTAAAAAATAAAAATAAAAAAGGTATAAGTTCAACCAGAGCAAATGTCACAAAATGAGAGGACACAGGCTCTCCAGGGCGTATAGCTGGAGACCCTGCCTCATTTGGATGGGCAGGGAGAGGGCGCTCCAGGAAAGGCTTCTCTGAGGACATGGTACCTGCAAGGAAAGTATTCTGTTAGCCCCGTAACAGAGTTGGAACACCCGACACACAGAGATCAAGGTTTACTCAGTGTGGCTGTTGATACATGATGGGGCCTGGATATAAGGTCAGGTCCAAGGGCTGAACTGCTGCCCCTCTCTGCTCCTCCTCAAACTGCCTGTCCACTCACTGGCTCCCCCTCTGAGGTAAGGGACCGATTCCCATTCTGGAGCCCAGTCCAGACCCACCAGAAGAGCAGAAGAGCTCAGGAACAGGCAAGTGGCTCGGGAGTAGGCACCCCTTGGTCCCTGTCCTCTGAGGTCAGGAATCCTGGAGACTAGGGTGCAGATTAGGGAAGGCTGGCACTGGGGCAGCCACAATCATCTGGCCCCTCTAGAAGCTCAGAATGCTGCTGGCACTGTGACAGGACAGAAAAGGCTAGTGTCGTCTAGGCAGCCAGGGCAGACAGTAGGTACAGGAGATGTGGGTGGACCTGACCTGTGACCTGTGAGGCTCTCTGTGGGACCCCATTGGAAGAGCCATCTCCTCTGCCATCCATCTGGCCATCCTTGCCTGCCAGCACCTCATCCCTCAGACCTGTGCTGTCTGGTTCTACTGTCTTCCACCATGGGCTAGCGGGAGGGTGCCAGCTAGGCTGGACAGGAAGAGACAGGCTTGGAGTCAGTACAAGGACGGGCCCTAGTGCTGAGAAAGGGATAGAGTGGTCCCAGGTGTTTCAGTACACCGGCAAGCCCCCCTCCCCCAACCTGGGCTCCTGGGAAGGACCCTGGGAGCCAATCAGAGCCAAAAGCAAGCCCTAAAAGCAGAGACCGAGACCCCTCATCCTCAACCACCATGAAGACGCTGTTGCTGTCTGAGGACACACCCAGACACCTGGAAATGGTCCTGGGCTGGGAATCCCAGGACCTGAGGTCCAGCCCCGGCTCTGGCAGTGATGGCAGTTCCCTTTTCTTCTCTGGGCCTCGGTTCACTCATGTGTGAAGAGGCGGGGTATGTGAAGAGTGAAGAGAGTGGGCTCCTAAGAGTCCATGATTCTGTAACTCTGGCATCTTGAATGTGGAGAGATGCAAGTGAGTGGGCCTAATTCTGAAATGCTCCACAGACATGGCCAGGGGCTGGGCTGTAGGCTCCTTGCGGGCAGGACCCACCCCTTGTGACTCCTTGTGATTCCTGAGCCTGGCGGAACCCAGACCATAGCAGGTGCTCAGAGCTGACTGGGTGAGTGAGCCGAGGAGTCTCTCCAGCTGCTTCTCAGCTGACACCCCCCAGTGTATCTGGAGCCAGAACCAAAGGAGCCTGTGGGGAAATGTGCCTGTTTATCATAAGGAGCAAGGACACTGGTGTGAGTGGGAATCTTGCCAATCCATTTGGCAGAGGCTGGACCTGAGCTATGCCCAATACCCTGCCCCCTCAGCAGGGAAGGAGCTTCCTTGCGGTTTGGGGGTGCTAGCAGGGCTGGGATGGCTGTGAAGGCACCCCTTCACCCTTCTTTACCTCCAGGGTCAGGCTGGGGTTGTCCAGAATGATGTCCCTTTCTACCAACACCTCTGCCTCCTCAGAGACCTGGCACACAGCTGTAGTCCGGATCATGTTATCTGCCTTCAGGTACTTCTCATATTGAGCATATGTGATCTTCACGGGATGCTGTATTTCTGGAAGGAGAAGCCAGGGAGGGCAGAGTGAGAGGGAATGGGGTTGACTTCTGGAACCTTCAGAGCTGATGCCAAACCAAGGTGGCGGGAGCTGGCCAGGAATGTCTGCAGCCAGAGCTTGACTGAACCCTCCCTGCTGGGCTCTGTGGGAAACGTGCCCCCGTTCTGTGCAGCCTCCAGAGCAGGGGCCAGGGAGGCACCAGGACACTGACTGGCTGGGTAGCTTCCTAGGAAACTGGGCTGGTAGGGACTGAAGCTTCCTCCCATCCTGGAAAATGTCAGAGGGCAGGAAAGAATACAAATGCTAACTGATAGCTTAACGATGACAACACAGTAATAACTGGGAAGGGAAGCGAGGGATTAGCTCAATACGAGCTCAGGATCCTCCCAGACCCACTAATGGCCTGGGATTCTGTTGTGGCAACACCCTGAACCACTTGCCCACCTCTGGTCTCCCCTGCTTCCCAGTCACCCCCACAACCAGGCAGACATGGCTTCAGAAGCATACCACCCCCCAACATCTTACTCCCCTTCTTCCCTGTCACTTCAAAATTTTTTCCATGGCTCCCTGCTGCCTCGGAAATAAAGTTCAGACCGCTCAGTCTGGCCCTGCATCACTGAAGCTAACTCAGCTCTCCCTCGAAAGTGCCCTTGGTGTTTCTCATTGGTCCTTGGACAACATGGGCACATTGTCACCTCCGTGCTTGGACACACATGGTTCCCTCAGGTGGCAATTCCTTCCCAGCTTCTGTCTCTTTACCTGGCTCCTCCCAAGACTCAGGGGCCCTCTCCCTCCTCTGTGGTCCAGGTCACTCCCACCTCTCTCTCAGTGGTCATGCTGGGTGGCCTGGGTGCCCTGATACCCACAGGGTCATATGCTCTTTGAGGAGGAAGGTGCCTCTGCTGTTTGCACTGGAGGAATTTGCCTGGCCTGCCCTGAATGGGCAGATGAATGTGCAGAATGGGTTGGCTTTTTGTTTTTGTTTGTTTTAATCATTACCCTCATGTGAACTATTTTTGACATGCAAAAAAAGCTCTCCCCTTGGGCTTTGAAGGTAGCTAGCAGCCTGACGGTTGCTTCTGGTGTGGGGATGATTTTGGCTAAAATTCCGCCAGAAGATAGACTTAGCTAGGGATGCTGCCTTCTGACAGGTATAAAACATCTGTTTCCCTACAGACAGAGCTCTTTCAAGACGGGCTGTATAATTAATCAGTTTTTATTTATGTGAAGCCAATAGCCACCCCACCCTTGTTAATCTGCTTTGTAAGGACCAACTTTTCATAACAGCTTGGAGGATTTTGCCAATGTGGACACACCTGTGTGCTAATCCTCCCAGAGCACCAGCCTTTTTCTGCTCCACCTGGCTCCCTCCCTGTCTGTGCTACCTATCTGCCTCGAGTCTCTGTTCCTCCCAAATTCTCAGGCCTCTGAGAAAAGCCATTTCTGCCCTCGGGAATCAGGAGACTCCCCACCTGGCAGCTATGCGGGGAGGAACACAAGACAAGGGTTTAAGACCCTGCTGTATATTGCCACCTTTCCAGGGTCAAACCTGGAAGTGAAAAGTGATTCACTGTGGGATGGGGGGTGGGGAGCCCTGGGGTGAGGGCAGGTGGTGGGGAGTGACAGAGATAGAATCTAGTAGATGGGGAGTGGGCCTAGCTGTAGCATTAGGAGATCCCAGTCTTGCCACTTACTAGCTATGACACTCAATCTGTTATGCAAGTCATGATCTCTCCAAGCCTCAGTTTCTGCCTCTGTAAAAGGTGATTCTAAAATCTGTCCTTTTTAGATGGCTAAATGAGAGAGGATCTAAGGCAGCTCTCTGCGGGCTGAGCGAAGTGGTACATACTTCGGTGTGGCTAACTGCCAAAGGTTCCCTCCTTCCTCTCCCCAGGATGTCGAAGGATTTTGGTTGGCACCAACCTGATTTGCACTGTTCCCCATGACTTGCAAACCTTTAAAACCCAAGCCTTAACCACAGCGACCATGTGTTGTTCCTGTGTAAGCTGAATCCGTTCCAACAGGAACTCTCCAACCCCAAAAGAACATCGGCCACCTCGGATGCGCGGCCTCCCCACACACCACAGGATGAGTTACCTTCATTGGGATCCAGGGATATTGTGACAGAGTCCTTCCACACCTCGTGTACCAGTGTGCCGTTGTAGACGATGGTCCAGGCCGTCATGTTCACGGTCACTGTCTTCATGTCTCTTGTCAGGTTTTTGAGTATCAGGGCCATGTTGACTTCTTTGCCCACTTCCAGTATGCCAGTGACCTTGAACTTCCCAGAAATGCTGGGTTCCCTTTCATCTTCTGCCAAGTGTCTTGCAGACGTTGCACCAAATGATGCATGGGGTTTAAGTTTCCCCAAAGCCTTTTCAAACACTTGCCTTTCCTGGCTGGAACCTGTGTGGTGGGAAAAGAGGGAACCATCTCAGGGAGGGGGTGGCAGCCCGGATGAAGGACAGCGCTCTACCTGGAAAGGCAGCCTGGGACTAATTGGCTCTGCGGCCACGCAACGATTCTGATCCAAGCAAGTGTCCACGCTCTCTGGGTCTCTCCATTTCATCCTCCTTAACACGAGGCTCACAGACCAGCCAGTCTGTGCGCTTTCCCAGTCAGCTCTGCATTTCCAGCTGTAGGGAAGGCTTTATCAGCACCTGCACAAAATTACCATATGGCCTGATATTTGTCTCAGGCTAATTAGGTTAGGTTTCTTCCTTTTCTGTTTTATTGATTGATTGATTGATAAAAGTTTCCTTGTAAGAACAGATACTTTAAAAATAAGTAACAAAAATTGAGTTAGAAAAAAGATTAGAATGAGTTCATTCTAAAAAGGTTATAATTTAGAATTGGCTTCACTAAAAAAATTTTTTTCAAAATTTTTTCATAACTTTACTATGTTATTCTGCTTTGTTTTTAAGGTGCTTTGAAGTCACATAGTGGCACTTCTGCCCTCGTCAAGGAAGAACTTCCCATGGTTGGTTCGGTTCCATGTTAGGACTAGTTTAATTTGTCGAGAGACTTCAGATTTTAAAAACAAAAAGGACAGATTTTCTGATGGTGGCTCAGCTTGTGAGTGCTGCTGAACGTGATGGTATAAATAGCTCCCGGAGAATGGCCGTCGTGTACCCTCAAAGTCATGGCTTTTGGGCATTAAGGCAGGTAACCACTTCTAAGCCTCTGGGCTGCACAGTTCACATAAGGCTCCCTGTCTTGACCTGAAGGCAGATCCACTAATAAGAAGGTGTGTTGATTTTCCAGGAATAAGGGCAAACATATGCAAAGAGTTACTATGTTTTTAATTGCAGACCATACTTAGAGCCCCCATCTTTCCCAACCAACTTGAAAGTTTTAAGACACCAGAGGACTTATCATAAGCACTTTACTACGAAGCGGGTTCTTTCCCATAAGTTATATGTAACAACTGGCTGAGACCTCGGAGGCCAACTCATCCAAGCCCATCATGTTAGAAGTAAGGTCCTAAGGAGGAGAAGCAACCTGTCCAAGTAACTGGTCTAATCTTGGGCTTAGAGGTAGAGGAGGGGGTGGCCAGTCCCCAGGCATCTACACCCATAATCCAAGCATCCCCCCAAACCTCATATTGAAAAGGAGACAGGCAGCCAGATTACCCAAGCTGATCGCTCCTGGTGGGCTGGGTTCTTTGTGGTGCCTTCCCATCATCCAGCAGAGTTCTAAGTCCACACCCAGGGCTGATGTCTGTGCCGGGAGCTGAGCCTCCTGTGCCCAGGACCTCAAAGCAGGTGTGTTTGCACAATGAGGCTCAGAGCCCAGATACCTATATAGGTCACCTGATGGGCTTACTCAGGACCAAGCTTCCTGCTACTGTTTTCTCCCTTGGTTTTGTCATTGTGTAAATGCTTGGCAACCCATTTTATAAGCTTTTCTTCCCTGGGGCCCTCGGAGACAAGCTGGCATCATTAAGTAAGGAGAACTGGGTAACAGGGTGATCGGCTCTGCTGTCACGCAGAGAGGCTGGGGCATTGCCAAGAATCCTGCGGGGAATCACCCCAACCTGCCCATGGCTTGGCCCCCCTCCGTTGCTTAGAAGGTCTGGCTGGGACAGTCAGAGCCCCTTAAGGAGCAGAAGCAAGGTATGACAGTAAGAGAAGGAACCCATAGGACCTATATCCAAGTAGGCAGTGCACTTCCAAAGGCACCTTGGGAGGTCATTATTCCAGTGAAGCCGCGGATGTCCAAGTAGATACACTTCACCACAATTTAATAATAAGTCCTCCCCAGGTGTCAGGGACTGCACTTGGCACTTTCTGGAATTGACCTCCAGCCCTCAGTTATTTGTCCCCTGACCCCTATACTAGTTTCTCCATCATGACAGTGTTGAAAATACTTCTCCTATATCTGTGAGCTCAGCCCAGGGGGTGTAGGGCAGGGGCCCCATCTGCCATGCCCCTCATTGCTTCCCCAGAGCCGAGCATGGAGCAGGCCCTGGGGTGGGTCTTAGGATGTGTTTTTGAGAGACACAGGCTGTCCAACCCTTGCCATGGGAGGGCCTGCAGAGGCAAACTGGGGACCACACCAAGGCCACCAATCTTATTACCGTAAGCCCATGCCTCCAAATGTCCCCAAATATCACACCCAGAGGGGTCATCCACTTAGACTTGGAGTCAGACCCCATCTCCTGAGCTCTTTCTCCAGCTCTCCTCTGCTGTGAACTGTCGCTGATGCTAACAGCCAGCAGTAGTGAGAGTGTTGGGGGTTCACCTGAGGGTGTGCTCAGGGTGACTTTAGGAGCACATGGCTCTTGACCCCTCAGAACCTGTGCTCTTTGAGGATCAGCCCAAGCATCTGTTTCCAAATAGACTAGAAAGAGAAATGTGACCCCTTACAGAGTGACTGGCCTACTAGAGCCAGCGTTCATTTACTTTGGGCTATTTCTGCAAATGAACGTCACCTTTGCATGTGTAACTCTGTCACTCTGGAGAATTCCCAGCAACAAAGGCTGTTGACTCCCAAAGCAGCTTCCAGACTAGAGTAACTACTGTAATTTGCCAAGCGTCAGCTCTGTAGAAGCGAGCCTTCCCGCTGATTCAGGTGGGTGCTTCGGGCTTCTTGGGGGGCCTCTGATGCATGCCTAGCATGGACCCACATCTTCAGGGTCTTTTTGTCCATGTCTTTGTTCACATGGTGTTTCCTGCCTGTATTTCCTGGAGGCTAGGGGGACAGGCTGACTGAGAAATTTCTCCTAAAGCCCTGGGCAGCCTCTCCTGGGGGCGATGTTTCTTCCTGTGATGTCCCATCACAGGGCTGTCACTCCAGTTGTAGGAAAGGGACACAGCTGGGGAAGAGCTGGGTTGACAGCTGCTGTGCCCTGCAGCAGAAGTCCATGGGCGCTGGATCTGCCTGTGACGGTACTGTCCCCAGTGGAACTCCTCTGTCCCCGAGGAGCCGGGTGTTAGGTGCCAGGGAGCACTCCCACCATTAGGCAGAACGGGCTGAGGACACGGGGAGGACGAGCGGCTCTCCCTTCTCCCCCCGCACAGCGTCTTCCCCCGGTCAAGGCCGGGGTGGCACAGCCCCACCAGTGCGCCTCCTACCTTCTGGATGCTTGTACTTCTCCGTGATGTCCATGCGAGAGTTGCTGCCCACCGCCTTGGTGCTGATGTACCTGCCGATGCTGTGAGCGTCCGAGGCGTTCTGCTTCTGCGTGCTGTTGTAGACGTCATAGATCCAGGTGATGCGGTCGGCGTTCACCTCCGCGAAGACGAAGGGCATGTCAAAGTCCAGGTTCACATCTCCCTCCCGGACAGCAGCGACCGAAGCGGGGCCGCACTGGAACACCCCTGGTGGTGAGGAGCAGAGACTGCGTGCATGCCACGGCTGGGCCCACGTGCCACAGCCCCCCCCAGGACCTGTTCCCCGGGAGCCACCCACAGCGGCACCACTCCCCTGCCTCTCCCCGCCAACGCTCCCTCGGCCCTCCACCTGCCGGCCCCACTCATTCAGCACTCAGCACCGACGCCCCCTGGTCCTGTTATCTGCTGCAGTGGCACCCCACTCAGAGTGCTCTCCTGCAGAGCCTGGCCCCGTCCTGCCCTCCGTGGGCACATTGGTGGATGCTGACCTGCCGCCCTTGCACTGTCTCCTTTCTATCTCTTGTGCTCAGGGCTGCCTCTTACCTACCCCTGCAAATCATCCTTCCCAACTCCTCACTCCCTATTTCTTTTTTTTTTTTTTTTTTTTTTCTCACTCCCTATTTCTAAAAGAATTCCCTAAACCCAGGCCACAGGAGACTTGCTCCTCTGAGCTCACAAGCCCTGCCTATCACCTTCCTCTGCTAGCACTTGGCATGGATAGATCAGCTTAATAGATAAAGATGTAGATAGATATGTTAATGCAAAAATAGATATATAACATAGAGTCTCATTCACAAAGTCCCCAAGTGAAAAAAAGCAAGGTGCAGCAGAATAAAAGGAAGGGGGTTATTCTATTTGTGTTTACAAGACAAATAAAAAAGACACATTTAGGGTGCCTGGGTGGCTCAGTCGGTTAAGCGTCTGACTCTTGATTTCAGCTCAGGTCATGATCTCGGGGTCATGAAATTGAGCCTCATGTCAGGCTCCGTGCTGAGGATGGAACCCACTTAAGATTCTCTCTCCTTCTCCCTCTCCCCTGCCTCCTCACTCTAAAAAAATTTTTAAAAGACACATACATGTACTTTTATATGCTTGGAGCAGTGACTTTCAAATTTTTTTTTTTTTTTACCATAATCTCTACATCATGGCACATAGATGGTTCTGAGACAGAAGTTTTACAGGACAATACTTGTTCTTACTGTGTCCAATGCACCCTGATATTTTTCTTTTCCTCTCTTCCCACCTTTCTATGACATCCTACTTTACTTCTTTCTTTAGTTTTTAAAAGATTTTATTTATTTATTTATTTATTTATTTATTTATTTATTTATTTATGAGAGACACACAGAGAGAGGCAGAGACACAGGCAGAGGGAGAAGCAGGCTCCAATGCATGGAGCCTGATGTGGGACTCGATCCCGGAACTCCAGGATCACGCCTTGGGCCGAAGGCAGGCGCTAAACCACTGAGCCACCTAGGGATCCCCCTAAAAGATTTTATTTTTAAGTAATTTCTACACCGAGTGTGGGGCTCAAACTCACGCCCCCAAGATCAAAAGTTGCATGCTTTACCAAATGAGCCAGCCAGGCACCCCCATTCTACTTCATTTCTTAAAATGATAGTCATAACCCACTAACTTGATTTTATAACCATTAAAGGGTCATAGTGAAAAGTGTGAAATCCACAGGCCTGGAAAATATCTGGAAGGTTTCTCCCCTCCCCAAATCCAGTAATGCTCATTGTTTCTTGTTGAGGCTGGGATAGGGGATGGGGGGTATGACTTGGTTTTTATTATAAATCCTTTTAGAATGGTTTGAATTTTTTTTAACCATGTGCACATATTACTTTTATAATTAATTTTTTTTAAAAAAGTAAGCTCCATGCCCAGTGTGGAGCCCAACGTGGTGCTTGAACTCACAACATTGAGATCATGACCTGAGATGAAATCAAAAGTCAGATGCTGGATCACCTGGGTGGCTCAGTGGTTGAGCATCTGCCTTTGGCTCAGGTGGTGATTCTAGAGTCCTGGGATCAGGTCCTGCATTGGGCTCCCCACAGGAAGCTCTGCCTATGTCTCAGTCTCTCTCTCTGTGTCTCTTGTAAATAAATAAATAAAATCTTAAAAAAAAAAGTCAGATGCTTAATTGATGGAGCCACTCTGGTGCCCCATAATTTTTTTTTTTTAAGTTTGAACAAACAATTTGAAAAGAAGGTGGCAAACAAGACCAGCCCTGGAGGGGGTGCTTTTCAAGAAAGAAAAGAAAAATTCTGGGAGAGTCTGAGACCCAAGCTCTGAGAGACCAGAAGTGGGAGCAGAAGCCCTGCGCACCAGGACAGGGATGAGGCCAGACTACATGAAGGAGAGCTTGGCTTGGCAGAGGGACACCGTGGATGGGACAGAGGTGCTGGGAGCCCTCGATCATGGAGACCTCCAGCTGAATTGGGGAATTGGGGCTAAATCCCTGGGCAATGGAGACCAGAAGCTTTCTGTGCCAGGAGACACAGGCTACTAGAGGCAGTGTGGGGAAATCTCTGTTGGCAGAGTGTGGTTTCTTTCCCTTGTTGCCAGGCACGTGCCAGGGCCTCCACAGCAGTGACAACAGTCGTGTGGGCGCAGGGCAGGGAAGCCACTCATTTAAATAGCAGCTGGCGCCAAGCAAAATTAGGTTGGGAAATCTACTCTGAAAATATTTTTGTTTTAATTCCATCATGTCTTCCAGAGATGGAGAGCCCTCAGTGGCTTTCCTATGTTGCTGTCCACTGTCATGGACAGAGAAAGGGGTGGTCAGCAGGGCCAGTAGAGGGTTACCTTGGCTCCTCTCCTGGGGCGTGGCGTCCAGAACTTGCCATCCATTGTACAAGGGGCCCAGGTCAGTCCGCACAAACCAGGCTTCATTCCAGACGTGGAAATTCCTGCAGACAGAATCACAGACTGCAGAGCTTACCCAAGGCCACACAGCAGGAGGTAGCAAAATACCACATCTCCAGCCCAACAGTGTAGCGTCCAGTACTCATTGAACGAGTTTACTCTGCACCAGCTACTAGGCTTAACCTTGCTGAGCACTCTCTCATGAGTCCTCATGGCACTATGAAACAGGTACTATTTTTATGCCAATCTCAGAAAAGGAGAGGCTCAGAAAAGTTAAGCAGCTTATGATGGCAGAGTCAAAGTTTGGACCCAGTTATATGCCTACCCCCCAAATCTGCATCCTTGACCACCACATTCTACTGCCTTCCTGAGGAGCAGAATGGCTCCAGATTAGAGCCAGCAACCAAGCAGGCAAACCCACACCGCTTTCTCTTGCATGTCCTACTGGGGCACATGTCTGTATCTCATGTTGGCCGAGGATGGATGAGGCTGCAGCAAGAGTGACAGCTCTGCAGAAGAGCCATGTGCTTCCAGGCTGAGGTCTAGATTGAAGAATGACATATGCTAGCCCTAGAATGTTCTTCATTGTTAGGATCCCTTCGTCTCCCAATCTGTATTCTCAGTCACATCTCCAGGGATAACCTCTTAGCTAAAGTGTTAGTCATTCCACCTCATGGTTCTGCCCTCTCGGGTCTGGTTCTCTTCTCCACACCCAATGCAACTGCATTAGCAGTGGCTCTGGCAGCTTTGATCCGATTAGAAGATGCTATAGGTGTGACATGAATCTAAGTTCTATACAACTTGGAAACAATTTTTTTTTAATATTCATGAGGTGGGGAAATTAGCTCAAAGCAGAGTACCAACTTGGAAACCATAAAGAAAACGACTGAAAATTTTGGCTAGGTAAAAATATTAAACTTGCATATACAAACCAGCCAATCAACCAAACTGTAGCTCTGTTTCCTGTATGTTAGAGTAAGCTCATAACAGATGGTCCCTTCTGCAGATAACAATCAACTCCAAGAGAAAAACAAAACAAAACAAAAACCAAAAAAACAAGGTAATTACTCAAGAGTGAACAAAACAGGAGGATTTTGGAAAGGAGACAAAACTTGGAGAAAGGAGCCATCATGGGAGCAAATTGTACTTTCAGTGGCTGGGCCCTAAGGATAGGTCACAGTTGGGGTAAAGTGCTGGGCAATAAAAACTGTAACAGACATTCCACATTTTCCTGACCTGAGGAGCCAAGAAATAGCCCAGGTCAACCAGGACCACTAGACAGTGAAGAGGAAGCTCTGGAAAGGAAGGAGTCAGGGAAAGAAAATCCCAAATTTGTACATAAACTGCACCCAAGCCTCTGAGCAACTCTGACCCATGCATGTATGTGGCAGACAACGATCAGTCAGACTGAAGATAAAAGAAGTGAGCTGAGATTTGAGTTGTTGCTGGTCACACGTGAGACAGAGGTCACAGTCTGGGTCCACCTTAGGCAGGCTGCTAAAATAACCTAACAGCATCCTGACATACCCAATGCCTAGGATACGGTCCCAGATGACTCAACATATGAAGAACCAGAAAAACATGATCTATCTTTCAAGGGAAAAGACAATCAACAGAGTAACCTTAAAATAGTACAGATGCTGGAATGATTGAACCAAGACTTTAAAGCAGCTATTGTAACCATGCTCAGTGAAATAAAGGAAAATATGGCAATAACAAGTGAAAAGAGAGGAACTCTTAGTAGAGCAAGAGAAGGGCAGCCCAGGTGGCTCAGCGGTTTAGCGCCACCTTTAGTCTAGGGCGTGATCCTGGAGACCCGGGATTGAGTCCCACGTCAGGCTCCCTTGCATGGAGCCTGCTTCTCCCTCAGCCTGTGTCTCTGCCTCCCTCTCTCTCTGTGTCTCTCATGAATAAAAAAATAAAATCTTTAAAAAAAAAAAGTAGAGCAAGAGAAAAGATGAAAAAAAAAAAAAAAGGAAATTTTCAACTGGAAAAAAAGACCACTATCTTAAATGAAATAATTCAGTGGATGGGCTTAGAATGGAGAGGACGGTGGAAAAAATCTGTAAACTTGAAGATAGATCAGTAGAAATTGCCCAAGCTGAACAAGAAAGAAAAAATGATTGAAAAAAAATCAATAAAATAGGAAAGACATATACAACATATATATAGACAGAGATTTACTGTAATTAATAGTATAAAGTACTTACAAATCAGTAAGAAAAACACACAAAAGAACAAGTGAAACACACCAATAAGAGACGATGAGCAGGCAATTTTTATAAAAAATACAAGGGATCACTGAATGTATGAAAATAGTTTTAATCTCACTGCTGTGAAAAGAAAATTAAAGTGACAAAGAGATACCATTACACCCATAAGATGACAAAGATGAAAGCCCAGGATGATACACATAATTGTGTGATAGTCATTTCTAAGTGTGAGAAAACAAGCATGGTCAAAGGCCACTAGTGGGAGTTTAAATTGGTGTGATATTTATGGAGGGCCATTTGGCAATGAGTATGAAAAACCTTTAAAAATCTACATATCCACTGAGCCAGTCATTCCACTTCTAGGAATTTCTTCTGTAAAATAATTTACACGAGTGCACACAGGTGTACATGGAAAGACGTTCACTGTAGCATCGTTTGTAACAGCAAAAACAATGGAGGAAAAATCCACCAATAGGAAAATTGTCAGGCAAGTTATGGCACAGCCATGCAACAGAGTATCCAACGCTGTCCAAAAGAATGAGCAAAATCAATCTAGCACTCACAGGGAAAGATGTGTAAAAGATAGCAAGTAAGAAATAGTGCAGGGTCTCTGATTTTAACCACCAAACTATAGTGTCACTCTAAATTTTTATTTATTGGCATAGAAAGATACAAAAAATTATAAAACAGACTGTTTAAGTTTATCCTATTTGGCTACTTAAAACTCATTACACATACATCCAATGTGTGTCACTATAAACAGAACGAAATGACTGGGAGGATCTATCTCAAAATGTTATTAGTGTTTTTCTTTGGATAGCTATATTATTAATGACTCTCCTTATATATTTGTTGTTATTATTTTTAAAGATTTATTAGAGAGAGAGTGAATAAGTGAGCCGGGGGAGGGGCAGAGGGAGAGACTCTTCAAGTAGACTCCCTGCTGAGCATGGAGCCTGCTCATGATCCCACCACCCTGAGATCACAACCCAAGCTGAAACCAAGAGTTGGAGGCTTAACTGACTGTGCCACCCAGGCGCCCCTACTTTTTATTATTTTATAATCAAGAAAAATTTGTTTTCATTTTGCATGTTTGGAAGAGGCTCCCCATAGGGCCAGATAGGATCTATGTGCATGAGGGGTTTGTACACTCTACAGCTATTGGAGGAGTTATAAGTGCCCATCAGTACTTCTGGCGTGCAACATGACCCTGGTAGTCCTTCAGGAAACAAGGGGAGATACAAAAAGTCAGCTTCTAAACAAGGCAGAAGGGGATAAGGCCCTAAGAGGTGAACAGATGATTAAGAAAGGTATCAACCAACTATATGAGTGGAGAAAAAGAATACTCTTTTCACTACTGCGATGAAACACAGATCATCACAATTTTTCTGGAAGCCATAAGCCTTTAAAATGTTCATTCTCTTTAACCCAGGACATACCATTTCTAGGAATCTTTCTTATAAGACTAATCACAGATGTGTTCAAGACCTACATGTAAGAATGCCCATTACTGCATTATGTGTAACAGGGAAAAGAAGGGAAATAAGTAACCTGGGGAATAGGGAATGGTAATAGTAACAGCAGGAAAAGAAATAATGGTTCAACCATATAAGGGAATATGATGCATTTAAAATCTTATTTTTGATGATTATTTAATGACATAGGGAAAATGCTTATAATATGACGTTTCAGTATAAACACACAATTTAAAACTGCAAAGTTGATTTCCAGATGTGGGAAAAAGTAGGGTATACCTGTTATATACTCTGCCTTATATCCATGCCTTATAAAATGTATAATCTCAATTCCATAGACGACAAAAACTGATAGAGAAAAGATTGGCTGGAAAACTATCAAATATTAAAAGTATGTGAACAATAGGATTTCAGATGACTTTTACTTCTTTATCCTGAAATTTCCTATAATTGTGTGTGGGGAGGAAAGTCATCATAAAAAAATTATTACTAGTGGGGGTGCCTGGGCAGCTCATTCGGTTAAGCATTGGACTCTTGATTTCAGGGTTGTGAGATGGAGCACGGTGTCAGGCTCCGTGCTGGGCATGGAGCCTACTTAAAGTCTCTCTCCCTTGCCCTTTGCTCCTCCCCACAAACCCCCACTGGTGTGCTTTCTCTCTCTTAAAAAAAAAAAAATTATCCCTAGGAAGACCGACAAAAATATCTTTTTGAATGGGCCTTCAAGATCAGTGAGAAATCACCACCAGGAGAAAGCAGGTGGTGTGAGTAATGATCAAGGTACAAGACAGGGATGAGAAAACAGTAAAAACACCCAAGTTTCACGTTCATTTAGTCCCAGACAGAGAACCCCAGGGCAAGGGTGGGTTGGTAGCAAAAACAAAAACAAAAAGTAGCTGTGTTTTAATACTTGTTTGCAAGGCGGGAATTTATGACAGAGCAGATAACAGATACATCCTGGTCCCTCCCTCCTTTGGAAGCCAGCACTTTACTGGCAGCTATTTGGGATGCAGATGCCTTTCAAATGCCCAAGGGTGCACCATGGAAATTCTGCTTTGTTTCTGATTGGATGACATACTCTGTCTCACCTCCCACTTGGGCTCTGTTTCAGTCTGGAGGGGTTTCAGGAGGAGGAGCTCAAGAAAAGGACACACTGTAGGTCTCAGAACTACTCGAGATATCTACTAACAGACGTGGCTTCCCCTCTCTCCCTCCACCTAAATCAATTCTAATGTGATCTTGAAAGTTGATAAACCACAGCCCTAGAGACAGCATCTGAGTTATGCTTACCTTTGAAATCATGGGGTCAGGAGACCCTGTCTAGAAAGTGGCCTCCCAACTCCTACCCCTTCTACTGGTAAATAGCAGTCCAGCCAGCTACTACTTTCGCCACAAAAGCCTTTCCCTGAGGTATTGGAAGAGAACCAACCATATGTCTGTGCTACCTCTGAATTTTGCACACGATTCAGTTATTTGATGTTTTCTACTCCATAATTACCTGTCTTCTCATGCAGCTGTGAGCTCCTCAGGCATAGTTCCTACATCTCCCCCCTCTTGGTACCAGGTGCCAGTGACAGGGTTCTGGGGCAGAGTACATACTTAATCATGTTTTCTGGAACTTGAGCCACTCTTAAGAGTCTTGGATTCCTTGCTGCAGGTCTGAGCCAGGTACATTGGGGTGGCTAAGTATGAGTGGAGTCTGGTAGCCATGGAGAGATTGCATCAGGAGCCAGGAGCTCGGGCTCAGGTGTGGTTGCCCAGAGCTCTTCCCCAGAATTAGTCAACTCCACCTCCCTGCGATGGGGCAGGGCAACCTCCACGTGCCTGCCATCTCGGAGCTATAGAGCTATATAAAGTCTACAAGTAGAGTCAGGTCTGTGACTCTGGAAATTGGGGAATCAAGTCAAACAAATTAAGAAAACAAGCCAGAAATGGCAAGTATAACCTTGGTCCTACTGTTCCAAATCATTTGCTTACTGCTCAGTGACTGAATAAGGAAGGCCCTGGAGTCCTCCTTTACAGTGGCTCAGAAAAAGAGTTGTGTAAAAAAAGCATTCCAAACTAAGCCCCCCACCCCCACCCCAAAGCAGCCTGATTCTCAAGAAGCAAATAGTCCAGGGGCTTGGGCCTCCTAAGCCAAATCACTGGTATGAGCTGGATGGCTAAGAAGAGGGGCATCTGCGTGGCTCAGTGGTTGAGCATCTTCCTTTTGGCTCAGGTCATGATCCTGGGGTCCTGGGATTGAGTCCCATATTGGGCTTCCCATGGGGAGCCTGCCTCTCTCTATGTCTCTCACGAATAAATAAATAAAATGTTAAAAAAAAAATAGTTAAGAAGAACATGTACCCCAGTAGAAGCAGTGAATGTGATTTAAAGAAAGAAGATCTAGAAGAAATTGCTGAGGTCCCTTGATCTAGCCCTTCTTTGGACAGATGGGAAACTGAGGCACATAAAAGCTCATTTTCTCATTCATGAAATCAGCAAGTCCCTCCCCGAGATCCTTCCAGTCCTAAGGTTTTCTGATTTGGGAGAGTACCATCTGTGGGAATCTGTGTTCCACCCCTAGCTTGGACACAAATTCACAGTTTGACTTCAGGCAAGTCATTCCCCCCTGCTGAGCCCGTGAGGTACTGCTTAGCCTTGACAGAGAAGTACCATCTGCTGCCCAGGCATGAACCAAAAAGCCTCACTCCGCCATCTGCATGGGTTGGACGGCACCCAACCTCACCATAGCTCTGGTTGGTATCCAGCCAACCAGGAAAATCTCAAGGTAAGCAATGTTCTATTGCTCAAGGTAACATCAATCAGAAATAATAACAACATTCTCTGGCATCTCTCTTGTGCTTTATAGTTTACAAAGCTGCCTGGGTTCAAATCCCAACTCCACCATTTGCTAGTTGAGTGCCCTTGGGTGAGTGACTCTGTGTCTCAGTTGCCTCAATTGTAAAATGGGGTGATGATAATAGTGCCTACCTCATCATTTCTGACGAGTAAGTGGAAGCACTTAGGATAGTGCCTGGTACACGACAGTTGCTCGCAAACTATGCACTGCTGCTATTATCAACAACTTTCAGATGCTTAACCTCACTTGATCCCTACTTTCTATTACTTTAGGCAAATTGGGCAAGGTTCTAAACGCTTTCAACATGTGCAACACAGAGAGATTCACATCAAAGTGTTTCTGTCCAAACCCAAATTGTCCTTATAATAAGGGCTAGGAAAGTCATGCCAGGCAGAGAATGACTCGTGGTTTATCTCCCCCCTGGGTGGAATCTATGCAGAAGGAAACATATAGGTCCCTTGGGAAGGGTAGCTCTCATACAAAAGGGAAGATGAGAATAAAAAAAAATTAAAGCCAGTAAGAGCAAGATGGTAGTGGGGCTGGAACCAGGACTCAGGACTCCCTGTCCTCAGGTTCTCTACCTGCAGCTGGTAGGCAGTGGGTTGGGTAGGGACCGCTGGTTGCCACTGCTTTCTGAGAGGGCTCGGAAAGCCTGGTGGGGGGCGAGAGGGTAAGAAATGAGGAGACCTCCAGCAATAATCAGAGCTTTGGGGCCTGACACCCTCCAATGAGGCCAAAAAATGACAGTGGAGATGCCCTGGAATGTCTCCACGGGCCCATACTTGTCCCTACATGATTATTTTTGGAATGAATTATAAAGCTAATGTGGGTGGTAGTGTGAACCAGTAACCAAGAGGTCTGGGTCCTAATTCCAAATTCAGTTTAAAAGCCCCACATTTCTGTTCCGAGGGAGCCTTCCTCCATGACTCCTTCCCCAAGCTCCCACAGGGCTTACTGCCTGATGCACTTCCCTGGCATACCACACACCGTCCCACGACACACTAAACAGCTTTGACTAATGGCTTCCCATTCCCTGTCTTCTAACAGAACCAGAATGTTTTCAGTAAAGGATGGAGTCTCCAGCTTTCTGGTCCCTCTCTGGATCCTGGCAAGGAGGATAATCCCAGAGGTGTTACGCCCCAAGGGACCTCCCCTCCCAAATGATGTTGGATCAATCATCTCCTCTTGCAAGGAAGCCAAGGTCAGGAATGGCATTTTCACCCAGTGGCGAAAACAGGTTGCAGTGGGATTTTGAACACAACAACAAAAGAAAAAAACAGGGAGGAGAAAAAGAAAATACTCATTTATGAGCAGCTGGGAAACAACATCTTGCTATGTAGCAATGTCATTAGAGAAAAAGTTGTATATGTGTAGATCAGGAAGGAATGTCCTGAAACAAGCCTTCTCTGTCTCATTACACCCTAGAAGCCACGTGACCTTGGGTGACTTATGTAAGTCTTATTCTCCCTCGGAGGTGAGGGGATATTTATCTTAGTTCCATTGTCGGTATGGGGTTGTTGTTTACCTGTTTTAACAACTTTTTTGTTTGCGTTTATTTTCCTTCAACTTTATTCAATTGATTACATTAAGCACATTTCAGAAAAGTTGGACCTACTTATACTGGGAATATTAAGTAATAGGAAATATCTTATACAGACTATCTCAAAATTGGACATCCGGAAATAAGATGGCATCTGCTATCAGGTTATCTAGCCCTATATGTGTGTGAGTGATTGTGTGTTTGTGTGGAGGGATATTCTTTGAAATGGATTAAAACCAGTAGATTGTTAAAAAAACAAAACAAAACAGTAGATTGTTGACATATGCATGTAGTTCTTTGCATATATAGGCACATAGATATCTATGTAATACATGTGGGTATAGACATAACCATTTTCAGTTACCACTTGGTAATAAACTGGCATTTAGTATGATCTCAGATAGCTGTAATAATATTTATTTTATGCATTTTTATACTGCTATATGAAGTTATAGATATATGTCTATAAGTTTTATACAACTGACTTCCAGTTGCCACCTATTACATATTACATACTTATGTGTAGATACATACATGTGCACATGGCATGTTGATGGTTAGAAATATATATGTTCAAATACACACAAAGCTTCTTTTTTTCAGTAGGAATCCAGAGTAATTGACTTTTTATTCTATCAATCAAAGTACATAAAAGGTACACATGCATAAGAGAAAATGTGTTGCCTTTCTTTAAGCAAACCATAAGTCATATGGGTTGCCTGATATAAGATAAATTTATATTTGTTACTGGAAAATCAAGAGTGTCATCATTTATATTCTTAAGTAGCTTAGGGTCTAGTGGACCCTATAAATTCAGGGCAGTTGTGCAGAGCCCGTGAGCCACTATCTCTCACTGGTATCAGACCCTTCACCCTAAGGCAAGACACTGGACTTCCAGTCTTTACAGAGCCCTGGAAAGAGTTGTTTTGGATCGTACTAGAAGTCTAATAAGCATGGCCAACATTCCCATTCTAAAGCTTGTGCTGACTTATCACTTGTCTCCCAGCTCCTGTTTGGAGTCTGGTCCCAGGACCTGTCGGGGGTTGGGGGTTGGGGGTTGGGAGGTGGACTAAGAAGCTGCTCCGGTTTGGTGCTCAGAAAGTCAGTTACTCACCAGACACTATCACTGCCTTTGTCCATGGGCCTCCCATAGGGGTCGTAGTACACATCCACGCTGAGGTTTCGGTCTGTGTCATGAGCTGAGTTGAAGTTGGTGACCACCCGGGAGGGAATCCCAAAAGACCTCAGCACTGCAAGTCAAGGGGCAGCATAAGGACCCAGGCTGCGATGGAAATGGCACCTTGGGGTCCCCCATTGTTGTCACCAACCCCGAGTACCTGTGTTGAGGGTTCCAGCAAAGACCCAGCACTGGCCAAAGCGCACTGGCCTGAAGCCAGATTTTTTCCACTCCTTGAGGATCTCCACACTGCCATTCCAGTTCCGTGGGTCCCGGCCACCTGTGTAGTTGCCACTCCAGTTTCCTGAGAGCACACCGTTGTCATCATTGCCGTTGACCTGGGCAGGGGGAGCCCCAGATGAATCAGCATAGAGGGGGACAAGGTGGGGACATGTGGAAGGAAACCATGAAGATGTCAAGAGAATTTTCTGTGTCTTTCTGGGTGACTTGGGAATGATAATTGTAATAATGATCTTCTAGGGGTATTAAACAGTTTATTAATTTAAAAGTGTTTTGCTTAATAGGCCATGATCAATTGCCCCTAACCCATCTATCAATCCCATGAGCAGGCTCACATGGCAACCTGAGAATTCACGGCTTGTCAGTGGCACTGCAGGGTCAGACAGGCAACGTGCAGATAACTTCCTGCCAGCACGTATGGGCTGTCATTCATGTCTGACTTGGGAGTCTGTATTTTGAAACTCAGTTTTGGTGTACTGGTCTAAAAAGGTGCCTTTAGAACTTTAGCTGCTAACTTCTTGGAACATATAAAGATGGAATACTGCTTTTCATTCATTCATTCACTCACTCATTCATTCAACTGAAGATCTGATTCTCTTATAAGTAGTACAAGCAGGATGCAGTGTGAACAGAGCACCGAATTAGGAATCAAGAGACCTGAGTTCCATTGTCTTTTAGAGACACATATTGTAATATTTATAGATGAAGTGATTTAATGTCTGGGATTTATCAAATAATCTGTAAAGGAGGGGGTCAGAGCTGAAACCAGACTGGCCTAAGGAGGTGATCACAAAAGCTGATGGTGGGTAACCTGGGAGTTCGTTGTACTGTTTCCTCTATTTTTGTGAAGGTCTGAGCTTTTCCACAATAAAAAGTTTACAAGAGAAAGAAAAGAGAAACCAGGGTATAAGCCCAACTTTGTCACTTGTCAGCTGGGTGACTGTGGGCAGGTCAGTTCCCCTCTCTGGGCCTGTTGTTCTTCACCTTCCTTCCCTTACAAGGAGAGTTAGAAACAAACGAGCCTCCAGGAGCCAAGTGTTCAGAGTTCATGAAACTTCGGCCAGCACTTATCCCGACTGTCCAGTGAGAGGCTGTGAGCCCTGCTCCCTCTCTCTGGGCTCTGCAAGGGCCGAGACTAAGGAGAACAGAGCCTGGACACAGAAGAGTCCTTGCCCCACAAGGGTGGAGCCACCTTCCACAGCCCCTTTCCCCACTTCCAGCAAAGTCTGGGCTCTCATCGCAAAATCAGGCAAGACAGGCCTTCTCCATGATGGAACATTCTGTGGCCCATCCCATCTCTGAGTCACACAGGCTGCAGCCACTGAAGTGGTAATCAGCAAGGTCATCTCTGGCTGAAAGCTGAGCATTTCAAAGCCCCGTACAGACCATAATTAGCTGCAGGCCCAGCCCAACCAAGAGGCCTGGAGAGAACAGTGGGGAGGAGCAGCTAAGGAACTTGGTGCTACCATAACCTGCTTTGTGCCCAAGGTCAGAGTGAGTCAGCAGCTGCTGGAGCCGGCTGGCCTCCCCCACCCTCTCCTGGGTCTACGAGGCTCAGCCTCCCTTAACCTCAGCCTCAGCACCATCCTGCTGCTCCCAGGCCACTCCACTGGCAAGATTCAGCCCAGGCCTTCCCTCCTTGGTTCCTGCCCCTGTCTCAGCGGCTCCACATCCTCTGGGCCTCCCGCCTCCTTTCCCCGCAAGCTCCGACTCAGCCTGCACTTTTCCGGAAAACAGAAGATTGCTCCAATGTCTAACAACATAACTAACTCGTTAACTCAGGCTCCAACCTCAAAGTAAAGAGACAGAGAAATGCCTCGCCATTAACAACAAAAAAGTTAGACGCTTCCAGGCCATTGGTTTGAGAGGATTCAAGTTCAAGAACTCCTTGACTTTCAGCTTTGTAATTCATAACTTTTAAGCAGGTTGATACCATGTTTGGACACTTTGTGATGGGGGCCTTGTCAGTGCACTGAGTACCAGGAGATAGATTCTTCCAGGATCTAGTGTGTGTATGTGTGTGTGTGTGTGTGTGTGTGTGTGTGTGTGTGTGTGTTCAGGGAGGGGGCAGGTCCCACGTGGAAGGACTGAGTGGATGCAAGAGGCCCTGGGCAGGCCGTTTGAGGACTTGTTCTGGTTTGACTCATTGGCCATGGGCTGTGAGCCAGTCACTTCAGCTCTGCCGGTTTCCCATCTAGATACTGAGTGGGTCAGCTCACTGCCTGCCCAGTCTGACATGTGAGTGCTCTTCTGAGGAGGGGATGGAGCAAAGCAGAGGAGGTTAATACCTCAGGCTTACTTGGGAACTTACCCTTTTCTGGAGGAGCCCAGTGATGGAGCAGTTTCACCTTTGTCTCCTCCTAGCCTAGTAGACACCAAAAGGGCAAGTTCCCTTATCATCCAAGAAAGGCGTCAAGATACAGTGGCCAGGGCCTTGGAGCCAGGCCAGACCTGGGGCCAGTGCCGCCTCTGCCATTCACTCACCATGTGTCTGAGGCAAGTCCTTTAATTTAGAGAAGTCTCATAGTCCGTGTGTGCAGAGCAGGGTGGTAATAGCCACCGACTATATTTTGTGAGGCTTCAATGAGATGATATACATAAAAAAACACAGACCTAACCCATTGTTGAGTTTGATCGATGGTAACAAACAGTTATGATGGTATTCCTATCACTCACCATGGCACTGAGCACTCGACCAACATATTTGGGGTCATTTCTGCGGGCCACATCCGTAGCAGGGTCACGGCGGAAATTCAGGCTGTGATCCAGGATCGAGAGGCAAATGTTCAGAATGCCTTCTTCAAACTGTTCCAAAAGACACCATAGATGATGATGAAAGAAACGACAAGGAGTGTTGGCTAATTAAGGGTACAGGAGCTATGCTGGTGAGAACCACAGGCATGACTTGGGTCCTTTCACCCTGTGGCTTCCAGGATAGAGAGCTCCCAAGGAGCAGCTGCCTCGCCCAGCCTTGAACCCGCAAACTCAGGCAGAAGCCCTGGCTATGCACAGAGCCCTGTGCCGAAGTCCCTAAAGTGAACCAGACTTCCTCACTGTCAGGGAAAATTGGGAACAAATCACTTAGCCTGCCTGGGCCTCAATTTCTCCATCTGTATAACAGGGGAGCAGGCCAAGCTCATCTCAAAGTTTCCAGCTGGCTCTACAATCTTGAGCACATTATTTCGACTTCTGGGAAATTAATTATGAAGATATAATATCTCACTAAATGAAGATTTTGAGGCCATTTTCTCAAAATAAGGCTTGTTTTTAGTTACCGCTTCTCAAACGGAGAAGGCCATGCTTCCTCTTGCCTTAGGGTCTTCGCATGTGCTGTTCCTTCGGCCTCTAATGCGCTTCCCCAAGACACCTATCTAACTCCTTTGCCTCCTTCAGGTTTCTGATTAAAATTTCCTCCCTAAGAGAGGCTTTTCCAGACCATGCCATTAAAATTAGCCTCCTTTCTACCCCGAGGCACACCCTATGCCCTTACACTTTTTTTTCTTTTTTCTTCCTTCCAGTGAAATTTGGCCCAAAACCTCCAACATATGAAATATACAGCTGCCTTGCTCTAGTTGACTATATGCTGGGAAGAAAAGGTGGAGGGGGTCCCCTAATATGTTCTAGGCTAAGCACACCTGAGAGCTCTGTGGACTCAGATGGGGTGGTCAGAGTAACGAAGGACAAAAGGCTAAGGCTTTGAGAGGCCAAACTTCCTTCCAGGAAGTTCTGTCACATTCTTAGATGGAATGAGTAACAGAAAGTACATTATTGCCCAAGTGTCTCATCTAGGCCTTATCTTCATCTGTGTATCATGGCACCAAGAAAACCTCATTGTATCAATTTAATGATATATTTGTTTTGTACACTAGATCACGACCTCCTCAATGACAGAAAATGTGTCTTATCTCTCTTCCGTGTGCAAAAGTGTGCAGCTGGGGCCTGGTACATAGTAGGTGGTCAGTAAATGTCTTCTGAATGAGTAAATGAATGAACAGAAGGGCAGGCAAATAGACAGAGTTGGGAACTTCCACCTCCGCAGGGCCAGCCACAGAGCTTCTTGGGTAATAGGAACAGTATGCCCAGCCTCCTTATGACCCTTTTACCTGTCCGAAGTTCCAGCCAACCATGCCGATTCGATTTGTACTCCCCACATAGATGATGCCGGCATCTTCCAGAACATACTCCTCTCTTTCCACATGGTTACTCATAAAAACACCATCCTCTGTTCAATACAAAAATCAGATGTAACAAACTAGAATCTTACAGAGGACTTCAGAGACCAGTCCTTCTCCCATTCCTAAGTACTGGCCTTGTGGCTGGAACAAGCCATACTTGCAGCCCTTCCACCAATCTCCACTAAGGAATGAAGCCTTGAACTCTAATGCTTCCAACTCATATTGTGGGAACTATGAACTTGGAAGAGAAGCTGGGGTGACCTGAGGGTCTGAAAATGAGACTCCAGGAATGAGACACTTGCTCCTTCAGGCAGAAAGCCATCTCCATGCTGTAGAATTACACTGTGGTCATTGTCTCTTTTAGTTATACCATATTATGCACTTTGTAAAAGCTCATGAGGTCCCTGCAATAGCCGCAGAGGAAATAGCAGGGTATCCATTTAATGGTAAGGAATTTGAAACTCAGAAAGATAGATTGACTGCCAAGACTTACAGAGCTGGTTAGGTAACAGAACTGGGACTCAGATCTATGGCTTCTGGAGGAGCCCAGTGATGGAGCAGTTTCACTAGCCTCCTCCTAGCCTCCTCCTGGCTTCTATTTCCATAGCCCACAAACCTCCCCTAATAGAACTTGAGCCTGTAAAAATCATTCCCCCAGCTTCTTTCCATTGGTATTGCTTAGCTGATGGCTGGGAGTGTGGGTTACGTGCCTACCTTGCAACCAGGGGTTAAAGAGCAGAATGAACATCCCAAGTTTCAGAATGAAGTCTTTGCCCTGGGAGGAGATCTGAGTGCTCAGTGTGTACCATCCTACAGGTGCATTGACAGGACTGGAGATGGAGATGGTCAGAATATTGTCCTTGTTGGACACAAGCTCTGCACTCCAGCCACCACGACTTGTCCTATTGGAAAGTGGAAACACAGCCTTTGTCCTGGCTGACTCTGAGGGTTGAGGTCCTATAAAAGAAGACAGAGGACAATGAAAACCAAGGCGTACTGGCCAGACTGTGGGGAGAGACCAGATCTCAATACAACCACAGGGGTGTTTTGTGGGGACATCATCCACTGAGGTACCAATAATAACACTGGACACAACTGACACAACCAGAGAGGCCAAGTGGGCCAAATCTCTCTGGTTTGAAGAGTTGGACTCTCAGGCTCAAAGACATGCAGAAACTTGCCCAAAGTCACACCAAGTCAATGGCAGAGCTGGGTTAGAGCCCAGAGCCTAGTGACCCCAGTGTCACACCACCACTCCCAGGAATGCACAGCCCCAAGGGCTGCTCAGGTGTGTGTGTGTGTGTGTGTGTGTGTGTGTGTGTGTGTGAAGGATGAGCAGGTACCTGTGGAGACTACGAAACCCAGACTTTCTCCAGTGCCAAGACTTCGGTTCAAGCTCAATGAGAAATTGAAGGATTGACCTCTCCGCAAGATGAGCTCCTGGCTGGAGAACCTGTCTGTGTGATGTGCACGCCGGTTGGAGGTCGCCTGCCAGTTGATACTCTGGGGTTCTAAAGCTGTAAGACAGAAGAGGGGAACTGAGGTCCTGGAAGGCAAGGGATGGTGGCTTGGGGAAAGGTGTAAGTTACCAAAAGGACAGCTTTTGGGTGGGGCTAGTTGGGAAAGAGCCAAACTTCTAGGAAGAATCACATTAAAATTCAAAGACCTTGACTGAGCATAGCAAGCACTTCATAACCTATTCCTCATGCTGTCCTTTCAGGCAGCTGAACCTCTGCACATACTACTCAAGGAGCTGAGAATACCTTCCCTTCTACTTGGTCAACAGTCATTCAGCCCTTAAGGAGCAGGCCATGTGCTCAGGGTACTTTCACCCGACCAGTCAGGAGAACCATGCGATCAGTTCTGTGTAACCACATTTTGTCACTTTAGCATCATTACTTTGGTGGGGGGAGAGGGGCTCGGACAGAACTGGGAGGAGGTTATGTCTCTCAAATCCATCATCTCAGTTTGACTTGCTTGCTTTTCTCTTTGTACCTTCCCAGATACCACAAGTTGTTGTTGTTTTTTTTTTTTTTTTTTTTTTTTTACCACTGCAACGTCCAGCAAATGTGTACTAGTGTAGTGTATTCCTTACTTTCTCTAGATGTGCAATACCTGGATGTCAGCTGGGCCTCTGCTGCTGGCTGGGGAGGATAGCGTGACTCTGAGGAGCATTTCTAGGCCTAGAGATTGGGTGATCACTGGCCTGGAGGGGGCTTTCAACTGCTCACTGGCAAGAGTGGAATATGGGAACCAGTCAAAGCCCCATGAGATTTCTGGATAAGACCCCGAGGTTAAACACTTCGAACCTCCACCCAACCCCAGATTCTTCTTAGTGGTTGTGGAGTTAAATTGAGAAGGATTTATGACAGATGCCATGATGTATAAGGAGGGTAGCCTGGATAAACCTTCTGAGAAATTGTATTCCTCAAAGTTGCATGCGAGATTTTTATCACTCATTCCTCTGCAAACCAAACTGGTTTCTGGCTATATGATGAGAGTGTGGTGACACGTCCCAGTGCCAGACACAACTTTTTTTTTTTAATGTGTATCTGCCTCTCACCATCAGAATGGGCCTTCTTGATCTTCATATTCTTATGCCTAAGCACATCACTTGATAGTGTTAGGACAGGTAGATAGACAAATGGATGAAGGAATAAATGAACAAATAAAGTCTCATCATGCAATGATCATCATGACCACAGCTCAAAATTTAGCTCATAGGGAAAGTTGAGTGTGGCGCATTCATCCAGTAAACATGCATAAAGTATCTATTATTTGTAGGACACTACATTAGGTGCAATGTTGGAAGTGTAAAAATGTATGAAAAGGAGTTTTTTTTTTAATTTTTTAAAATTTATTTATGATAGTCACACAGAGAGAGGGAGAGGCAGAGACACAGGCAGAGGGAGAAGCAGGCTCCATGCACCGAGAGCCCGACGTGGGATTCGATCCCGGGTCTCCAGGATCGCGCCCTGGGTCGAAGGCAGGCGCCAAACCGCTGCGCCACCCAGGGATCCTGAAAAGGAGTCTTAACCCTCGAAGAGTTTCAGCCGTGGGTAAGACAAGCGCAAGTGGAAATGAATGATATAATGGGGTAAGTCCACTGTCTCCCCATAAAAGGTGTCCTGGAGATGCAGGCAGAAAAGAATCACTTTCAATTGTAGGGATTAGGAAAAGCTTCACTGAAAATGCCAGGTCTTGAAGAGAGTTTTCTTGGATGCAAAGGGAATAGCCTGCATTCCAGAAGATAGGGAGAGAATCCCAAGGCAGGGCCAGCAGATGTGTTGTTTGGCTAGTGTAGAGGCTCTGCACACAAGAGAAAGTTGAGGTGGGAGAGAGTGGGGCTCCAGGGCAGGCCTGGGGCCACGGGCTCCCACCCAATTAGCTGGAGAAATGGGCAGAAGCTCCTCATAGATACTCTATCAAGTGAAATGCAGACTGTCTGGGGTAGTGAGCCAAAGAATGCGAGTGGAGAGAGGGGGTTCAGGAAGTGATCTTGCCACCAGCTCAGGGCATGAAAGATTCATTCATTTACATCTGCCCATTCATTCATTCACTCAACAGGTAAGTATTGAAAGAATAAAGTGATAAGCTTTGGCACAAACTCAGGGAAATGAAAACATTCCTGCAATCCATAAGTATCTATTGAATAAAGGTAAGAGCAGAGGAAGAGCAGAAAGGAGATGAATGTTCCTGTACATAAATATTGAATGGTGACAGCCCAGATCTTAGACCTTCTATATACTCCCACGTAACTGGGCAAACATCGAGCTCTTTAGGGCTTGTATAGAGCTAACTTGTTAGTTCCTTGGTCTTTCTAGGGCAATGTTCCCATGTTTTTGAACCCCTGCCTCTTGACAGCTTGTTTACTACTTTCCGTGCATCCCTGACAGTTGCAATTTGGTAGAGCTTTACACTGTCTTGTTTTAGAAAGAAGAGCTCTAAGGAACATGTAGCCTCAGATCGTATGAGTCTCCAAAGATTCCTCACCCTCCTCCCAAACCCAAAAGGAAGCATACCTTTCTCCCCAGATGAAGCTCACTACTTTAGATCATGAACTTTTTGAGAGTAGAAAGTGTATACCCAGATAGTCCTCTGCAAAGCTCAGGGGGAGAGAAAGAGGGGTTCGTGTCTGTAGCTGGCATCTGCCTCCCCTCTAACAGGCCCAAACATCCTTCTTTGCTCCACCAAGGGTTATGCACTATTTGCTGAGTCCAGAATAGGGCCTTCTCCCTTTCACTCCAGAAACCAATGGTTTTACGCAATAGAGAAGATGATGAAGAAAAGGCTGAGCTCCAGAGACACTGAAAGGAGATGAGGAGCACTGTGCATGCCCCGGGAGGCAAGACTTTGCTCAGAGTGCTTGTGACAGTCATTTCTGCATTTCCTGACACCACGCGTGAGCCCCAGCACGAAGGAGCCAAGCTCCCCATTAGGGCATCTGTGAGACACACAGGACTTCTCTGAACTGGAAGGTGAGGAGAAGCAAGCCTTACATTTGACATCAGTCAACTGCAAGTCAATTGCTATTAACAATATACAGAGCACTTTGCATACATCATGGGTGGAATCCTTCTACAAATTGGAAACTGACGCTCAGGGGGATCAAAGTCTTATTTGAGGTCATATACCTAGTAACCGACAGGGTCAGGTTTTTACTGGCACTCTCCTGTTGCTGTGATCCCCAGTTCTCTGCCTGGAATGGGGGGCCTACAAGACCTTCAGCCCAGAAATTACCCATATGGTGAGTGGACCTCATTACGCATTGTTTTTCCCACTGGCATTTGCATTCTGACCAAGAGGAAAGAGTGAATACCTGGAAGAGAAACATGTTCAAAAAAAAAAAAAAAAAAAAGCCCACAAAACAAAAAGGCATTCCTTCTACATGAGAGGTGAATAAAAGGGGAGCAGCCTGCCCCTGCATCCCTGAGTGGGATGGGCAGGTTGGGTGCATACTCATAAAGCCTCTGGTGTGGTTTCTGAAACTTTTCTCCTTGCCACCTTCAATCACTGTCCTTTCTCTGAACCCTAGGATTGGCTCTACCAGCCCCCTAATCAAGGATCTGATGATCCTGTCTGTGGATTTCCTAGTTTCCTTCGTTTTCCCCCACCCTCCATCCCTTGACATATCACTCATCACAGCCCCCTCTGCCAGAAGGGAAGGGGAAGGGGAAGGAAAAGGACAGGCAGGGAGTGGGGTAAGGACACAACTATGTAAGGTTCTCCACAAGGTTGAGTTTACTACAACCTCAGGGCTGTATCTTGCCCCAGTCTGGATGGAAGGAAGGGAGGAAGGGAGAGTTGCATGACTCTTCCAATTGACTCATGAACATATACTCGTAAAAAACATCAGAGGGAAAGAAACTTTGGAGACAGATCATACACTCACACTCACACTCTGGATGTGAGCTCATGGAGGCCTGGAATGTGACTTTCCCACAGCAGGACATCTCTGGACTCTCATCCCAGGGTTCTCTCATTTCCATGCCACCTCCTGGAGTTACTGCTTAACTCCGGTGGCAGGCTTGGGGCAATTTCTCCAATTCCTGAGAATATCAGTGGCTCCAGCAGTCCCAGTGTGGCAGAGACTATTCTAAGTGTCTACCCCTATATTCCTTCACCCATCTTTTTTTCTTTTTTTTTTGAAGATTTTATTTATTTATTTATTTATTTATTTATTTATTTATTTATTTATTTATTTATGAGAGACACAGAGAGAGGCAGAAATACAGGCAGAGGGAGACGCAGGCTCTATGCAGGGAACCTGATGCGAGACTTGATCCCAGGACTCCGGGATCACGCCCTGGGCTGAAGGCAGGCGCTAAATCGCTGAGCCACTCGGGCATCCCTCTCCCCTTCTTTCTTGGTAATAAAATCCCCCATATAACTGGGCACTACATTTCCCGGGTTCCCTGCAGCCGGGGAGGAGGGGGGGTGTCACGTGAATGAGTTCTGGCCAATGACCTGTAGGCAGAAGTTATAAAGCTGCCAGGAAACCTCTTTTTTTTTTTTTTTTTTAAATTGAGCTAAAAGTCACAGAACATAAAATTTCCCAGTGTAGCCTTTTTAAAGTGTACAATTCAGTGGCCTATAGTACATTCACTATGTTGTGAAACCATCACCATGGTCTGGTTTCAGATCTGCTCATCACCCCTATTAACAATCATTCCTCATTCCCCCTGGCTACTATGAACCTGTTTTCTGTTCCCACAGATTTGCCTAACCTGGACATTTCATATAGGAGGAATCACACAGCTATGTGGCCTTCAGGGTTGGTTTCTTTCACTTAGCATAACGTTTTCAAGGTTTGTCCACGAGGTAGCATTTATCAGAAGTTCATTCCTGCTTATGGCTTCAAAATATTCTGTGATATGGCGGTACTGTACTTTGTTTACGCATTCATCAGTTGAGGGGCATTTGGGTTGTTTCTACCTTTTGGCTCTTGTGAATAGTATTGCTAGGAATGTTCTTTTGCGGGTCATTGTTTGAATACCTGTTTTCAATTCTTTTGAGAAAATCTCTTTTTAAAAATGGTTGGCAAATGCCCTTAATCTGCTTATCTCCCTCTTCTTCCATCCTGCTGCCCAGAGTGTGGGTGTGATGTGGATAGATGTGCAGGGAATGCCCTGGGAATGGCAGAGTGGGAGCCTGGTTGGGGTCGGGCCCCTGGGCACTGTGCAGCTGCCTTACCCTCCCAGAATGGCCCACATCTCAACCCACTGTTTAAGGAAGAAGTAAACTTCTGTTTTGTTTCTCTAAGCCATTCCTATTTGTGAGTTCACCATCATTCATAACCAAACCTAATCACATATACCTAAAACATAACTCCCACTGTGTGGTCCATCTTTGGCAGAGATAACATGAGAAGCGCAGAACAGATTCTGGACTGTGTTACTAGTCAGCTGTCTCAATCTTTATCAGCCTGGCTCTGTACCTGAATCACCTGCCATAGACAGGACAGCAGCAGACGGGGATTGCCAGGTGTGTGCCTGGGGTTCTCCGCTTCCCATTCCCAGGAGGACCACACCATACAGTTGCTGGCACGTGGTCCAGCATGACATAACTAATACTCCGGTGGCTGGATCTTCCCCACCTGTCCAGACCCTATTCCCCAAGTCTCCTCTCTAGGCAAAGATTTGTATCTTACAGATTTCTAGAGCTAATTAGGGCTGATTGTTAAACTAAAAACTGTCTAGCCAAGTGTCTTCAAGTATTTTTTTAGAGACCACATTAAGAAATTAGAGTGTTTAAATACATGAGTCTATAATAGATATAAAGTTTCACAAAATACTAACCTTTACTATTTACAATGTATTGATATTTTGATATTTTCTCTCCTCTTTTTTTTTTTTTTTTGATTGCTGGTCACAATCCACTAAACTGATTTTATAATCTTCTAATGAGTGACAGCTGACAGCTTGAAAAGCAGTGATGTAATCCAATATTCTCATATTACAGGAAGACCACTGAACCCCCAAAAGGATTTCAAAGTAGTTTAGAAGCAGAGCGTGGCCCAGAAACCAGGTCTGGAAGCCTGGTCACTCACTGAGGGGCTGTGAGCCATTCCCAATTCCCACCCTCTCCTGCCACTCCCCTCTGGACACCCGGAACACCCCCAGCTCCTGGCCAGCCCCCCACTGGCCCCAGGCACACAGGGCTTTCCTCTCAGCTCTCAGCTCTCTTGAGCTCGGGTCATTCATTTCCTTTTGTCCTTCACCCGTGTTCAGACATGTTCGATCCCCATGCAGCACGGGAAGTACAGTTTCTTGGCACGCAGGTGGAGGGGAAGATGGGGTTCCACTGGCCAGCTGAGCAAGGGGCTGGCGAGGCCCCCTGGGGTCATGTGGAATGCACCCTGGACTGGTGGTCTGAAGGGTCCTGGGGCCTTGGTCAAGCTCTCCACATCTCTGGGTGGTGCTTTCTCCATCTATAGAAGGGGACAGTGAGGCCCCAACATCCTCTCTTGTAGGGTAATTATCGGGATCCCATCACTAACACCTGGGCCCCCACAGGTGGGGGCAGGGAGGGGGACAAGTCCCTTGGGATCCGACACGTTATGCCAATAGTGACATAAGATGAAGGAGAGTTGGAGCTTTTTTATGGACTGCCACTGGGGACCTTGGACACACCCGGCACCGTGTATCTTATTGACATTATGTCCTTCAATAGTGACAAAACTCCCATGATGTTGTTATTCCCCTGTCACAGATGAGAGATTTGAAAGTCCAGTTGGTGACGTCACTGGCCAAATAGCACATACTCAGACAGAGAGCCTGGCCCCAGCCCAGACTGGAAGCCAGTTTTGCCTGACCACACATGCCTCCAAGTTGCCAGCCTACAGCCAATCCAGGTGACTGTGGTGTCAGTGACTTAGGCACAGGTCCAGGAAGCTGTCGAGGAGAAAGGGCCACCCCTAGCTTACTCCCTACCTTGACAGTATGCGGTCAGGGAGAGAGGAAGGAAGAAGGACTCCTCAGCCCCCTCGTTTCCAAAAGGAGCTGTTAGAAGCCCCTAAACCAGTGGTTCTCCACCCTGGCTGCACATAAGAACTGTCTAGAGAGTGTTAGATTGGGCTGGGGCCCCCTTCCTAGAAAGATTCAATTAGAATCTCAGGGTTAGGGTCAGCACTAGGGGGTTGTTGTTTTAACCCCCCCCTCCATGATTCTAATATGCAGGGAGTACTGAGGGTCCCTCTCTTGGGCCTGGTCACCATTTTACGCTCATCAGCAGCACGCTCTGCCCCCACCTGTCTCACCTGAGCCACGTGGCCATTCTAGGGGGTGGAATGGGGGTGCGGGGAGATCACAGCTCCTCATCACAAAAGAAGGAACTAAGCTAAGAGCAAGGAAGGCAGAGCCTTCTGAACCCATCCCTCAGCTCCTGCTAGAACCCCTGGGGCCTTGTTCCCTCCACTCCCCAGCGATGGGGAAAAGGATTTCCTATTTGAGTTCTCACCCCAGTGGCAGGGGAGCCTTGGGGGGGATTAATTGCCCCATCTGTGCAGCCCAGCCCAGCAGAGTGGACACAGATGGAGAAATCATGGGAGGTGAATACAGATAGCCCACATACAGATGAGAACTGGGGACTCCAGAGGCTGGTGAGGAGGCTGGAGGGGGAGAGGGTCCTTGGAAACCCTCCTCAATAGAAAAACAAAATGCTCTTTGTCTCATAGGGTTTTTCTTCAGACTCCAAGACAAGGAGAAAACAGACTCAGGAAATAAGTTCCCAAGTGATAATAAGCTATGTGGCCTGAGCACCTATGAAGCGGACACTAAAATGCCACGTGTTATTTTACTTTATTTTAGATTTATTTATTTGAGAGAGAAACAGCATGAATAGGGGAAGGAGCAGAGGCAGAAGGAGGAAGAGAATCTTCAAGTAGACTCCCCACTTCACTGAGTGTGGAGCCTGATGGGGGTCTCCATCTCACAACCCTGAGATCATGACCTGAGCTGAAATCAAGAGTTGGATGCTTAAGCCTGGTTGGATGCTTAACCAGGCTCCCCTAAAAGCACCCCGTCTTAGAGATGAGAAAACTGAGACACAGGGTTAAGTAGCCTGCCCAAAGTCACTCAGCTAGTAGGAACAGAGCTGAGATGCAACCCAGGACACGTCTGACATCACTTGTAACCCCGAGGCTGTCCTATCTCTGTAGGTGGAATCCTTGGTGGCAAAAGTGGAATCCTGGGTGGCCCTCCCTGCAGGTGGTTGCAGCCACTGGGTGACAGGAAGCTGGGGGGTAGGTGGGGTCCTGAGGCAGAGAAGGGGCAGCTCATCCTCTTACAGGTGCTAAGAGGGTATAGCCCTGAGCCCCTGAGCCCAAGGGGTGATCTGCCTGCAGAGGTAGCCTCGGTGTCACTCTGGTCCAGGGGGCTGAGACAGAAGCTGTACCCCCTGCTCCAGGAGAGCCCTGGACTCTCTGAGTTTACAGAAGGAGGCAGACCCCTGCTTCAGGGGCAGAAAGAGCCACTGGTGTCCCAGCTCCAAGGAGAACTTTTCTGTGGCAGATCTACAGCCCAAAATGGCACAGGTCCTCTGCAGATCAGGAATGAGGCTGAGGAAGGTGAGCACTCTGCCCCATAAAGCAGGTGGCAAGAGAAGCTCACCGCCCCACGGGGGACGGAGAATTAGTCCTGGCCTCCTGCAGGTTTAGACTTTGGGGGTTCTGTCTCTGACTCAGACCCCCCCAAGGGGCTTTGGGGGATGTTTGGGGGTGGGGAACAAGGCTTCCCCCCTCACAGAGGGCCCTAGGACGCTGCACCACTTTGTGCAGAGCATTGCCAGCCAGGCCTTCCTCTGCCATCGTCATCCCCACCACCACCCGGGCTGCTCCCTCCAGTAGGAGAGGAATAACCAGGTCCCTGCTGATTCCGGTTAGAACCTGGAGCGGGACACAGAGTCCTTTCAAACCAGCACACATGGGACCCTGCTTGTCCCCTGGGTTATACCTGTCGACCCATCCCCATTTATTTTCCTGTTTCCTGTGCCCCAAACCCTCCTCACCCCACGAGGCTCCTGACCATGCCTAACTCATCGTCCGTGACCAAATGCCATCTGCTCCCCCGGGGCCTCCCCTATCCTAAATCCTGGCTGCACTTAATCCCCTCCTCCTCTTGGCGCCCCACAGCGCTGGGTTTGGATTTGCTAAGCAATCTCATGACCGTCCACCTTGTGGGTCACTTGCCTAGGAACTGGTGTTTCCAAGCAGTGTCAGGCCGTGAGTGCAAGCTCACTGAGGGCATATACTACAGCTCATGTATCTGTGTCCCCCACCCGCACCCGCACCTGCCATGGCTCTATTCCCTAGGTGTCCCACAAGTAAAGCCATTCATTCCAGAAACATTTGCTGAGCACTACCTGGCTTGGCTGATGCTAAGCTAGGAACCACCTGTGTGACAATGCCACAAATCGAAGGGAATGAAGGTACTCACCCTGCCTTTTTAAAAACGGATTTTTTCCCCCAACTGGCTACTGTCTACATTCTGTTGTGACCTTAGGATGGCTCTGGTTGATTTAGATACTGAACTTTGAAAGCTCAGTGTCTCCATGAGTCACAGGCCCTGAAACACGGGCCTGCTGAAGTGGCGTGGTCTCACCACGGGCAGGCTATGCTGGGGTCCCTGCAGGCCTGCAGAGTGATGCCATGCACTCGCCACTGGGGTGAGCGTGTGCCAGGACCCGTGCTCCCTGATCCTGGTTTCCTCTCATGGCCAGGGCGGCCAGTACCAGAAGGAGCCTGAGCCTGTCTACTGCAGGCCTTTCATCTTGCAAACAGGAGCCTGAGGCTTGGTGATGCCAAGGAACACAGAGCAGTGGGGAAGAGAGCTCAACCGAGCAACCAAGGTCTGTACTGTTTTCCTGCGTCCCAGATGTCACATGTGCTCATCTCTGAGCTCAGCTCTGATAACAGGACAGAGCAGAAAGGTCACTGCTGGGACCAAGTTTGGGCTGTGTGGCCCCGGGAAGACTGTCCCCACTGGGCCGCTGCCCTTTCCACCTGGAGGGAGGGGGATGGCCTAGAGGACACTTATCTCCTCATGCTAGAGTCTATAGGGTCCAGAGTTCTTCTTAGCAACCCAGCGTGAATGCATGTTCCCAGGAGGATACAGAGGACAAGGGAGGGCTTGGTGCTTGCAGCCACCCTGTCCTGGGCTTTGGGATTACCAAGGTAACCAGCATTTGCCTTTTGCATCAGGCTGAAGGATTTCTTTGGCAGACCTTCCCGAGGTCCTAACTACCATTCACGATTTTTACAGGTTTGACTCATGCCTTGTTTGGGTTTGGCGTCACTGTCAACCCACGAGGCTGAGCACCCCTGACACGCAATAATTAGCACGCTGCCTGGCAGGGGCACTGGCTAACGAGAACCCAAACCCTCAGCAGTGACTGCAGAGCCCAAGAAACTGTGCTCCTTAGAGCTCTTTCCCACCCGTCCTCCCCTGGTGCAGCTAGAAGGGACCGTCTTGCGGCACACCTGCTCTTTCTGTCACGGGAGGTTTCAGCTCATCAAGTCGCTTTTCAAAGAGCCTGCGGTGCTTCCGGATGTGTGGTTTACTTAGGAGCATTCCAGCTGTGCTAATGAGTTTTTTTTTTTTTAAATCAACTTACACGCTGTCACTCTCCCTCTCCCTTGTAGCTCTGCGATGTGCTTTTCTTTGCCTATGTTTACTGACAGCTGGAACAAGCGCACTGAGAAATAAGAGAGGCGGGTCTCACTGGGCTGGAAAAGGCGAGACTTGTCCATCTAAGGGACAGGACGTCCAGCTGAGTGGAATACTGTGCCCATCACTCAGGACTACATTCCAAACATGTTCTACCCCCGGCATCATGCTGGAGTGGTGAGGCAGCCAGTGAGAAAGAGGCGCCGGGGAATACCATCCCAGGGTACTAAGATCTAGCCTTCAGAGCCCCCAGGGCAACCGTCGGGGGTTGAACACTGGCCCGTTGGACTGGCCCAGGAGAAGCACGGGCTTCCAGCGAGGACCTGTAAGGAAGATGCCATGCACTCACCCGTCATGTTGGCCTTCCTCTGCCTCTTCTCTGGGAATGGCACAGACAGACGGACGGAAGGTGTGGGGAGCCGGCTGGGGATGTCCTTACCATTTATAGCAGCCTCTCCTACACACCTAATTAGAATTCTAATGAAGTGGGCGAGGCACCAGGTCATTCCTGTAGTGCTTGTAAACGTTTCCCTTACGACATATTTGTCACCCAATGGAAGGTCATCCTGCTTGTGCAAGACCAGCTTGGGCAGAAGAAGGGAGATAAGAAATGCCAGGAGTTCGCTTTTATGATTTTTTTTTCTTCTAAGACGAACTTCCTGGATTGTAGAGTTTAGGAAATGATGTCATGCTTTTCTCGAAGTATCTCGTCTAGAGCTGGTGCTCAGAAGTCCTTTGGGAGGTCAAGAGAATGGGCCTACAGAACCCAGAAATAGAAAACAGCTTGGTCCTTTCTCAGTGTATGTGACGTTGGTGTTTTCTGCCGGCATGAGAGGTAGGAGATGCTCATCACAGCCAGCTTGTTCAGGTTGCTGTGCTGTAGAAAGAGCACTTGGTTTGGGGCATGAGGCATGAAGCAGTAGTAGGTTCTGATGCTGACAGGGCCCTGGGCATCACTGGACCCCACAGCCCTGGAAGCCCTGTCTGCGATAGGGGGTGATCGTGTCTACCCTTCTCTGCCCGCTAAGTGATGGGAACAGTCAAATGAGGTGGTACAGGGATGTGGACTGTAATGGTGTAAATCCAGACTGAGGGGAGACTGTTCTTTCCAAAGAGACAGCAGGGACAGCCGCAGAACCAGCCATGGTGACGCAGTTTCATCCCAGTTCTGCCCCACAGTCTCTGCAAAAGAGGGGATCAGTCTCTCTCTGGGCCAGGCTCCAGGACATTTTGAAAAGAAGGGTGGGGAGAGGGGGATGACCCTGACAATCTACATTTTGTGTTGGCTGGTTTGTCATTTACATTTTTTTAAAAAAGTCCTAGTGTGGAAATTTACAAGTACTGAGCTTTCCCGTGATGGACAAAGGAGTTTTAAAACATCCTAAGGCTCCGAGGAGTCACAAAGGAGTAGAGAGTGCTTGAGGCCTCCCCCAGGGGTGGAGAGGGAATGAAGACCTAGCACCAGGATGACAAGATCTGGTCTAGAGAGAAGGGGGAAGAAGGCCTCGAGAAAGGTGAGATGGAAGAGGCAGGCGGCAGACAGTCCTCCCTCCATCCTCTGGGCTCCCGCCGCGTTTTGCCCCTGGCCCACCTGGGGACCCCAATTGCGGGATGCATCTCACTGCACTGGTCCATCTGCTCAGGTCTGCCCCCATCCTTAGACTGAGCTCTTGAGAATACAGGCTGCATAGGATTCGCATCTTCTCAGAGCCAGGCGGAGGGCCTGCTGACGGCAGGAGCACACGTATTTTTGAATAAGTGAATCAATCAATCACCATAAACACGGAAATATTAACTATCATCAATTTAGTACTCACCATGGGCAGGTCAAACACTTCACATCTATTACCTTTTTTTAAATCTTTATAGCAATCCCATGACATCAGTACTATTATTGCTATCTTGCAGCGGGGAGAAATGGGTTAACTCGAGTCTCTGCAAGCTGGAGATTCACACCCATATGTGAGTGATTCCAGAGCCTCTTCGAGGAAGTTGGCTGGCCAAGTGAGGTGGGAAAGACTGAGTTCTCTGGTCGCTCCAAGTAAGGTGACACCGCACCTATGCCAAGCAGAATGTGATCCCCTCTTGGCTCTGGAAGACGACCAAGAAGAGAGCGGAAGGCAGAGGGGTATGTGGCATGGAGTGTTGGACCCCAGTTAGGAGGTGTGGGTCTTAGTCCCTGCCATGGCACTGGCTGTGACTCTGAGCAAAGCCCTCCTTTCCTGCGGAAACCCTGAGAACTGAGTGCGTTGTTTTGATCGAATGAGTGCAAAAGTGTTCTGTACACTCTCGAGTGTGGCATCAAGAGGAGTTGTTTTTTTTTTTTTTTAAGATTTTATTTATTTATTCATGAGAGACAGAGATAGGCAGAGATGCAGGCAGAGGGAGAAGCAGGTTCCTTGCAGGGAGCCAGATGTGGGACTCGAACCTGGGACTCTGGGATCAAGCCCTGGGCCAAAGGCAGATGCTCAACCGTTGAGCCACCCAGGCGTCCCAAGAGGAGTTTGTTTGTTATTACTACTGTTGTTGCTGTTGGCTGGGAGCTGAGAAGAACTGGACCCTGGGCACTCCTTCTAGAATGAGTCGACCTAAGATGTGCTACTTTGGATGGGGATCATTTTGAACTGAAAACAATCAAGGCCTACGAGTCTCAGAAAGAAACTTTCACCTCCCTGCTTCCCCATCTGCCTAAAATGTTTTTTTTCTTTCTTTTTTTTTTTTTAATAGAGGACCTGCTCCAGTTAGGGAGCTATCACCATACATAATGGCAGTATGACATGAACTAGGTTTGGTGGACAGGGAGGAGCCCAACACGGCTAGTCTGATTCAAGTCCTCCCTTTGTCCCATTGTTCTGGGATGGCCCAGGAATGATCTGCTCACCAAATCTTTACCTTCCCATTCTTCCTTTACATTACCTTCCTTCCCTCTGAAGCCCCAGGCCCCTGAGTCCTTAGTCTAGAACAACACAGATACCTCATTTTGCCTGTCTTTGGTATCTCTCACATTTATGTGGGTTCTCTGCATGTATGTAATTAAATCTGATTTTCTCTTGTTCATCTGTCTCACATCAATTTAATTCATAGACCAGCCAGAAGAACCTCGAGGGGCAGAAGAAGATTTTTCCTCCTGAGTAGTTGGCCTCACTGGTCAGAGATGCTGCAGAGGAGAGATCTGAGGACAAACAGCCAGTAGAAATAAGAATTCTTACCATGTCAGCAGCCCAGAATCTCTGTCTGTGCTGTCTGATGGAGCCAAAGTTGGGTGGGGAGCGTCCTTTTTCTCTCTCTAAATTGAGATTAGCAGGAAAAAGAAATATTTGTGGAAGTAGTTCCTTGGGTATAGTGACAGGTAAATTTGGGTTTTACTGATCCATTTCCTCTCAAAGAGAGTACACTGCTTTTCTCTTCCCATGTCTTCCATGTCATCTGTCATAAGAAGGAAAACCATAGGATGCAAACTCTGGCCTAGGTCCCATAAGTCTGCTGCTGGAGTAGCCTCATGGCCTTGGGGAGCTCACAGTTCTCTCCAGACCAGCGTCTATTTAAAGAAACTTGCTGCAGGTCAATGGGCACATGAGGTACTGTCGCTAAGGGATGTCTTGGAAGCCAAAGTCACAAAATTGGTGGGCATAGGTGGAGCACTTAAGAGCTGTTAGAGCGCTTGCAACCTAACCCAGAGACTCCCTTGTTAGAATAAGTGAGCCACAGAATGGGTTGGAGGACACAAGGTCACCTGCCAACCTCAGAAAAACTTCTGTGCAACGAGGTACTCTGTAAAATAACACACAGTCCCTCACCCCGCAGCACATGCCTCTGAGGTGTCAGTGTGGTTCGGGGGAAACCCAGGACTTAGCTAAAGCTGTTAATGTACATATAAAAAAAAAAACTGGGTGAGGTTTTTCCTTTCATCTTGTTCTGTGTTCTGAGAGCTTAATTTTATGACCAGTGAGGACACTCTCTCTGGTCTCCATCATCTAGAGGTGCATTTACCGTAAGTGGAAGAGGCTGGCACTTCAAGATCTCCTCTTTGCCCAGCTGTGCCAGCTCTCAAGGGGGAAAAATATGTCAGGGGTGCCTGGCTGGCTCAGTCGGTAGAGCCTGTGACTCTTGATCTTGGTGTTACAAATTTGAGCCCAAGTTGAGTGTAGAGATGATTTAAAAATAAAATCTTTAAAAAAAAGGACTTTAGGGTGCCTGGGTGGCTCAGTTGCTTAAGTGTCTGCCTTTGGCTCAGGTCATGATCCCATGGTCCTGGGATGGAGCCCCAAGTGGGGCTCCCTGCTGAGCAGGGAATCTACTTCTCCTTCTCCCTCTGCCCTTCCCCCTCACTCATGCGGACACACTCTCTCTCCTAAAGTAAATAAATAAATTAATTAAAATTAAAAAAAATATAAAGCAACGGTTCTTGCTTTTGCAACCTGCATCTTTAGAAAGGCAAGTGTAACACTGAGAGCATGCAAATCCCATTCCTTATATGCCTACAGACAATTGCAGATGTTGCAAGAACCTAGAACATTAAAAGAAAAATTGTGTTGGATTTAAGAAAAAGGGAAGTTTAAGAAGCAATTTCCCTAAACCCCATTATCAACCTCAGAAAGTTAATTTTTCTACTCAAGAGGGATGATTTCCCCTCCAGTTGAACCTCAGCTGCACCCCAGAGCCTACCATTAAACCTACAATAGAGGATGGGGAAGTGGATTTCTTAATTGACACTGGTGAGGTTTTCTTTACCGTCTGCTCAGAGGATTTCCTTCCATCTGTCCCTACTGATTCTATCCAGGATTGTTTGAGTCCCTGGGCAGCGCATTTTGTTGCCCATGTCCCAGGCCACCCCAATATCTTAGGCTCTCTTAACACCGTTCATGCCTTTCAAACCGCTCATCAGCTAGCCTTTTTGATAGAGCTGTGTTATGTAAATTTAATGCCACTATAATGTAGTGAAAAGGGCATTTTTCCCTCCCTTTCCTCAGACCAAGCCCTAAATCTCCTACTTCCTTTGCTAGAAACTCAGTTTGATTTTAATTCATCTGAAAAGGATTTTTTTTTAAGATTTATTTATTTGAGAGACAGAAAGAGTATGGTGGGGTGGGGGGGAGGTGGTGCAGAAGGAGAAGCAGACTTCTCACTAAGTGCAAAGCCCAATATGGGGCTCGATCCTAGGACCCTGGGATCATGACCTGAGCCAAAGGCAGCTGCTTAACTGACTGAGCCACACAGGTGCCCTGAGGAGGATGTCTTTAAAAGATATTCCAATTAGTCCCTGGGCTACACATGCAAGTGGAGTTGGGTCGAATGCCAAGTCTGTGTGCACTGCATTACTTTGGAGAAGGAATAAATAGGTTCCACCAGTGGCTCAATATAGATTTTCCCTGCTACACATAAGTAGAGCATCCCTATGAAATCTTTCACAAGCCCAAGTGGCAGAAAGTAAAGAAGCAATTACTATCAATTCATATGGAAAATTTTTTTTGACCATTTCCAGACCCAAAATTAACCTCTCTTTGGCTTTGGTGATACCTTAGGACACATCTTGCTAAGAGATGCACAGAATAAACCAAGACAAAGCACAGATGCTCGCAGACACGCTTCAAAGCTATGATGCTGAGACGCTGAAGGAGCTTCTTCGGGGAAGGAGCTTGGCAGGACCACTCTCAGCCCTGGGGTGTGTGTGTGCTGCCTCTGTGAAGGCCCACTGCAAAACAAACGCTGAATGCTATTTTTGCTTTTTGCCTTTTTTTCGTAAAAACGAAAATCCTTTTGGGATTTCTTTCAGTTAGAGAAAGCAGAGACCAATGTAGATCTTTCATAAAAGCCAAGTGGTGTAAGGCAAACTTGTGAAAAGCGGGGGACACCTGGATCTTCTCTCCAGACATACAGAGTGAGGAGTTGAATTTATAATAGACTTTCTCTCGTAGGAGGGTGTACTTTTCTTTACTTCTTCACCCTGTAGCTCTCCAATCTTGCCAGTAAAAAAAGAAGGTAAATTTGATTGAGACTAAAATAAAATCTATCTATTTGTGCAGATCTTAGGGCCATAAACCTTTGTACTTCCTCTGCATCCTGTAGTCGCAAATCTGGCTATTATTCTTAGCTCCATTCCTGCTGATGCAGCCTGGTTTATAGCAATTGATCTCTGCTCAGCTTTCTTTTCAATCCCATTGCACCCTGACTCACAATTTCTTTTTGCATCTGCATTCAGAGGGAGAAAATGAACACCGGCTTGCATATTTCAGGAATATTGTGAGTCTCCCTCAACATTTTCTTTTTTTTTTCCCTCAACATTTTCTGAGAATTTAAAGCAGACTTAGATTCTGTAGCCTTTACCCAAGGCTGCATGCTTGTTCACTATGCTGATGATCTTTTACTTTGTGATCAAACTAAAGCTCTTACAGACTCTCATTCTCCTAAAGGCCCTAGCTGAACCAGGCCAGAGAGCCTCCAGATTTAACTACAACGGGTGTAAACAACTATTATCTACTTAGGACATGAGATAATCTCGGGGCATTTGAAAGCTCACCCTAAAATGCCTGAAGTCAATTTTGTCTTTCTTCCCAAAATGAGAAAGCAGTTACATACTTTTTTTAGGGGCAGCTGGCTATTGCTGCTGGTGAATCCTTAATTTTGCAACCCTTGCTAAATATCTGTATACCCTTCTCCTAGACAACACCTCAGAGCGTATATCCTGGCCCTCAGAGACATTAACCTCCTTCAAAGCCTTGGAACTAACATGCCAACACCCCTAGCTCTGGGCCTACTGAATTTTTAACAAGCTTTTTCAACTATATTGCCATAAAAATTGTGGAATTTGCTACCGGCATTTTAGGACAAACTTGTGCCTCTCAGATATATCTTACGGCATATTTTTTGTGCTAGTAGACCTTGTTGCATCAGGTACGGCCCCATGCTTCCATGCAGCAGTGGCTTCTGCCAGTTGGTTGACAAAGCCGATGCTCTTCTATTAGGCTTCCACATTCACCTCTGTGTTCTCGTGCGATGTCTTATAAGTTCACAAAACCCAGCATCCCTCTATACAGTGACAAACCACTTGTGAACAAGCTCTTGACTAGCCCTTCCATCATCTTACATGGTTGTACTACTTGAAATCCAGCTACCTTACTACCTCCTGATGATGGAGAGCCCACTCTATTGCCCAGGATTGCCTTACAAGTATAGAAATGGTCTCAAAACTACAAGAGGCTCTCTCAGACATCCCTTTAAACATCCAGACTGACTTCTATTTTGTGGTGGCTCCTATAAATGATATTTCTGGGGAAACATAATAACTGGGTATGCCATAGATTCCCCCACATGAACAGTAGAGGCATATTTTTTTTCCCATTAAAATCAGCCCGAGCTACTGAACTCTTAGCTCTTACTACAGCTTGCACATTGCCAGGAGGGAAAACTGCCACTATTTACACAGACTGCAAATATGCTTCTGGAGGCTGCCATGCTGTTGGCACAATTTGGAAATCCTGTGGATTCTTAACCTCTGCTGGTACTCCAGTTGCTAATGGGCCTATAATAGCCTGTTACAAGCTATTCACCTTCCTTCTAAAGTCACCATGGTTCATTTGTTCATTGTTCCCATACAAAGGAAACTGATGCTATATCCTTAGGAAATGATAGGACTAACACACCTTCTAAATACGCCGCTCAGAATGGACCCCCTTAACCTCTCTCCACCCAATTTTCAAATCTGCCTTCATCCTTGACCGATACTATTAACTTGCAGATAGATGCTCCACAATCTGAAAAAGACAGTAGCATACGAAAGGATGCCAAACAAGTATCAGATGGATTATATATTTATTGGGCCAAATGGACTTCCTATGGCCTCCTTGTCTTTTTTTTTTTTAAGATTTTATTTATTTATTCATGAGAGACACACAGAGAGAAGCAGAGACATAGGCAGAGGGAGAGGCAGGCTCCCTTTAGGGAGCCTAATGCAGGACTCGATCCCAGGATCCTGGGATCATGACCTGAGCCAAAGGCAGATGCTCAACCACTGAGCCACCCAGGTGCCCACCCCCTTTTTAACCCTTTGGTTTGTCCTTTTCTTCCACCAAATGGGACATATGTGCAGACAGGGGATAGTTAAGGAACTAAAAGCCAATTGGTTTCACCTTGGCATCTGCAAAATTTCTGACCAAATTATTTCCCTGTGTACTACTTGTGAATCTCACCAAATTTCTGGAAGAAATCGATATGCCCCAGGAAGTCCTCCTAGGCTCACACTGCCCTTGGCTATATTTCAGATGGATTTTGTACATTTGCCCTCAGCCTTGGACTATCACTGTCTGGTTATTGTCTGAACATTTAGTGGATGGACTGAAGACATCCGGCTAGACAAGCTCATGCCATAACAGTGGTAAAGAAATTAATAACTGAGATTGTTTCTCATTTCTTCATCCCTTGATGGACTGAATCAGACCAAGGAACTCATTTTACAGCAGAGATAAACCACTTGCTTGTAAAAACTCTGGGGTACTCATTAGATTTCATGCCCTATATCATCCTTGATCATCAGAGCAAGTGGAAAGTAACGATCTAGACAGAAAAAGGACTTTAGGAAAAATCTGTCAAGAAACCGGACTTAAATGTCCAGAAGCATTGTCCTTAGTGCTTGTAAAGATCCAGAATACTCCAGGTAAGGGACATGGATTGACTCCTTTTGAAGGAACATTTGGTTACCCAATACCTGTGGGCATCTCTCAAACTTCTGTGTTTAGTTAAGTGAACATTATGGGAACAGAAGTGAATAATTTAATGCTGTGGCTAGCTAACTGTGAGAACTAAATAGTATACTTGAAACATATCACCCACAGGTAAAAGAGGCATGGCCACTGACAGATAAGCATTGCCATCCCTTCCAACTGGGAGACCAGGCATATATCAAGGTCTTTAGAAGCAAATGTGCTATCACCTCGCTGGGAAAGATCTTTTGAGGTACTGTTAACCCCTTACACTGCTATCAAAATAAAAGAAAAATCCTCCTGGGTTCATGCAAACCATGTCGACTCAGACCCAGATCACTGCTGTCAAGACCATTGGAGACAAGCCTACAGGTGACCTTAAAGTGAGGACTTCTGGGGCCAATTCCAGGTGCCAGAAGTGGTCAGCACCATGAAGTAGACAATTTTTCCCAAGATCATGGAGCAGGCAACTTTCCTTTCACCTATCCCTCCTTCAAAACAAATGAGCAGGTGAACAAACAAAAACACCCTACCTTCACACTACAAGCCAGCCTCAACGACAAAACCAAACACTCTCTTTCTTATTAATACTTTTCCATGTTTATGAATCAGAAAGCTGGTTGGAGAGCACATGTCTCTATTATTGCACTTCCTGCCTCTGAGTCTCCACTATGGGTGCCTTTGCAATCTGCATCTTGCCTGTATTGGCTCTCTTTTTTATCAGGTTGAGTGCGGACCACACACCCCCTTATGCCAGGTCACAACATCTGGCCCCACTGCTGGATGACCCCACTCCTGGAACTGGGATATCCTTTAAGAAGCTGTGGGGACACGTGGCTCCATTTGTTCTTTCCTGTTTGTCTTTGCTATAATCCATGTCTTCCTTCCCGCGGCAGCTCCCTTGCCACTCAGCTACTAGCCGGTTTTCTCTCTTCACAGTCCCAGACTCAGCTTTTTTTTTTTTTTTTTTTAAGATTTTATTTATTTATTTGACAGAGAGAGAGAGTGTGTGTGTGTATGAACGAGCACAAGCAGGGGAATGTGAGGGAGAGGGAGAGAGAGAAGCAGACTCCCCACTAGGCAGGGAGCCCAACCTGGGGCTCTATCCCAGGACCATGAGACCATGACCTGAGCTGAAGGCAGATGCTTAACCAACTGAGCCACCCAGGAGCCCATGGCCTAAGTTTTTAATATGCGAAACTTCCAGGGAAGTTTTAGAGGAGGGAACTGTCAGGGTTCAGAACAAGTTGCCCTAAGCTGTGCTACTTTGGCATGTGGATTATTTCAAGCTAAAAACAATCAAGGCCCACAAGACTCAAGAAGAAACTTGGACCTCCCCCCTTCCCCAACTGCCTAAAATGTGTTTTTTGTTTGTTTGTTTGTTTGTTTGTTTGTTTTTATACAGGACCTGCTCTAGTTAGGGGGCTATCACCATAGATAATGGCGATATGAAATGAACTAGGTATGGTGAACAAGAATGAGCCTAACAAGGCCAGTCTGATCCAAGCCCTCCCTTTGTCCCTTTGTCCATTGTTCCTGGGTGGCCCAGCAAAGATCTGCTCGCCAAACCTTTACCCTTCTCATTCTTCCTATACATTGCCTTCCTTCCCTCTGAAGTGCCAGACCCCTGAGTCCGGAGTCCAGAATGACATAGATACCTCATTTTGCCTGACTTTGGAATCTCTCACATTTACGTGGGTTCTCTGCATGTATGTAATTAAATTTGATTTTCTCCTGTTCATCTGTCTCATATCAATTTAATTAATAGACCAACCAGAAGAACCTCGAGGGGCAAAGGACATTTTTCTTCCCCAACACTTTCAATGACCTGGCAAGGCCACCTGCAGAGGTGACAAAGAGGTGGTGCTTTAGACATCACACAGATGTGGGTCCAAATTCTGGTCCTGTCAAGTCACCTCACTTCTCAGAGCCTCCATTTCTTCATCTGTAAAGTTGAGGTTGAGGTGCAGCAAGAATTGAAATAGACAATGAATAGAAAGTACTGAGCACAGTGTCTAACTGGCATAGTCCAGTGCAATCTGTTAGTGGACATTATTAGCATTCTTATTACTCCTTCGGAACCCCTCTGTTCCTGAGTGGTGCAGATTTTGCCCTGGGACCCACAAGCATGGACAGTGGTGCCTGACCACTTGGCAAGTTCTGTGGCTGATCAGTCTTAGCCCTAGTGTGGTAGGAAGATACCCAGGTTGGACTCAGAAGACCCAAAGGAAAGCCAGACCTTGTGGCTTGCCCACCCTGTGACCTTGATGGAATTCTTTGACTTCTCTGAGCCTCAGTTCCCTTACTGGCCTATCTACACACCTCCCAGGGCTGTAGCAAGGCTCAACACTGCAAAATCCCAGATATGACACTCCTTTGTAGATAAGGTGGTATTGCACAGATGTCAAGGTTGGCTTTTTTCTTCCCCTCCCTGCTGCTCTGTCAGCTCCCCGGCAACCTGCTGACAGCCCAGCAGCAGGGCCCTGTGCCACAGAGTCTGCCTTGAGTTGGCCTAATGTTAGCTGCTGGAGGATTGCACCATGGTGGTAGCCACAGCCCCAATAATTTGCATGCTTATGTCACAATTTTAGCTAAATGACTTTCAATTCATAGGTGGAGTCACCCAGCTACATGCAGGATGAAATTCCTGCTTGGCCACGCTCTGCATCTTGGACTCCAGTTAAGATGGAACATACACATATGTTTGTTTGTTTGTTTGTTTGTTTGTTTAAGATTTAATTTATTTGAGAGAGAAAGAGTGGGGGACGGGCAGAGGGAGAGGGAGAGAATCTCAAACAGACTTTTCACTAAGTGAGGAGCTGGGTGTGGGGCTCGATCTCACAACCCTGAGATCATAACCTGAGTCAAAACAAAGAGTTGGATGCTCAACCAACTGTGCCACCCAGGCACCCCCAAAGATGTGTTTTTTTTAAAAAAAGGCAACCTTAATTGTTTGTTTTTATTCTCCCTCCAATAAAGGGATTTAGGGCTGCTGGAGATTTGTAACCTGTGGAGAGGCACAGAATCTTCTGAGATGTCATTGACTCAGCCTTTCTTGAAGCACAAGAATCCCCTTTCCTGACAAATCTCTCTTGAAAACTCCAGTGGTGGGGAACTTGCACTTCTCAAAATAGCCCACACTCACACTAGATGGCCCTCCCTGGAACAGTCACTTCTGGGGTGCCTCTGTGCAAGGAGTATCTTCCCTCATTTCCCAGGAGTTCCATGAGGGTAGAAACTGTCTGCATCCATCATTGTTCCATCCCCAGTGAATCCCTGTGCTTGGGGCATGACATGAACTCTCAGTAAACTGGGGTTCAAGTGCATTGAAAAGACCAAAAAGTTCTTCCTCATTTGAACTGAGAATTTGTCCCCCAGAGCATCTACGCACTGATCCTCATTGCTTCCCCCCAATCCCTCATTGAGCTTATATGAACTAAGAGCATGTTCTCCCTCAACACGGGGGCAAATCTGGCAAACACCTTCCCCATACCCACAAGTTTTCTCTTTTCCAGGTTCAAGGTCAGTTTCATCAACCATTCCTGATGAGTCATGATTTAGAGACCCTTCCCCATCTTGGTGAGATCATGTTACTTGCCTCCTCTGAAACCTTTAATGGCTCCCCATGGCCTCCTGCAGCCCAAATTCCTTAGTCTGAATATACACTTAGTCCCTCCAGTGTCTGTTCAATCTTAATTCCATTGTTTTCTCCTACTCAGCAAAACACATCTAATCCTATTTCCTAGAACCCAACCTACTGGACCCTGCCTCTACCCTAAAATGCCATTGCCTGAAACACCTTCCTCATTCCTTCTGACTCCCCATCTCATCATTACCAAGGTCCAAAGCAAGTCCCACCCTCCCTCCTGATCCTCCCAGTGTATCGTGGAAAGAGGATATGCAACGAAGCAAATCTAGGTATAAGTCTCAGAGATAGATTTTCACTGATCACAAGCATGTGTTTTTATAATCACACTGACCCTGGGCAAATCCCTTATACTCTCTAAGCCTAAGATTTCTTCTTTCAAAAATGTAATGACCCCAGCCCCCCTCCCCTTTTAGAGCAGTCTGAGGAATCATGAGACGATGTCTGGAAAGCCTTCTGTAAATGACAAGATGTACCAACTCCCCACCTTGGAGCCTCTCAGATGTGCCCTGTGCCATTCACCAGGCACTGACAATACACGATCTAGATGTGTTAGTGATGCTTCTTCAGGGCAGGAGTACGCCAGTCCACATGGCTGGCTGTCATTTCCTGATGCCAGGCTCCACGCTAAGAGTTTCACAGGAGTTAACTTTTAAGCCTCATGGCAACCCCAGGAGGGAGATACTCCTATTCCGTTGCATAGATAAGAAACCAGAGGCTGGGAGAAGCTCGGAGTTTGTCAAGGTTACAGAGCTAACCATCCAGGGTCTGAATCCAGGTCTGCCTGACAGCAGAGGCCCTGTTTCTATCACTCTGTCTCTGACAAATTCTTCAGTTCAGTGAAACCTGGGTCTTTTGTTTGGGAGACTGATGATAGTATTAATAACTGGGCTGAATAGGAAGGCGAGGCCATCTCCAAGATTAATATCAAAGGCTCCACTTTAGGAGCACCTGGGTGGCTCAGTGCTTGTCTGCCTTTGGCTTAGATCATGATCTCAGGGTCCTGGGATCGAGTCATGCATCAGGCTCCCCGGAGGGAACCTGCTTCTCCCTCTGCCTATGTCTCTGCCTCTCTCTGTGTGTCTCTCATGAATAAATTAATAAAATCTGAAAACAAAACAACAACAAAAAGCTCCGCTTTAATAAATTTATGCTCAAATTTTCCACTCCCTCCAGACAAACTCTTGAAGGAAGAGTAGATGTGTCAAAGTCCTTATAACTCATGTTGTTCTCATCCTGTCAAATGCTTGCTTGCATGATGTGGGGAGTCAGTGCTAAGAGACACCCTGCCCCTGAGAAGATAGAGATGGGGAGCAGCAGAACTTTTTTTTTAAAGACAGAAACCGATAAGAACTAAAAAGATGTGCATACTGCTCATGGAAAGAGTTCAGAAGGAATGATTTATGCCACTGTGGAGATAAGAGATATTTCTTGAGGAGGATGCCTCTCGGGCATACGCTGAAGGAGGAGATCATGGGGAGACATTCCAGGCAGGAGGAAAAAGAGTGGAAGACAGCACACAGCCCTGCCCAGGACATCTGGAAATGAGTTTATCTGGAGCACTCAGTGCCCAAGGACAGTGGGAATGGGCCAGAGAGGCCCTGCTCCACCCTAGACGGAATCAAGGTGTTTAATCCTGAGGTATGGGGAAGGTAGAGCAGGGGGCAGCTCCGGCTTGCCAGGTGTCTGATGCCTCTTGACGGAAGGGTGGTTTACTCTGCCAAGCTGTCACTCGGCTGTGAAGGAGCAACGGAAAAGCCAGCCAGAGAGGAGAGGAGACGCCACAGCCCATCCCTTGTGAGCTCCAAGGTCATTACTGGGAAGGCCAAGTGGTGGTTTGCGAAGGAATGCTGGGGGACAGGGCAGTCAGAGGGCAGGTCGCTGGGGTTGTGTAAATTTCCAGAAAGGAAACGATCAGAGAGGTCATCCAGCCTGATCGGTCATTTTAGAGATGAGACAACAGGCCTTCTGAGAAAAGACTTGCCTGAGGTCACCAAATAATCAAATGACCTGCCGTCTCAGAGCCAGAAGAGGGTTTAGAGGTCATGTTGTCCAACTTCTCCTTTTCCTGGTGAGGACACCAAAGTCCAAATCACCTGGGACGAGAAAGCCTCCTTTCAGGCCCTCTGTAAAGCCTTTCAGGCTTTCCTCTGCGTGGGCTTAGTCCATCCCTGTCTTTCAGTGGAGAAACCCATCTTAGAAAGGCCTACGGGATGGCCTACAAGAGTAAGGAAATATTTTTCCGTGTTATCAATAGCAGCAAATTTTATTAATGTTGCTAAACACTTGTACAACGGTCACAAAATTGGCTCTTATATTCGCGCTCTCACCTAATTCTTACCCAGCTCCTAAGAAGCAGATTTTATCAGCACCACTGCTGTATTCTAGGGGAGCAAGTGAATGCTTGGGTGGACCACAGCATCTTAGGAGAAGCCAGACTCAAATGGGAGACTTTGGGTCCTAAATTCAGTGCCCCCTCCCCACTTCATGTTAGGGCTAATAACAAATAGGTTTCAGAAAAAAGTCTGTTTGGATCACACCGGTGCTGCCTGCTTTATAGTAACTTTTACGTACAGTGCTTTGCCATATTTTTTTGCCATACAACAGAGCATAAGCTGCTTGAGTATAAGTGTGATTTATGAAGAAACCTGAAAGCTTGTGAAGAGGTGCAGAGCTGCCTGGGGGAGTGGTTGGGCTGGGCTGGGAGTCTGCTCTCGCAGGGAGCTCAGTCTGGCTTCGGCCCCAAGGCTCCCTACAGGCAGACTCAGAACCAGGCACTCCCTCTCAGGGCCCATCTCTTTAGGTGATAAGAGAATGCTGGCAGCTCGTTTTTTTCCCACTCCCTGCTCTGATCTGGGTCCTTCCCCAGGGGGCCTGAAGAATCAGTAGATCTTCCTCTGAGGTCTCCAAAGAAAAAAGATCTGTGGAAGGGCAGACAATTGCTTCTGAATTCTATTCATTCAACCACCCAACATTTGTTATGTCCATTGTGCCCAGGGCTCTGTTTTGACATTTTTGGGAAATTAAAAATGAATACATTTTATGGAGGGCAATGCCTGCCCAAACCTGGACAAGTGTACATACACAGATACATACAAAACAGTAGTTGATAACATTTTTTTAATAAAAGGAAACATTTTGGGGGGATCCCTAGGTGGCTCAGCGGTTTAGTGCCTGCCTTTGGCCTAGGGTGTGATCCTGGAGACCTGGGATCGAGTCCCACGTCAGGCTCCCTGCATGGAGCCTGCTTCTCCCTCTGCCTGTGTCTCTGCCTCTCTCTCTCTCTCTCTGTATGTCTATAATGAATAAATAAAATTTTTTAAAAAAGGAAACATTTTGGAAAAAATGTGTTCGGTAAAAGGAAGCTTATTAAATCTTGGCAGATCCACATATTCAGATATTAGAAAGGATAATGTAGATATTTATGTATTTGACATTGAAGGATATCCATGATATGTTCGGTAAAAAACAAAATTGTGTGTATGAATGAACATACTTAAATAAATGTATATGAATGTGATACACATATACATACTTGATCTCACAAAAAAAATCTAGTCTGTCTGGTATACAGAAGACTATGTACTAAGACATAAACAGTAGTCTCTAAGGTGTGATTGAAAGATAATCTCGAGGGTACCTGTGTGGCTCAGCAGTTGAGCATCTGGCTTTGGCTCAGGTTGTGATCCCTGGGTTCCTGGGATCGAGTCCCACATCGTGTGGGACTCCCTGCTCAGCAGGGAGTCTGCTTCTCCCTGTCCCCACACCCCCTCAAATAACTAAATAAAACTTTTTAAAAAAATGACGAGATAATCACAGATGTTAATGATTTATGGAAATATAAAAGTAGATTCAAAAACTAGGTATAGGATGATCCAATTTTGATGCATCTTTATAATGAATATAGGAATTTTTTTTATTGTTAATTATTTTTATTTATTTATTTTTTTTTATTTTTTATTTATTTATTTATTTTTTTTTATTGGTGTTCAATTTACTAACATACAGAATAACCCCCAAAGCCTAGGATGTCATTAAACAAAAGGGAAATGGTTTGTTTCTTGATTTTGCTTTGCTGTATTATCTGGTCTCTATAACGAATATGTATAAACTGGGAAACAAGAAAGAAAAAGGAGTTTTCATTTTCCTATGAAAGCATTAATAAAATAGAGTCCCTGCCTTTAAGATTTGATGATTTAACAGAGGAGGTGAGAGCAGTACACCTAGGGAAGTATATACCAGGCCTTGTAGGTTCACTTTCTGTAAGAGGTGAATAACTAAAGTTGGGCAAGGGCTCAAGAGAAGATTTATGGAAGAGAGGACATTTGGGCCCTAGCTTCAGAAGTAAATTTGAACAAACTAAAATAGGAAGAAAAGCATTCTCAGCCGAGAAAAGGCTGGGGAGCTGCACACTGGATCAACTCTTCCTTATGAGCCACCTGCCAGGCCCACCTGAGCATCATGCTTCATCATGGAGCTAGCTCATACCTTTTCAAACGAGGCAACTAGGAATGGGTGCCAATCGTCCACTTTCCATTCTGATTTGATCTTGCTACATATCAAATAGCTAAGTAAAAATGGGTTCAGCACCAACCAGGTAACTTCTTAATGAATTATTTCACAATTTGATAAATCATCAAATTTATCCGACACTCAAATTTCTTTAAGTCTCAGGGACAAGTAGGAATATCCTGTGCAGTAGATTAAGATCCTGGTTACATGCACCTATTAAAAAAAAAAGAAAAGTTATAAGCTTGTCCTGGCACAACACAGGCCTTCTTAGCAAGGATGTTAGTAACTTTGCACCGGCAGAGTAACTTGCAAATGATTCTAGAATGCTCTGTCCCAGAAGAGAGTTGAGATAACTGGAAGGGTGGGGGATAAGTTCTGAGAATGGATTTGTTCACCTCTTTGGAATGTGAAGGTCCAGAAAGTCCTAATACGTCTGCTCTTAGAGATGTAGGAATATCTGCCTAAATCTCAGTAGAAACAGTACAGTCTGTGATGTTTGAGTCACGACCCTCTCCCCTCTGGCTCCGTGTGATGAGAGCTCTGCTCCAGGTAGGTGACTGATTCTTCCCCCAGTGCCCATTCATCTGTGTCATGGAACATCTGGGACCTTGACCTTCGAGAGTCTGGACTTTAGAGGTATTCAACACATAGCATTTGCTTTTGTTTTGTCTTTAATAGCAGAGCCCATTTTTAAAGGCAAACTTTGGTTCTTCCAGGACTGTAAAGCCCAGATTCCCCAGTATGGCAGAAAGCCAGGAAACAGGACTAAGAACCAAGATATTTAGTGTTAGATGCTTACTGTTTTCTTGGGCAAGTCACTTTCCCTTTCTGGACTTCCACTCCTGATAGAGAGAGAGAGAGAGAGAGAGGGAGAAAGCCTATTTAGGAAGACAACATTATACTATTCCAAAGACGCAAAAGTCATGATCAGACTCTACTGTCCCCACAACCCTCCCCTCCTAAGCTGTTCCTCTCTCCTCCATTTCTGTCTCTCTGTCTCTGTTTCTTTGTCTCTGTCTCTCTATCTCTGTTTCTCTGTCTCTGTCTCTCTATATCGGTTTCTCTCATGTCTATTACAATGTTTATCTCCCAAAAAGCTCTCTGGGAGATGTTTTGGAGTGTGTTAGAGATGAGGATTGCCTATAGGTAGTTAGAGCCTTTGACACCTGAGGGCATCCGAAGTCTTAAGGCAAAAAGAATGTCCTGATGGGAGAGATGAGAATGGGGTAAGGGAAGCAATTTGTACATAAAAGGAAACTTGGAACAAGAAGAGTAGGCTGAAGTAGACTTAAAAGTTAAGTAGGTAGGTAAGTAAGTAGGTAAGTAGGTTTGCTTCCCCTCTCATTCCTCCCTCCCTTTCCTCGTCTCCTTCCCTTCCAGTCCCAAAAAAGAAAGGAGGAAATGACCCTCGGTGCTTGCCATGTGGCAGCTGCCATTTTTGGTCCTGTATCAACTCAGAGTTCCCATACTTCAGCCATTTATGTAGCACGTTCATGGGTTTTGCTATGTCTATACTCCAGCTATACCATTGTCTACTTAAAGTTTTTCTTTAAATCAACTGTCTTTTCTTTTCTTTCTTTGACTTACATACCTACTCTAGCTTTGCATCTATTGACAATATCTCTAAAAGGGTTGGGTATGTTAGCTATTTTTCTAAGGTATATTTAGATTGATATACAACTATTAGAATTTAAAGATGTTTGTCCCCATGTTACAGCCACACGTGCCACACTTTAAGATCTATCTAGATTAGCTCATTTGGTCTTCCCAGCTGCCCTAGGAAGTAGAGATGATTGCTTATCCTACACATGAGGAAACTCATCCCAGAAGAGTCAAATAACACACCCAATATCATGAAACTAGCAAAGACAAAGTAACACTTGAAACTACTTATGTCTCTAAGGCCCATGGTTCTTCTCTGAACACTGCCCAACGGTGAGAAGGGAGGAAGAAAAGAGCTATACAAAAACAAGATCAGTCCAAAGACATCCCAATGCATTTGATACAACCAGCTTGTTCAGTTTCTATAAACCAAGCCCCATCACCCGTTCTTGCCTCCCTGGCAGACTCCTGGTTTCCTCCTCCACAAGCAAGCCCCGTGTCTGGCACAAACCTGGTGCTTGCTTTATGTTTGTCAGGTGGTGGCTTTGGTCCAAGGGCAGATCCTGCAATGGCTGTCCTGGTGCCAAGGCTACTAGAGGCCACCCCGAACCCTGCCCTTTTTGCTTGCCAACACTCAGATCACTACTTTTGTTTCAGTTTCTTGCCCAGGCAAACAAGCCAAGGCTCTGCCCTCAAGTTGAGGCTTGAGAAGAGTTTGCTATTTTAGGTAGCACGTTTATGACAGTGGGTGTTCATTCTGGAACAGCGTGAAAGGATTCTTTCATCTTCTCTCTTAACCAACAGCATCTAGCTGCTTAGCACAGATACCTTGTTTGGCAAAGAAGGGCAAGATTTGCTGCCACTTCCCCCTTGGCCTCTTCACCTTAGTCCTTTCGGGGGTGCAGTCCTTCTGTGAACCTGAAAGAACGTGGCCAAGCTCATGTGAGGAAGACCTGGACTTGACATACCCCTCTGTTACATTCTCTGCCCTGCCAGTCGCTGGCTCTGGGGTTGGGGGCGTTGGGGGAAGAGATGGAAGAAGAGTGTCAGGAGTAATGGAGCAAAGGAACTGATATTTCTTATAAGCCTATTGTGTATCAAACACTATACTAGATACTTGATATCTGTTATCTCATTTGATACTTTTAATAGCCTACAAGCTTAACTAATAGGGTTAGCATGCTCATTTTGCAGATGAAGAAATCCAAGCCGGGAAGATTAAGTAACTTGCTTGTAGGCCACACAGCTATTAAAAAGCAGAGCCAGGGGGCACCTGGGTGGGTCAGTGGTTGAGCATCTGCCTTTGGCTCAGGTTGTGATCCCAGGGTTCTGGGATCGAGTCCTGCCTCAGGCTCCTCAGGGGGAGCCTGCTTCTCCTTCTGCCTGTGTCTCTGCCTCTTTCTGTGCCTGTCATGAATAAATAAATAACATCTTTAAAAAATAATAAAAAATAAAAAGCAGAGCCAAGATTGGAGCCCAGGTCTATCTGCCTCCAAAACCTCAGTCTTTTCACTATACCAGGCTACCTTGTCTCTAGATGAGCTATAGTTTACAGGGGACTAGGAAATCATTTAGTGCAGGATTTCTCAGGCTATGTGCGTCATAACACCAGTTCCTTAGATAGGAGGAGACCAGAGCATTTTGGAGAAAGTTGGTTTAAATAAAATTAAGTAAGTGTCTTTACTGTAGGACTTTTGGAGTTTTCAATATTCTGTGTACATAAATCTCCAAGAGGGAGCGGTAATGTGCAACAAAGTACCTAAGGAGACTGTTTATTTTCACACCAACTACCCAAGAAACCAGTATTTTACAGAACAGTTTGGAAAGTATTCATCAAATCAGACTCCCTTATTTGAGTATAAAAAAAGGAGGCAGGAGACTTGCCCAAGAAATATGACAAGCAGAAGCAGAGTAATTCCAAACACCCTGCAATCTCACTCTTGTCTTGCCTTCCCGTCTCAGTAGAGAGGCTCTCCCCATTTCCTCAGTCATTAGGAATGGAGTAAATACCCACCCCGTGCCAGGCACTGGGGTAAACAAGACACAGGGGAAAGGCAGCCACACAGCAGTGCAGAAATGATGTAGTGAATGGCACTGCCCTTAAGCCAGGCTTGGGGGGCGGGGGTGGCAGAGGAGAGCTTCTTGGGAGACTGAGCAGGTCCAAGAACTCTGTTCCTGCTGGGTGCCAGCATACCTCACAAGAACCTGGAGCATATGCCTCCAACCCCTGACATACATTATGGATAGCAGGGCCATTTTAAGACTTCACCTCCTGTCACTTCCTCAAAATACTTCCTTCCCCTAGGGTGCTTGACCACAGAACAATCATAGAAAATCAGAGCTAGAAGAGATCTTGGTGTCTAGTTAATCCCCACCATACTACAAACAGGGGAAGTGAAGCTTGGAAGCCAACCAAGGTCTCGCAGTCATTGAGATCCAACATGGTGCTCCTACTCTCTTTGTTAGCCCATGGTTTCCTTGCAGTGTGATACTTAAGCTATTTAAGGTGAGACATCAAAACATAGTGTTTGTGAGCCTGCATTCCATCTGTGCAACAATGGGTGAAGGAAGGGAAGCACTTACATCCAGTGCCCACCTGCAAGGGAGCCTTCATGGTAGATCCTAGAAAAAACAAGACTGGCTGCTCCAGGTTCTAGGAGGTGGGTTTGGGGCCAACCTCTGCCTCTATATCACTATGTGCCTTTGGGTCAGTGTCACTTCCCAACTCTGGACCCGTTTCCTCATCTATGAGAAGAAGGAAGTTGGGTTTGTGATGTTTCTTTTAGCTAGTTCTGTGAATGTTTCATGGGAGGTAGCTTCATGTCAAAGGCCAAAGCCTGGGTGACATCTGACCTGTTCTATGGTCTCATCTTTTCAATCTCTGGCATTTACTGGGCACATTTTCTCTCTTGAGGTTATAGAACCTGTGTTTGAGAGACTCAAGGCCTGAGGTAGGAAGGCTGTGCTGCTGGCAGAGTATAAATGACAAGTAACTTGCTGTGGCAAGAGTAGTCTGGTAAGGTGGCTGCTTAGGCTGCAGGGAGGGAGGGTCCGCCTGTCCCTGAGGGATATTCTGGAGAATGCGGTCCCACCCCTCTGCTGGGCCCACATCCACAGGCTTGAGCCAAGGCCAAGCCCTGATACAGTGCTGAGCTATTGACATGGTGCTGCCGATTGCCTTGGCAACCCAAAACAGTCCCAGGAGATGGACGCCACTAGTTCTAAACCTTCCAGTTCTGAGATCAGAGACCATCCTTCCATCTACACTGTTCCCCTGCTTAGTATGCATTTTTCTGAGCTCAGAGGTAGATGTCAAGTAATTATTCTAGAGGAAATGTCCTCTGTAGTTCAGGTTAACTCTGGTATTCAGCGATTAATGCTCAATTTGGCCAGGATGATGGCCAAGATGATAATGGGTCTAGAAACCCAATTCTTATTGGAATGTTTTAAGGAATTACCTTCTAACTGGAGATATTTAGCTTAGAGACATTTAGCTTCACGAGACAGAAGCATCATGATTATGGTCTTCAGAACAGATGGGCTGTCACATTAAAGAGGGATTGGCTTTGTTTGGAATGGGCTCCAACATAGAAGTACCTGGTTGGCAGGTTGAGGCTCGACATACGGACAACACTATCCAGAACTCAGGTAAAGAGAAATAGTATGTCAAGGGATGCCGGATTTGTCCATCACTGAAGGACAAATGGAGTCTTGATGATCGTGAAAGAAATGTTTTTGAGACAATTGACAGATCAGCCAGGGTCAAGGGTATTTTATTAGGTGGTCAACTTAGGTCCTTTTCAATTTGAAGGTGTGATTTCTGGGAAAATCCTCATAAGAAGATGGTTGCCCAGTAGTGCCTGAATCCTTCCTGAAAGAAAACAATTTGTACATTTCTCCAAATATCTCTGGATTTGTAGAAACCTCATCCTTTCCCTTACCAATAACTGTCATTCCTCTTTTGGACTTAGTAACAAATGCCTAGAGTTCTAAACTTCTAAGATTTCTCTCTTCTATCTTGAAGTTCTTGGAGAATAAATAAGCATTCTCTTCTCTGTTGAGACATCTATCCCATAAACTGGGATTTCAGTACCCCGTACTGCCTGAGTGTGTGTGTGTGTGTGTGTGTGTGTGTGTGTGTGTGTATTTTTCCATTTTCTTTGCTAAGCTGGCATTATTTTACACTTGTGATTGTTGGATTGTAAATCAACATTTCTGCTTTGGTTTCTTGATGAGATGATTAGAAATTTGGCTATAGCTCACTGTTATCTTCACTCTGCCTTGGGCTGTTGGGAGGTGGAACGTCAATCTGATCTTTTTATTGCTGTTCCAGAGAGAGTGAATAGTGATTTAATTTATATAAATATAAGTGATTAAGAATGATTGAAGAAGCCTGAGATACTCCCAAATCCTTATTTCATGAAAGGTATGACTATTTCCTCTAGTGATATTCCATCATACATGTTTGGAAACCAGATCTCAAGGGAGAACCCATATAAGAACATGATCAGACTCGAACTCAGAAGATGCGAGTTTTAGTCATGGTTCCTTCACTGGGACAAACCACCCAGTGTCTTTGGATCTCAGTTTTCTCACCTGTAAAACAGAAATCCATCTATTCATTCACTCAACAAAGCACTGCATGCAAGAGGTAATAACTGCTCTCTACCTGTGGAACTGCTACACATATGAATTGATGGAGATCTGTCTAGAGAAATTTCATAAATTAAAAAGTGCACTGAGAAGAGAAGGGGTTGTATTTTATATATAAGATGTAATCTAGAATATATTTTCCTTCCCAATAAAGCCTGTTTTGCTTGTTCTAGGAAAGTGTTTCTTAACAGTTTTCCTATTTCTTTTTGGCTGATACCACTGGAAATATAGTAGATGAGAAGATTATTTTCCTCTCTTACCATCCTGTCCAAAGTGAAAGGTCTATGCATTTATGAAAGAATGGAGGTCATCCTCCTTCTAGGCTTGAGTTCTCTCTAGTTAGCTGGAAGTCTGCTCAACTGCTAGATCTCTCTGGACATGTACTTCTATGAAGCTCTGCACATGCCCTAAGTTGCATAAGGCAGCAGGGCCACTTTTCAGTTCTGGGGAAGCTTAGGAAGGCAGCAAGACACAGCGATGAAAAACAGAAACAAAGCAAATAACACCCTACTCTTACAGACATCTTTGACATTCGTTAAATGCCTCTGTCTCCTTATCTGTACAATAAGGATTATAACACAGCATACCTAGCAGGCAGAGCTGTTGTGATTCTCCAGTGGTGCAGTTCTATGAAAGCACTTTGCTTTCACTTTAAAGGCCATGTACCAATATCAGGGATGACTTTTCGGTGCTTACCATCTGAATGTGCCTTAACTATGCCGGCTCAGGCTGCAACCACAAGTGATGGTATCTGATTTTATGATCATTATCTATTTAATGAGTTTCCAACACTTGTATTTTCTAAGAGTCATTCTCTGTCTTTCTAAAAACCTATGTAGAATCATTCTCCCAACACAAAAGTTGAAAACTGACTTTACCTGAGAGTCCAGCTGTATGGCTAATGCCAACCTGTTTCAGGAAGTAGAACTCCACTTCCTTTCCCTATTTAAGCTGCAGTCTCTCTGAAGTCATGGCCACCTATGAGTTAATGAAGGTGACTTTTTATTTCCAAGCCTTCAAGTCAATTCCAACATACTCCTTGCAACACCTCCTATCTTCCCACAGATAAACCTGTTGATAGACCGGAATGATTACTTAGCATTTATAAAGCACTTGGTGTCACAGAGGAATTTATGACTTGTCTTATTAGTTCTTCCTTAGAAACTCCCCAAAAGGATGGTTAACAAATGGTGAACAAATTGAGATCAGCATGTCAAACTGTTACCATAGATAAGACTTGTGTGGTTAATTCTTCCAGTAAGATCGTACAGGGTTGATCAACTTTTGATATTAATAATAAAGGGATTGTGAGAGCTCCAGCAACACTGTCAAGGAAAGTGGTTGGTTCTGATGGCCTTTCAGAACTCCAACCATTAAGCTAATGATTTCCAGATGCATATTCCCCCCAGCTGGCACAAACATTTCTCCGTCTCCTATATGGGTATCTTAATCTTCTCAGAAGTAGGACAGGGAGTCTGAGGCCCTGAGAAGTGACTGAGTGAGTTGGCTGCAGAGCCAAGACCACAGCACTTAGCACAAAGTAGCTGTGCAATAAACACTTGATGAATGAGTGACTGAAGGAACCCAAATGTAGTAATTGTTTTTCTCCCTCCACTATGCTCTACAAGGAACTAATTAGAGTCTTGTCATATTTTCTACTTTTCAGAAGTGAAGTTAGTTTCCTCAAGTCTACTTAAGTTCTTGTTCAGCACTGTCCAATGCCACAGTCACAGGCCACATGTGCCTATGGAGCACTTAAAGTGTGGTGGGTCTACACTGGCATGGGCTATAAATAAGTCTCAAATTCTAAAGGATTCATGTGAAAAAAATATTGTAAAAATCTCTCACTAGTAATTTTTCATATTGATTACATGTTGAAATGATAATAGTTGGGATATGCTGGGTTAAATAAAATATGAAAATTACACTTTAAAAAACTAAAATGACACTTTAAAATTTTTTTAGTGTGGCTACTAAAACTTTTAAAATTCTACTCATGGCTTGCATTTGTGGCTTGCATTATAGTTCTATTGGACAACACTGTAGTCTAGAGAAGTTTTTAGAAAAGTAATTATATGTAAATTTTTAATCTTTCGATAAAAGTGATTTCTTCAGACTAGCCAAGAACTTAGGAAACAAATAGAAGGCTAATTAACTTTCTTTAACAACAAAAAGAAGACACTCCTCCTGCTTTTTCTTTTTTCTACCTAAGTCCTTTCCCTGAAGTTTCCATTGCATTCTACTTAACTACACGCCTGAAAACCTGGGAGTGCCATGAAAGCCCGGAGCTGGCTGGGTAGCTGGCCAGCCAGCCCAGGAAGCCAGGCACTAATCGAAAGAGCAGCTACCCCCATCCCAACTGCCAGAGGCACAGAAAGTCATCCAGAAGACGAGGGACACGTTTTTGGAGTAAACGCTTGGTAAACAAGTTTTGATCAAAACGATTACCATAATGATTGACATTTCTACAGCCCTTTGCCATTTATAAAGTACTTACACAAATACCATCCCATTTGATTCTCCTAACAGATCCTTAACATGGACATAATCAAGATCTCATTTAACAGATAAAAGTGCAAACCTCGAAGAGGTTAAGAGGCTGGTTCACAGTCACACCGCTAGAAAGTGGTAGATGTGGTTTTAAACCCTAGTCTCCTAATATAGGGGTTAGATCTTATCTGAGGGCACTCCTGAATCCAGCGTGTAAGCTCGGGCAGCCAGACCCAGGGCTCAGTGGCCCCAAGGTCTCCTGCAGCGCCTCTCTAGCACAGACCAATAGTGCAAAAGGAAAGGAAGATGTGAGAAGCAGTAGAGAAGAAAGAAATCCTGTTAAGGAGATTACAGGTATAATATACTGAAGAGAAACTGCCCTAGTGACACATCATAATCCCCACTGTAATTAACTTTTATGCCAGTACATAGAAGGAGTGTCATGGCCAAATCCTTATTGGCAGAATTCCTACTTACTGTTGGGCAAAAGTAAGCATTATTACTTCCATTGGAGAGATGAGGAAACTGAGGCTCAAAGCCCCAGTGTCCATTCCACTGTCCTAAGTTGGTTTGTGCATAAATATATAAATCACATGGGAGAGCCTGGCTGGGTTAGTCAGTAGAGTGTGAGACTCTCGAGCTCAGGATCACAAGTGGAAGCCCCATGTTGGGTGTAGAAGCTACTTTAAAAAATAAAAAAAAAATTAAGAAATATATAAATCATATGTATTTTTATTCTTGCCCCTTATTTTTTGTTTTTATTCATTAACTATTCAATAATTATCTTGATTTATATCCTAGTTTCTTTGGGTTTACTTTGTTTTCTTTTCCTGGCTTTTAAAAACACTTTAGGTTCTTAAAAATAAAATCTTTGTTTTCTAGTAAATACACTTAAGATTATGAATGTTCCCTCAAGTACCTCTCTCACTGCATCCCTGGGTTTTGCTTACTTCCATTATGTATGATAGTATCAAAACCCATTTCATTAATAATTTCATTACTATTCAGATCTAAATATTTTATAATTTTCCTTGGGTTTCCTCTTTAACCCATGGATTATTGGAAGTGTCTATCTTTTTATAGCTCTTTGGAATAGATATAAAGATTACATTTATTTTTTGAATAGATAATATATGCAGATGGCACAAAATTTAGGGGATACAAGAAGTGTACAGTGAAAAGTCTTCAAAAGCTACAACTGAAAAAAAAAAATAAAGAAAAAAAGGGATCCCCGGGTGGCTCAGTGGTTGAGCGCCTGCCTTCGGCCCAGGGCGTGATCCTGGAATCCCGGAATCGAGTTCCACATCGGGCTCCCTGCATGGAGCCTGCTTCTCTCTCTGTGTGTGTCTCTGCCTCTCTCTCTCTGTCTCTCATGAATAAATAAAAAAAACTACATCTGAATGATTCCATTATGAGACATAACAGAAAAAGCAACTATAGGGACAGACAACAGATCAGGAGTTGTTAGGGGCTGAGCTGTCCTGGGACAGGAGAAAATCTGGAGGGTGACAGGGCTGTGTTATAACCACATTGTGGTGGCAGTTACATGGCTGTATGCATTTGTCCAAATTCGAAGAAATGTCTCCTGCCAAGAGTAAATTCACTGGATGTAAATTATACTTTACATTTTTTTAAAAAAGTAAACACTCTCTCCAGAACTTAATGGTAGTTTTCATCTAAAATTTGCAGCCATGGTTTTTCTCTTCCATACCATAGCAACCTCTATTTTAGTTACAAAGAAACTTCTAAAACTATCTAATTTTTCTAAAAGCTGCCTCACAGAATGATATTCTGAACTAGGACATATCCTTCATGGATCTTCCTTTATGGATCTCTGTATTCTACTGGGATTCACTGGGAGTAAGTCATCTTGAACACACATACCCATATACCTGGGAGCTACCACAGCTGTTAGAAACTACTAGCACTGCCCAAAAAGCATAGGGATGCTGGCAAAATTCAGTATCCACCTGTTTGGGTCACTGCTTGAGACCCAGCTGAAAAGTCAAGTTGACATTGTACTTAATGCCTTGATGTCACTGGCTCGGCTATAATAGGTGAGTTAGCATTAGGGGGCCATAGGAGAAGCTTGCTAAGATGGCATGTTATAATTATCCATAGTCAAAGTAAAACAATCTAGTTGTCATTAATATTGCTAACTTTGTGATAGCCAGACATCTAGGATTAAGCAGGGAGTAGGTAAGGTATATCACCAGGAATAATAATCATCATCCCTCCCTGAAGTCTGTATGTAGCAGCAGGCAGATGGGGTAAAAGAAAGCCTACTTTCAAAGGACTATTTATTAATGTATTCTTTACCTGAAGCCACAAAGTATTTAAAGATGCTGAGTCCTTGCTTTGCCATTAAGTGCAAGAGTGTCAACAGAGAAGTCAACCTTTCTAAGCCTCAGCTTCCTCCTCTATAAAATAGAGAACATTCCATCCATTTCACCAGTTACTGGAGAGAATGAGGGCGATAGTGGGCAGAAAGGCCAGCTATAGAGATGGCTTCAGTAACCACTGCATTTGTCAAATGAGGGCCTTCAATCCAACTTCTGTGATGACGAGGTTAGCCTTCCATCCTCATCCCAAGGAATGGGGAATGCCCAAGAGAAAGTATCAGTCTGTGAACTTCCAAACCAGAGTCATATCTACACCAAATGAAATAATAAATGAGTAAGGGCTCTAGATTCTATAAAACACTGTAAATGGTATCACTATCTCCCTTAGGCATCCACACATCCCTTCCTATCTGGATAACTCAACCCGTCCTTCCAAACTCAGCTCAAGGGCCACCTCCTCCAGGAAGTTTTCCCAGCCACTCATCGTGAGCATTAATGGTCCTCCTCTGGGCTCCCGGAGTCTTTTGCACTGCAGCAGGATTGCGTCCATGTTTGTTTGTCTGTCACCTCCTCTGATCTGGAGGCTAGAGATCAAAGTGTACCTTCTTCTCGTTTGCATCTCGTGGGAAGCGTGGAGTCTGGCACGGGGTGGGCGTGCATAGGTGTTTGTCAGCATATTCTCACTGATGAAATGTAAGGCATTATTATGGCTTATCTCACAAAGTTCTGCTTTCACAAAGTCTCCCCCATGGCTTGATGAGGCACAACCTCGCTTTATTCAGAACAACCTAGAGTGTTTTGTGTCTACTTCCTCATGGGACTTGCAGTGAGTCACCTCACTCTCTGGGCCAGACAAAAGCCACAGCACCCACAGTGATGCTCTGAAGGAGCTGAGGGAGATGAGCTACCTGGCCAAAGGCACAAACTCCCGCTTCATTTTCCCCTCCCTATCCTTTTCGGGGGGCATCAGGGACACATTTCTGAGCTTGAGTCAGGAGGAACTCTCAGCCATGCATTTACTTCCCTCCCTGCTCTGGAATGCCTGACCCCTCTGATTGCTCTGCTGTGGAGCCCATCGCTCATTCCCACTGGCTTGCTGTGGGTGACACATACCTTGGTGACTTCCCAGAATCCTTGAGACAGTGGTTCCCAGTCTTTGCTACCCATGGGGATCACTAGAGAGCATTCGGAGGTTCTTCACTGCAGCCCCACGTTATAGAGTCTGATGGGATCCATGTGTCATAGCTGGGATCCCTCAGAGAATAACGTATCATGTAGAAACTCAGTGGTCTTCCGAATGCCACTAGCTTATGACCCTACATGTTTCTCACATTCCCTGTACCCCAGAGATGCAGAACCTCCAAAGTCGATGGGCCCAGCCCCTCAATCTCAGATCTGGAAGCTGAGGCCCAGAGAAGGTATGTGAGATGGCCGGGCCAGGACCTGAAACCACCTCTCCTAACCCAGGCTGGTGATTCTTCCGGGCCGCCTTCTGGGAGTGTCTAGCTCTCTGCACCAAGGGATTGGCGGGGAGGTCCTTAACACTTCTTTCAAATGAACTGCTAAGGCTCATAATAAATCTACACTAACCCCAGAAGAAGCCTACTTCATTTGTATACTTTGGCCAAAGCTGTTCGTGGCTGTTGTCCAGACAATAATGAACAGGAAAAATTTGAAGTCAAGGGAGTCAGGAAGGTATCAAATGGGGATGGGTTGGGCCCAGCCTACCATGTAGGAGCGGAGTGACCTTGGTCAAGTTACTTCTGTGAGCCTCGGTTCCCTTACGTGGGCAGCTGGCCAGACAGTGTTGGCAGTGATGCCTCAGACAAAACCTGAGTGTCACGCTAGATTCCTCCAGTTCCCCACCCCACACACCCATCAGGCATCAAGTCCTGACCATCCCTAAAATGATTCCTTTAATTCATGCATTTTTCTTGATCCTCCGACACTAGCCAGTTCAGGCTACTGTTCTCGCTGCTGTGCATCTCGCCATGGCCCCTAGCTGACCTCCCTGCATCTCGTCACATCACTTCCAGTCTGCCCTCCATGCCAAAGTCAAAGCCTTCTCTTGAGGACAGGTACATCCGATGCTGGCATCCCATCCCCTGAAACCTTTCCTCCCATCTCAGGATGAATCTGAACTTCTTACCAGGCCTTCCAGGCTCTGGAGTCTGCCTACTCCAATGGCCTGGTTTCTCATCTTCCTGCCCTACCCATCTCCATTCTCATACCCTTGCCCTGGTCACCTGGGCCCTTTCGGTTCCTCCAGAAAGCACTCCCTGACTTCCCCAAGTCTGATTAGGCACCGTCTCTGCACTCCTACTCACTCTGAACTTCTTCCGTCATAGCCACAGACTCAGTTGCTACTGCCCCCTTACCTGTCCCTCCTCCACACCAGATGCGGGGCCCACCCCCACCTGGTCTTCATTGTATGCCCAGTGTCAAGGACTGTGCTGGGCACTCTGGGAGAGTCTTCAGTTTCTATTTTTGGAGGCATGAATAGGTGTGTAAAATTATGTGACATCGATTTAACAGGATTGTCACACAGAGTGAACAAGGTAACACAGGCAGGAAACCTGCACAGTGTCTGATGTCACACAGTGTCACTGCACCACAGAGCAGTGATCGATAATCAGTTTTCCCCATCCCTGAAACCCTTCCAGTTTTTTATATCTCAGGTTCTGGGCTCTCATTTAAGTTTGCCTCTAACCAGTTACTTGGCTCTTCTGGTTCTTTGTTTTCTTTCCATTAATATGACAGTATCACTCTAATGAGCTGAAAGAAAGAAAGAAAGAAAGAAAGAAAGAAAGAAAGGAAAGAAAGAAAGAAAGAAAGAAAGAAAGAAAGAAAGAAAGAAAGAAAGAAAAGGAAAGAAAAGAAAAGAAAAGAAAGAAAAAAAAAGAAAGAGAAAGAAAATTCTAGAAGACTGTGAGTCCTCTTTCCTTCTGCCTTCTGGCTCACCCTCTCTCCCGGAATCAGAAGTGGGGAAGGACATAGTCCATGCTCCTCCTCAGCCCTTCTATGTCTACTGCAGGGACCATTTATCAGGCTGTTAGAAAAGATTATATTCTCTCAAGTTCAAAGAAATTCCTTCTGAGGCCAGGCCTGCTCCCTTAATGGGCATACAAGAAACACCTCCTGGCTCTTGACACTTGGCAGCCCTGGGGACTCAAAGTACCTTTTTGTTCCAAGGCTGAACCCTGTCTAAGCAATGACAGGTGAAGTTTCCCCCACACCCTGTGCCACTATGTGGTCATTCTGAGTGTTAGGGTGGGGAGTAGAGAGTGGGCAGGGCAGGCTAGACTGCAAGGGAACCTGAAGAAAGATGCCTGCACACACCCTTGCATCTACTGTCTCGCTTCTGTGGCTGCCAACAAAGGACCTGGAGCCCTCCGGCAAGAAGCCGGAAGGAAGGAGGCAGGAGAAGAGCCTCCCCTCCCCACAGTGTACTTACTCTCCTGGTCAACCTTTGCTTATCTGCCCTCGAGTAACCTAAGAGTTCCCAGGGTTTCTTCTACACTCCTGCTCTCACAGCAACTCTTGAGTCTATGCTAGACTGACAAGCTGGAGCAGGAGTAGGAGCAGGAGAGGAGTCGACCACCAGCTCTGGCCATGATTGGGACATGCAGTGCAGCTCTCACACCCCTGGGCACCCTACTAAAGAAAGTCCATTCTGTGGTCTCCTCCTTTGTCTATTACAACTCGGGGGCCCATGATCCCACTCTCAAAAGTGCAGGAGCCACTACTCCAAAATAGAGACATTTATCAATTCCCTGTGAATACGCTTGCCAACCGGTTTATGGAACACACAGTCCCTGGAGTGCTTTCTCCTTAAAAGCAATGCAATTTCATTCAGACTTTGACTGAGCAACTGATTTATGCAAGTCCACCATCCCCAGTAGAAAGAGACAAGTGAAGCCAGCCTTCTTAGAACCCTGCCACCCAGCATAGGAAACAAGAGAGATATACAAACAGCTCAAGAGAGAACTGGGTAAATATGACAACCCAGCCAATGGACCAAAAGATTGACTCTGACTGGAAAGATCAGAGATTTTCCACAAAAGAAACCACATTTGAGCTAGACCCTGAAGGAAGAGTTGAATTCTCATGACCGGGGCTTTCTCATTGGCTCTCTTGAGTAAGGCTCGGTTAGTTTGACTTGGAAAAAAAAAATCTCTGGGTTTTAGTAATGTGTGTTCTTAGTCTCTACTGCCATGTCAGATACTTTAGTAAAGGGACTGCTGTGCTGTGTGTCCTGAGACAGTCACCTTATCTCCATGGGCCTCAGGTTGGTCCTCTTGGTTTGTAAGATAGGATTCAGTTGTGTGCCCTGCTCCTGTTTCCATCCTTTTTGACCTCTTTAGATGCAGAGACCCACCCCAAAGCTAGAGACACAGCCTGTGCCCCACAAAAGTATTCCAAAGAGAATTATAATTGGCATGTAGGGTTCTTTCTAGGATTAACATTGTGCCATCTCCTAAGACTCCTTAAAAATATTAAAATTAAAACTAAAGAAAATAATAAAGAAGCTGTGGATTTATACCTGGAAAAAACATTTGTTACAAAAATGGCGATTGCATTACCATGTTGAAGGAAATTACTATTTTCTTAAAGGTGGGGGGCAAGGGGGAGGAGGGGCAGAGGGAGGGGAGAGAGAGAATCTTAAGCAAGCTCCAACCCCAGCATAGAGACTGACTCAGGGCTCAATCTCACAACCTTGAGATCACAACCTGAGCCGAAATTAAGAGTCAGATGCTTAACCGACTAAGCCTCCCAGGCACCCCAGAAAATTACCATTTTAAAAGCAGATCAAAGAGGTAGACAACCCAACAGAGAAATGGGGGAAAGACTTGAACAAACCTTTCATAAAAGAGGATATCCAAATGGCAAATAACATTTAACAAGATGTTCTATTTCATTGGTCATCAGGAAATGCAAATTAAAGCCACAATGTAATCCCACTCCCACCATCCAGAGCAGCTACAATGAAAAGGATTATAGCAGATGTTAACAAGGATGTGTGGCTACTAAAACTCTCACATGTTGCTTGTGGGTGTGTAAAACAGAGCAACTACTTTGGAATAATGTTTGGCAGCCTCTAGTAAAATGAACATATGCATACCCAAAGACTTAGCAATTCCACTCCTAATTGTGTACCCAGCAGAATTACATACCTATATTCAGCAGAAGATGTATGAGAATGTTCATAGCTAAGAGTGAGAACAACCCAGATTTCCACCAACATCAGAATGGGTAAATAAGTTATTCTTTATCTACACAATAGAATTCTACATAGCAAACTATGCACAAATCATGGATGAATTTCACATGCATCATGATGAGTGAAAGATGCCAGACACAAGAGAGAACGTACAACATAATTCCATTTATGTGAAGTTGAAGGACAAAACAGATTATGGTGCTAGAACTCACAAGAGGGGCCCCTGGGTGACTCAACTGGTTAAGCAACCAACTCTTGATGTCAGCTCAGGCTGTGATCTCAAGGTCATAAGATTGAACCCCAAGCCAGGCTCCACACTCAGTGGGGAGTCCACTTGAGATTCTCTCCCTCCTCTCTGCTCCACCCCTTGCTTATGCTCTCTCTCTTTCTAAAATAAATAAATGAATAAATAACTAAATCTTTAAAAATTAAATTAAAAAAAGAGGTTACAAAAATGATTGCCCTTGGGGAAATGGATTGATGACTAGAAGGGGGTACAAGTGGGGCTTTGGAATCCTGAAAAATTTTATTTTATTTTATTTTTTAATTGAAAATAGTTAACATACAATGTTACATGAGTTTCGGGCATACAACATAGTGATTTGACAAGTCTTTATGTCATCCTATGCTCACTGCAAGTGTAGCTACCACTGGTCACCACACAAGGCTACTACTATAGTACCATTGACTATACTCCATATGCTATAGCTTTTATCCCCATGATTTATCATTTCCTAACAGGAATCCTGTATCTCCCACTCCCTTTCACTCATTTTGCCCATCCCTCCACACCCCTCATCTGGCAATTTTTTTTTCTTCATCTAGATGGTGGTTATGGAGATGTATTCACTTTGTGAAAATTTATTGAACTATACACTAATGGTTATGCACTTTTCTGGATGTATGTTAAACCTCAATAAAATTTATATTTAAAAGAAAGCAGGTCAGAACCTGCTTTGGTTCCACATCTACATTTCAGACAACAGAAAATAATTTATGATAGGATAGAGAAGGCGATCTTCTCTCTCCATAAGTCATATTATTTATTGAGCTATAATTCATAATGCAATACAATTCACCAAATCTGTGTACAATTTGATGAATTTTGAAAAATGTACAGTAGTGTACCCACCATCACAATGGCGATCTAGAAGATTTCCATTTCCCCAAAGGGTTCCCTTGTTTTCTACAGCTGATCCTTTCTCCTTACCCCTGGCTACCACTGAGTGGCCTTTTTAAAAAAGAAATTATTAATTTATTTAAGTAATTTCCACAACCAAGGTGGGGTTCAAACTCACGACCCTGAGGTCAGGAGTCACATGCTCCGCTAACTGAGCCTGCCAGGCACCCCGTGCTTTTGAAACTTCACTGTAATTGTCCCTATTCTAGAATTTCATATTAATGGCATGTGAGGATATTCTCTTGAAAACAATTTCCTTTAAACATACAACGTACAGTAGGTTACATTTACTGAACTGAAAGTGTCACACTGCACTTGTCCCTTAATACAATTCTATCCACCCTGACAAAATGCACAATGTCCTTCATGAATGTTCTATGTGCAAATGAAATTAACTGGCTGAAGGCTGCACACTCTAAACTCAAAGAAGGATTATGTGAGAGGTGAGGAATACCCTATGGAGCCCCAGAGGTCAAAGCCAAGACCCAGGGGCCAGGGGCATGGGAAGCTGTAGTAGGCAGCTTAACAAAAGGAAGATTTCTCTGGAAGCCAAAGTGTATCAAACCCTGGAATGTGCTGAACCCAAGGCAAGTCAGCTCCCTGTCCAGAATGGACAGAGAGCAAGGTGGTTAACCATCAAGGTGTCAGAGAGGGGATTCAGGCAGGCAATTGGACTCAGTGGCTTCTAATGCCTATTGCAAATCTTATAATCTCATTACAGCTAATTGGGCTCTAGAGAAAATCACAAATATTTTTGACATCAAGTAGGATAAAGCAAAAAACTACATTTGTCAAGCACACATTTTAGAGCAAGATGGGAATTTCCAGCTACAGTGAGGGGACATAACTCAAGGCTAAAGAAGCTTATTAGGAGGAACAAAAACATAAGAAATACTTATAATTAGAAGATAACAAGCCTGCATTTTTTTCTTCATCAATTTTATGAACAGCTTCCAGGCTGTGAAGTTAAGGAGGAAGTGAAAGAGATCTTTTTCAAGGCAATGCCTTGGTGCTTGCTAAGACTCTAACCTTCTCTGCAATTAACACACTTGGTGAGCCCCATGCAGTTCAATATAATCCAGTGAACATTAGCTGGGCCTCTGAAGCACTCAGCTGAGCACTGCACAGGACAGGACATGACTGAGTTACTGTCCTTGCCTTCAAAGTAAAATAAGCCTCTGCACAACGCCAGTCCGGGCCAGCCCAGGATGCTAATGGAGGAAAGAGCGCAAACTCCCACGAGAGCAGAAGACAAGTTAGGGCTTGAAGGGGAATGGGTTGCTTACCCTGGACCCGAAGAACAAGTTGATGGTCCACGATGAGAATCAACATTGCGGCATGCTTGGGAGAATTTCCCAAAAGCCAGGCCATTTGCTTATTTATTTTCTGTCTTGAGAATGAGTCTTGAGAATTTGGAGGTATTACTGGGAAACGTTGGCTTTAATCCATTTTGTTCAAGAGGCACTTAGTAGAATTTACTAACAACAATATTAGTAACAAAATGAGCTGGGTCTCCAAATAAATGGGTTCTGTATCTAAGATCGCTGAACCTTAGCCGAGCCTTTGCTTTCTCCAACTGGAAGAAAAATGAGATGGTCCCAAATCGATGGTTTCCACCAGCGCTCTGTGGAATGGCACGAGTAAGAGGGAGCGGGGTGGTGACCCCCAACTCACTCTGCCCATACTGCCTCTACTTTTGTGCTTTAGTTGGGCTTCCTTTGAATAAAGAGCTATGCTACTTTAAAAGGTTAAAATATAGGGCTCACTACATAAACTGATGGGACCGTCCTGCAGCGGAAGGTTGGGCTTTGAGTGAATGATCTCCAAGTACAAGTTCAGGGCATTCTGTGATTTCTTTCTTTCTATTCATTATGATATTATTATAAGGGGCTCACTGTGCTAAACCATATAAATCACGTGGTTAAAGCTTTCCTTCTGGGAGTCTTAGTTTCGGCCCATGCTGGGGAAGGGGAGTGCCCGTGTGACTGACCCCCAGTAAAAGCGTGGGGTCTTGGATGCAGGTAAGCTCCCCTCAAGACAACGTTTCAGAACTGCTGTCACAGCTCCTGGTTGGAGGAATTAAGGATGACCTGCCCGACTTCCCTGGGAGATTTGGAGGCTGGCACGCGTTTCCTCTGTGTTTTGGCCCCTGCGCCACTCTTCCTTCCCTTCACTGACTTTGCCTAAAAAGACCCTGGTTGAGGGTGGCTCAGTCGTTTATTGCCAGCCTTTGGCCCAGGGTGTGATCCCAGAGACCTGGGATCGAGTCCCACATGAGGCTCCCTGCATGGAGCCTGCTTCTTCCTCTGCCTGTGTCTCTGCCTCTCTCTCTCTCTGTCTCTCATGAATAGATAAATAAAATCTTAAAAAAAAAAAAAAAAAGACCCTGACTGAAATACCTTTTGAGAAAAGGTAGGACAAAGGGCAGGAGATGAGGACTATTTGGTGTCACGGTGGCTGTGGAGAGGCAGGTGGTATAGATGCAGAGGCTGAGCCACTGCTTGTCACAAAGAATCATCCAGCAATCTGAAAATGACAGCTCCCACTTTGTAAGAACTGACTTGCTGGCTCCTCTGGCTGCTTTTGGGAGTGCAGGCTAAAACGAGGGGCCAACAGCAGCCTGGGTGATGCCTTTGGTTTGGTTTTCTCCCCCAAGTGGGAGGAATAGAGGACTAGCTATTCTAAAAAGTGAGCTTGCCAAGGGAGGGGGGCAAAAAATTTGCCCTAGATGGTGGTTACAGAGATGTATTCATCTACTGCCTCTACTTTTGTGAAAATTTATTGAGCTGTACACTAATGGTTATGCACTTTTCTGGATGTGTATTAAATCTCAATAAAATTTATATTTAAAAGAAAGCAGGTCAGAACCTGCTTTGGTTCCACATCTACATTTCAGACAATAGAAAATAATTTATGATAAGATAGAGATGATCTTCTCTCTCCATAAGTCATATTATTTATTGAGCTATAATTCATAATGCAATACAATTCACCAAATCTGTGTACAATTTGATGAGTTTTGAAAAATGTACAGTAAAAAAAAAGAAAAGAAAAATGTACAGTAGTGTACCCACCACCACAATGGTAATCTAGAAGAAATGAGTTCCCAGGAACAAAACTTAAAATTGGAGGAAAAAAAGTGGGGAGGGTGGTCAACCATTTCTTCAGGCCCATACCCATCTCACATTCCAGCCAAGATCTCCCCACCAGCTGTAATGTTAACTCTGTAAATGCTGGATTCACTGCTTAGGATCAGAGTTTATTTGCAATGAGAAAAAAAACAGGGAGGGGAAGGTTTTAGAATGACTTTGGATGCTGCTGCTCTGGCCTCTGAGTGGGCAAAAGTGGGGAAGTGTTATAGGCTTGTAATTTCATCAATGTTAGAGAGATCATCCCAATCAAGGAAACTGGGGGGGGGGGGAGTGTTTAGTAAGGCCAAGTTCCTTGCTTTTTTGTCACTGATGAGCAAATTAGAATCTCAACTCTTTGGATATTAAAACAGAATACGTCTCCATACTGATAATTTTTACTATGATTTTCGCCTGCTGGAGCCTCTGAGGAGAAGCAACTGGTAGGAAGAGGCAGAGGCACTCACCAGCTGAACACACACTTGGAGTTTTAAAAAGCTGTTTTTAGTAACTGATGACCTCCTGTGAATCATATCCGATCTTGTAAACGCTGACCCTCACAGGCTAGTGACTTTCTTGCCAGCTGTGCATGCTTTTGAGTGGGTCAACTTGAACTCTACGCTGACAAGACAGAAAGCCCTGCTTGTCACCTGGGCTGGGAACCCAGGCCTCTGGCCCTCCAGCATTGGCCTTTTTTGCTTGCCAAAGAAATGCCTTAGACCTGCTAGTAGTCCTGAATTCACTGATCCTAATTGCCTGGACCAGACTGTGAGCTGAAACCTGATTCTGCTCTGAGCCATTTAAGCCTCAGCTGAGCTGAACTAAATTAAAGGCTGCCCACAGGCCCAAATAAAGCAAGATCTCTAGGCCGCTGGGTCTGGTGCAGGTCTGGGGCACTCCTTTGGGATCCTAAATTATGAGGACATCATGGATCTGGCTGGACTGTCAGCGTCCACAGAAATGTCCCCAGGAAAGACTTTAGGCTCTGATGGGACATCTGAAATCAGCTACTGAGAGGATCTGTTCGTCTGATGCAGAGACCAGCTGCATTCTAACATGAGATTATCGCAGGAAGCTACAAGTCTGGGGAAGGCACATCATAGGGCCTGTGACTCCTTTGCCCTCTTCTGACAGATGGGACTCTGGACCACCTCTGGGACATGCTCCCTGGTCAGGCTCAGTTTGCAACTGTGCACTTCCTGGCTCCTGGGGCATGTATCTTGTGAGGCATTTTTTATTATAAAATGCTGCTCCAGAAAAGGCTGCTCTCTGGATAGATTAGGATAAAAGGGATGGGATGTTATGTAAACCCATTTAGAACACTGTTGAAAATTCAGGATTTCAACCTGACCAGTTCCAGAAGGTTCTTTTTGGTTCAGTTGTATGGAAAACTTTTTCTATGAGAATGTTTGTGTTCCTCCTGCATGCAACCCTTCCAGGCGAACTTTTGGATGCTAGTTGGGGACGATTTTAAAATGTAAAGTTATGATTGCTAAATGGGACACAGTAAGTTTAAAAACGGCAGAAAAACAACAACAACAAAAGCGCCAGCATCCAGGGAGGTTCAGGGAGCATTAATGCTCTGTTTTTCAGAACTGTCTCTGAAAAGAAGCTTCCCCCTCTTTCTGAAGGAAAACACCCTGAGCTGCCTTTGCAAGCTGCCGGGAAGCTTTCAGCTCACACTTCCCGCTGAGCATCTGATCACAGCTGACAGCCTGACAGGGACAGCAGCAGGAGGCAGCCCCGTGCTTCCCAGCTAAACACAGAACCCTTCCAGATGCCTCTACACTTGAACTGGAGTCACAGACTACAAACCTTTGGTAACTGACAGCCTCCAGCAGGCCCTCAAAATCCAGGACTGAACTGAATTAATTGGATGGGGCTGGGAGCCTGTGGCCAGAATGCCCAGGAAAGGAGACCAACGCTGGGGTCCCTGGTAACCCAAGCTTCTTGACTCTGTCGTCTCTTTGTTTCCAGGAGGACAATGTGTACTCCTTGTATGCGTGCCTCCTGTCACCACCTCGGCCCCGGAAAACCTTCAGATGAGCTTCAGTGAACTGTCCAGGGCTGTGCCATACCTCGGGCCGGTCCAAAAGGGTCACACTAACGTAAGGAGAAGGCCACGTGGGTCTTAAAGATAGACCCTTTGATTATCAGGCTGTGTCTTAACTGGTAAAGTCTGGAACTCCAAACCCCAGAACCCCAAAGTCCAGAACCCATGAGTGCGTTCAGTACCACAGGGTGGTCTCTTCCTGCTGCATGGGTGACCATAATTTTGCTGTAAAGATGCCTTGGCTGAGGGCCATGCAGAACACGAAGTGAACAGAGCAGACCTGAGACTGCCATTTTCAGAAAGTCTTCACAAGTTTGGTCCTTGACTGGCGCTGGTATATGGATTTGGGGGAGGGTTCTTACTATTCCAGAAATGAGGAGTGGCTTCCCTGTGCTTGCTGTTTGTACAGTGTGGTTTACGCTGACCATCTCTCCTTCTGGGAGACTAGAGCTTTGGTACATGCCAGGCAGAGGTCCCTATGTGACTGACTCCAGATGAAAAATCTTGCACCCCTAGGGTCAGGTGAGCTTCCCCAGTAGACAGCGTTTCACACTTGCTGTGTTAGGGCAGCATTAAGTGCATCCCGTGTGACCACATCACACTTCTGAAGGCTCCTGTCGGCTCTTCTCCTGACTTTGCTCCCTGCACCTTTTCCCTGCGCTGGTCTGGTTCTGTGTCCTTTTGCTGTAGTAAGTCACAGCTGTGAGCACAGCTATATGTGAGTCCTTCTAACAAGCCATGGAACACAAGGTGGTCTTGCACACACCAACACTGTATGGAAAAAGAACAGGAAGTATGAAAGGGATTTACAGGAATTAAAAAGAGAGCATAGGACAGAAAGATGAGGAAAGTGAGGGAGAGAATCAATAAAGCAGTGAATAAATCAATAAAGCACCGAATTTAGTGGCTGCTGGGGCTGTCACACCCAACGTGAGTGTGAGGGCTCACAGAACTGTTCAGGAGGACAGTCCTCAGCTGACCCCCAGCCCAGGGGAATAGAATGACCAGCACTCTCAACTCTACCTGGGAAACATGGGTGGAAATGATCATTTTTTACCGGACATACAGGATCTGAGAGCTTCCGTGAAGTGTGCTGGACTTCCGTAACAACTCTGTGAGGCAGCCAGGATAAGGATTATTATTGCTCCTAACTCACAGAGTGTTTATTTTTTTTAAGATTTTATTTATTTATTCATGAGAGACACAGAGAGAGAGGCAGAGACACAGGCAGAGGGAGAAGCAGACTCCCCGCAGGGAGCCCAATGTGGGACTTGATTCTGGGACTCCGGGATCACGCCCTGAGCCAAAAGCAGACACTCAACCACTGAGCCACCCAGGTGTCTCTTACAGAGTGTTTAAAGGCTTCCTGCTCCTGGAATCAAACCTGTGCCATATGTTCATACTTCTTCGATAAAACTTCCCTGTAGTGTATGTTGGTATACTATGCACACTTGTCTTTGCTCCTGGACTTTGATGTACTTTAAAAGGGCATGGTCTGAATTTTTCACTTTCTTGTCATTTTTTGAGTGGGGGAAGGGATGATCTCATCTCAGGATAAATGTGTTGTGGGAAGATAATGAAAATAAAACATGATAAAAACCATGTGCAATCTCTATTTTAGTCACCTCTGTATGCCACCCAGATCCAAGAATACCTTGGCACAAAGAAGGGGTTCAATCAAGAAGTCATCGATCTATTCTTAGCTAAAAGTGCTAGCCTGACAACACCTGCCTCATGGGGCTGTCTGGAGGATTAAATGAGCTAATGGATGGAAGTGAACTTTATAAATGGCGAAGCACTTTGTAGATCTAAACTATTATTAGAGCTAATAATAATTATGCATCATCAGCTTTATATTCATTTTTACAAATCTTTGAGAAGATGACTGCATTTTCCAAGTAGGCAGATGATCTGCTTACAGGGAGCCTGATGCTTCCATTCACAGATAGGGACTTGCAGGGCAGAGGGCTCAAAAGACTTACACAAAGTCACGTGCTTGTACCTGTGTTGATCTGTGGTTTCTCCTCAGAAATGAGATTTGACTTTACAGTCTGTTCTCAATTTCCAAGTAACATCATAATAGCTTAAACATTATAAGCTTTTTCTCTGCTCATTCCCTTTATCCCTCTTGCTTATCAAAATTGTCACAAAGCTTTGATACCCAGAAATGGCATGCTGTCTCTTTATAAGGAGGTGGACAGAATGTGAGGATCGGAATAGATGGACTTGAGTTTGAATCTAGGCTCTGCTTCTTACTAGCCCGGAAACTTTGAACAAATGACTTAATTTCCACGAGATTTACTCACCTGCAAAGTGGGCCACTAATCACTACTTTCTAAAGATATGAGGACTAAAGATAAGGGATGTGGAGTCTCTAGCCCAGGCACCTAATAGACACTGCAAATAATAAGAGTTGAGTATCCATGTCATTGTCACTGTTATTATTAACAAGGTGAAATAGGAGAAAGAAGAATGACAAATTTCGGCTTGGAGAACCCTAGTGAAACTGGTCTGGGAGGTCCCTTATGAAACCAACCTCAAAAGGTCTTTCCCCTGAGAGACAACAAAAATAAGACTTTCGAGTCAGCAATTTCCAGCTCTGGGATGAGGCATCGACTAGAATCGACAGTCTCACCCAGGTGCAGGATTTCTTTCTAGCATCGGCTTTGCTGCCTCCCTGTGAGTCACCATACAGAGGAGACCAGGGTAGGAACAGCAGGATTTATCACTGCTTCTCATGAGTGAGTGTCTGTGGTAATGACAAAGGGATGATTGGGGTGGAGAAGGACAAATAAAAACTTTGATGAGGAGGACAAGGACTGGACAGGAACAAGCAAAGAGTAGAGGTGGAACCAGTCAGCCTGAAATCACGCATTATGATGATACCTTCTTAACTCAATTATCTCTTTGTAAAAATACCAATTGGGGGCCACCTAGGTGGCTCAATGGTTAAGCGTCTGTCTTTGGCTCAGGGCGTGATCCTGGGGTCTTGGGATCGAATCCTGCATCAGGCTTCCCACAAGGAGCTTGCCTTTCCCTCTGCCTATGTCTCTGTCTCTCTGTGTCTCTCATGAATAAATAGATAAAAGTCTTTTTAAAAAAATAAAATGAAATCTCCATTCTTTATAAAAAAAAATACCAGGTGGGGTCGAACTATAGTAGATGGAAAATGTGGGGGGAGGGGTTGGGGGAGATGTCACCATCATCAGAAAAAGACACATGGTCAGTGAGCTGGGAAGGAGCTCAAGGGTTACCTAGTCTCATGATTTTCCCTGCATCCACAGGAGTCTTCAGAGATGCTTCAAGGCCTCCACAAGTCATGAAGTGTTTCTTGCCAAGAGGATGGCTTGCTGCTTGAGAAACCTATTCGAGCTTTTAATCTGTTTTTGTTCTAGTCTTAACGATCTAAAAATTAGTGATGTATGCCAGTGCCTATCTAGCTTCCATAGATAGGCTCTAAAGCCCAGAGAGGACAATATACTTGTTCAGTGAAACACAAGGGTAGACCTGGGTCTCTAGCCTATAAGTCTTGCTTCCCCATCCCATGTGGGAATTGTAGACAGACACACTGGTGACCGACCCATCACCATTCCATGTGACAGAAGATGCCAGACATGAGACTCTCTACTTTCCCCAAACCCAAAGGAGGTCTTCATGAGAGTCCTCTTCTTGTCATCAGGACTTGAGATTTAGAGGGCTGCAAGATTTGGGGATTAGAATTTCCAGCTTCCTGAGACATGGTCTCCCCAGAAGCTCTTCCAGCTTCTTAACCCAGTCTTTTTTACATGTTGCCATTCACCATCTGGCCCCTTGGGCTTGGCCTGCACTCACACACTGTTCATCGAGTGAGAGGTGCTGGACTTCTGTTCCTGTTCTATTGGCTCTCACTGGGCCTGGATGGGCTCCTTGCAGTGCCCTCGGGCAGCTAATCAAGTCCATCCTTGAGTCCTCAAGTTCTTAAAGCTAGAAAAAACCTTTGAGACCATCTAAATTAATCCCTTAATCTTGCAGATGAGGAAACTAGGGTGAAGAAAGCCTTGCCACTCATACAAAATCACACAGTTAAAGCAAGATTCAAATTCAGGCCACCTAATCCAACACCCACATCCAACACCTTTCCAATAACCACACCACTATTCTCCCTTCTAACTCAACTCAGTTTATTTTTTTCAAGATTTTATCTATTTATTTATTTGAGAGAGAGAGCGTGAACATGAGCATGCACGAGTGGTGAGGAGGAGCAGAGGGGAAGGGAGAGAAAATCCCAAGAGGACTCCACGCTGAGCACAGAACCAAATGTGTGGCTTGATTCCATGACCCTGAGGTCATGACCTGAGCCCAAACCAGGAGTCAGACACCTAACCAAGTGAGCCACCCAGGCATCCCCAATTCAACTCAGTTTCTTTTTTTTTTTATTTTTTTTTTCTTATGATAGTCACACACAGAGAGAGAGAGAGAGGCAGAGACATAGGCAGAGGGAGAAGCAGGCTTCATGCACCGGGAGCCCGACATGGGACTCGATCCCAGGTCTCCAGGATCGCGCCCTGGGCCAAAGGCAGGCGCTAAACCGCTGCACCACCCAGGGATCCCCTCAACTCAGTTTCAATCAACACACGTTGGTGGACTATTTAATGTGCATTTCAGGAAAGGGGGAGAAGGAGGAAGGACACAAGAGAAAGAGGCAGAAATCATGAATCGACCCAAAAGCAGCTACAAGGGGGACCAGGATGTGAAGGGTGTGTTTGTCATCCTTAAGCTTATCATCCAGAAGAAAAGTTAAGCAAGTACCTAACACGAAGCAAAATATGAGGGCTCTAAAAAGGTTCACACCTGCTAGATAAAAGCACAGGAAGTTTAAGATGCTTGAAAAAGGCTTCAGGGAGGAGGTAATACTTAAAACAGGTTAAATCACTTGACAGCCCATTCAAACTTCCTTCTAGTTGGCCCTTGGAGGCTAGAGAGCTAAAGAGCTTCCCTGACTCCCTTGCAGTTGGGGGTGGCTAGGTGACTCCTTTCCAGTCAAGGAGACAGAAACATGTTCCTTTGAGGGCAGCTTCTACCTCTTCTTTCTTCCTGCCTAGAACTTAGGAAGTGCTCAGATTATAGCTGCTCTCATGACAGCAGGTGGAAAAGAGCTGACAGAGAGAGCTGGTTTCTGAAAGGAGCCCAGGATGGAGCATCCATACCAGCCATAAAGGGCCTGCTCCTGAACTGTTGCATGAGATGAATCCCATTTAATTCAGCCAGTGGAGCAGAACTTCTCCTAGATGGGAAGAGAGCAGTTGAACCCAAACCTTACAGGTTCACAGGCCTTGCAGAAGCCATCAGATTTTACCAAGCAGACACAGCGGGCAAGACCAGTGTAGGCTGACACTTCAGGATGGGGAAAGCATGGGGCATGTACTCAGCAGAGTGGGAGCAAGGACAGAGGGAAGTCAGAAGAGTGATAGAAAGGCAGCTTGGCCGGGGTGAGAGAACCCCTGTGGGGCTCCTAGTGTATGTGCAGACCTCATTCAGAAGGCCAAGAGGAGGTGTTGAGGGAAGGGAGATCTTGCAGAGTTGGTGTTAATTCTTGGCACTAAACACCAAGAGCCTCAGTGAGCGTGCCGTGAGCCCTGGTTGAGCAGGCTTGGTGGCTGGTAAGGAGCCCTGGGCAACAGTGGGTGGCCTATTCATTCTAATCAGCAGTGCGCGTATTACATTCCTGTTTGCTTAGTGTTTATGTGGAACATCAGGAACCACAGTACCGCAAACTCACTCCCATTCTGCTGGCACTACCCTTACTAGGCCACTTTCTTCCGCAGCCAGTTTTCAGGCTGGCAAACCGCAGCTAGGGCCCTCTGGCTGCTCCAAGCACCCTGCTTTGATGGCAGTACACGTCAGGCCACAAACATCTTCACTGAGAATGCCCGAAGATGAAAGCAATAAGAAGGTAAATATACAGTTGACCCTTGAATGATGCAGAGGGGAGGGGTGCTGCCCTGTGTGCAGTCAAAAATCTGCAATATAGAACTCTGGACTCCTCAAAAAATTTACTAAATAGCCTGCTGACGACTAGAAGCCTTACCGATAACATAAAAAGTTACTTGGTGCCTATGTTGTATGCTGTACGTATTATGTACTATATTCTCACGAAAAAGTAGGCTAGAGAAAATGCGATGTCCCTAAAATCATAAGGCAGAGAAAATACATTTTCAGTGCGGTACTATTTTACTGGGGGAAAAAATCCACATAGAAGCAGCCTCATGCATTTGAAGCCTGTGCTGTTTAAAAGTCAAACACCCATGGATAAATAAATACGATCTGGGATCATGTATAGGCAGATGGAAGTGGGAAAGATATCCAACCTGTGATGGCCCTCAACAAGTTTAAGAACCTCCGGGCAAACTACATGAAATAAATTCTTCCCAGGCCACTCTCATCCTTGTGCATGCTTCTCTGATTCAGGCATTTGAACTTCAGAGGCAGTGAGATGCAGTGGAAAAATACTGCTTCTAGGCTGTTTCCAACTAGCTGTTTGAACACAAAAGAATGTTTTCTATTACCTCCCCCTAGACTTCAATCTCCCCCTCTCTCGCCCTATACCTTGAGAGGTCTGGACCAGAGACACTCGTTTCCTCGTCTGAGCTCCCAGTGTGGCCAGTAGAGGGCCTCGCTCTGCCCCCATCTTCATACCAGGCCTCTGGGCTCAGCCCCGAGATGGTTCTCTGGAGGCAAGAGTCCTGTTTCCTTCAAAGTCAGGGCATGCAGCAGAAGCTCCGTAAATCTGTCCCGAATGGAGAAATGAGCTGCCACAGTTACTCTTTGCTAAACGTTCTAGGAGAAAGGTACAGATGCTCTACAGGCCTAGGGTCCACATATGGCAGTTAAATGGCCCCATAATCGCAGTCGCCAAGCCCCAGACTAGTCTGCATGCAGAGAGAATGGGTATAAGTTAGTACAGTTTTTCATCAACCACATTCCATAGAACTAGTCCCACTAGCTCTTGATAATATTCTGAGAAAAAGGCCTTCTAGTCAGAAAGAGTTAAGAAATTTGCTAATTTGGGGTGCCTGGGTGGCTAAGGTCATGATCCCGGGGTCCTGGGATCGAGTCCCGCATCAGGATCCCTGCAGGTAGCCTGCTTCTCCCTCTGCCTATGTCTCTGTCTCTCTCTCTGTGTCTCTCATGAATAAATAGATAAAATCTTTAGGGAAAGAAAAGAAATTTGCTAATTTTATTGCACATTCTCTCCCTCCACCCTTAAATTAGCCTAGTAAAAGATTTGAGAAGATGGTAATGGTATCTGGTCAATTTTGTGCAAGCGAGTGTTTCCCAAACATTTATTTCTGGAATTTGTTTTTTGGAGAATAACTATGAGCATAAACGTGGTTGGAGAAACACTGGTTTAATGTAAATGGTTTTTGCAGTGAAGTTTTCACTTATGAACCCTACTGAGGATGTGAAAAGCCCTCCTAGGACAAAAAAATCATCAGTTGCTGCATAAACAAATTTACAGGACAAGGAAATGAGAGCAGATGTAAGAATTCAGGCCATTACTGTTATAATTATGATCTCATTTAGTGAATATCTATACATCAACAAATTATCTACCATGTATCAAAGAGGGGTTGTCAAGATAAATAAGGCAGGGTCCCATCTCTCCATGAGAGCATTGCCTAAATGGAAGAGTAAGTAACTTGCAAATACCTTCAAAGAAGGAACCCAGAAGAATCATGGAAACTGGATCTTGAATAATAAAAATAACGATAACATGAATAGTAGTACCTTTATATAGTGTTTACTATGTACCAAGTGCTATTCTAAGTAAGCACTTTATGTATATGAAACCACTTAAACCTCACTACAATTTTACTGGGTACTTTGAGTACTTGCCTTTTACAAATCCATTCAGTGAAGCTCAGAGAGGTTAAGTAACTTGCCCAAGATCACACAACTAGAAAGGTGGCATAGGTGGGTGGCCTGGCTCTAGAGTACATGCTTTTCAGCACCAGGTTACACTGCTTCTCTAGGGAAGAGCAGTATACCAGATGGAAAAGGACAGAAACCTTCCCTGCAAAGGCAATAGGGAATGGTAAGTAGTTCTGTATGTACGAAACACAGAGCACAAGGGGAGAAATAGCAGGCACACCTGTGCCAAAAAGTTCTGACTGTATCCTGTGGACTTGGGTTCTAGACCATTCTGCTAATGACCTCTAAGGGAAGAAAGGAGAACATGTGCCATGGGGGCTCTGGGAGCATCACTTAAAGAAGCCTCCACCACCATCTGCAAAATTCATGAGGATTCCACATTTTACGCCATGATAGAATTGTTGTCTTAATATGAAATTTTTAAATAAAAAAATTGTAATCACTTACCAGTTCCATCATCACCGTTCTACTTGGAACCCCAAGCAGATCTATCTGCATCTCTGGGGCTCAGTTAGGGGTAAAGGTGTAAAAGGTGGAAGTTATGTGGGAGACCTGAGTCAGGGAAGGACAGAGATTAGATCTGTGTCTTCAAGGATAGCTCTTTAGAATAGCAAGAGCCTAGGGCACCTGGGTGGCTCAGTCAGTTAAGCATCTGCCTTTGGCTCAGGTCATGATCCCAGGGTCCTGGGATCGAGCCCCTCATTGGACTCCCTGCTCACTGGGGAGCCTGCTTCTGGGGCTCCCCCTGCTTGTGTGGTCGCGCGTGTTCTTTCTCTCAAATATAAAATCTTTTAAAAAATAGAATAACAAGAGCCTAGAAGTAACTGAAATATCCATCAAGAGAGAACAGTTTACATAAATCATACTCATACGCTAGAACCTAGAGAAAAATGCAAAAGATCACATAAGGAAAAGTTTCTAAGGTAACATATGAAGCAAAAAGAGCAAAGCATGGACCATGTGTACAGTGTACTTTCACTCATGTGGGAAGTGTACAAAGCCTGTGTGTTTTAAGGATGTCCACACATGCTTGTATAGGCAGGGAACATTCTGGAAGGATATGCAACAAACTGTCAGTCTCCAGGGAAGGACACTGGGAATGCCAAGTGAGAGAGCTTACTTTGCGAAAACTGCATACCCTTTCTAATTTGAATTTTTATCATGTGCCTGTATCACTTTTCCAAGTAAAAGAAACAGTTTAGAGAGTCAGACTGCTTCAAACAAAAAATGGGAAAAAAATGGTTTTTTTTTTTTTAATTTTTTTTTATTTATTTATGATAGTCACAGAGAGAGAGAGGCAGAGGCACAGGCAGAGGGAGAAGCAGGCTCCATGCACCGGGATCCCGATGTGGGATTCGATCCTGGGTCTCCAGGATCGCGCCCTGGGCCAAAGGCAGGCGCCAAACCGCTGCGCCACCCAGGGATCCCGAAAAAAATGGTTTTTAAGGAAAAGAAAAGCTGAGGAGAACCCTGGCAGCAGCACGTTATGGATAGCGGCTGGGACAAAGACAGAGAGAGCGAGTAATTGTAGGGAAAGACCTAGAAAAAGAAAGAAAGAAAGAAAGAGAAAGAAAGAAAGAAAGAAAGAAAGAAAGAAAGAAAGAAAGAAAGAAAGAAAGAAAGAAAGAAAGAAAAAGAAGAAGAAAGAAAGAAAGAAAGAAAGAAAGAAAGAAAGAGAAAAAGAAAGAAAGAAGAAAGAAAGTACTGCCCTAGAGTAAGTGGCAACAGGGATGAGGAGAAGTTGCTGGACGCATATGCAGTACAAACGGGAGGACGTGGCAACTAGTTAGTTGTGGAGGGTAGAAGAGAGGTGGAAGTTAAGGATAACTTTGGTGCAGGGAGGAGAGCAGGAGCTGTTCACTCATAGAATGTGGGGGATGAGAGCTTAGCCTGGGACACACGGGCTTTGAGGCATCCTAGGACACCTATTAGAAATGCGAGTCTGGCGCCTATGATGACAGTCGCCTTGCTGACAGCAGCACTGGGCTCTCACAGAATCGAGAATGAAACGTGATTTCCTTTCTGAGCAGAGAAGTGTTGACACAGCAGGTCCGAGATTGCTTATCCTCAGAAAGACCCGCTTTGCAAGGTTGGCCCTTGGCTGGTGTCTGTGAACTTGACTGGCAGCCAGTTCCCAGCACTGACAGGAAACTTCCTTGACATGACAAAGGGGGCTCACTGTGCCTGGACTCTGTGCCAACAGCATGGTCTGTGCTCAACACCTGGCTTCCTCCTACAAGCCTGGGATTTTGGTGTGTACTAGGTCCCTGACTGGCCTCCAGTACAAATCTTAGATGTGAAGTCTCCCGTGAGTTTCCCTTGCAGCCAGCGTTTGAGCTGTGTTGTCACAACTGGCTGCTGGAGGGATTAAGCAGGTCCTGCGTAAGGCTGGTGGGAGAGGACTCTTGGGAGCTGGCTTCTGGTCTCCTCTGGAACTTGCCCCGAGTACCTTTTCCTTCGTTAATTCTGCTTTGTATCCTTTCCCATGATTCATACAACTATAGGTTGAGGCCTGTGAGTGCTTCTGACAAATTAGCAAACCCGGGGGTGGTCGTGGGGACCCCTGGGCCACCTTCCCTCAGGAGGAGGTGGGGTGGGAGGTACGGTATAAATCTGCATGGCCTGTCTATCCTCCTCGCCAACCTCCAATCTCTGTCACAGTTCCAAATGAAGATGTAACATTGAATAAATGTTCAAAGAAATCCTGGAGCTTCTCAGAAAAAAAAAAAGAATGGTGTAGTGCAAGGAAGGTGTGCTCCTACAGCTACACTTGTCTTGTGACTTCGTCTTACCAGCTCTGTAGCGTGCTTAAAGCCAAGCTTCCCGTCTATGGGAGCTTTAACAACACGCTTGGTGATGACTGCATGATCTCTAAATGCCTATACTTTCTGACCACCTCTGACTCCGTGATTGCTCCATAGTGGATGGCTTGGGATTATCCTGAGACCAATCCCAACAGAAGAAACAAAGGCTGATGGTCAAAAAGCCTGTAAAAGAAACACAGGGCAAATCTTCCAACCCTGGCCAGAATCCAAAGCAACCCCAATTACCATGTGACAGGTGGAGTGATGCACTAGAGACTTTTGATCTTTATTATTCCCAAGCTGTGCAGTCTAGGAATCTGTTCTTTCTCCCAGCCAGTCCCTGGCTCCAGGGGGTCTCAGTCATAAAGACGTGGCTAAGGGAGGGGCTGTTAGGACAAGCAATGGTTCCTCCAATCGGCTCTACTCTGGAAACTCCCAAGGTCCCAAAGTGCTAAACCCTGTGTTCTCTGGGTGATGGGCGTGGGGGGTGGGGGATTTCATGGCCTTTTGGTGCTACAAGTCATAGTTTTGTCACCACCACACCTTACAGGATAATATCATGAGCTGGAGGTAAATCACGAGACCCGGCAACATCCGAGAGATTGACTTCCTTCCTAGAGCTTTAATGTTGACCAATTAAGACTTGTTTCTTTTTAGTCTTTCCAGAATCAGCCTCACTCCTCCCCGGAAAACAGAACATCACTAGTCTTTCATCATCTCTGCAGGTGGGAGAGTTGATCCGATTACAAAAGGAGAGGCAAGAGGGCTGCTCACGCACACTTTCATACCTGCATGCACAAGTAGGTAACTGAATTTCCTATATAATTATAAAGACATCCAACTCTTTGTAAGACTTACTTTGTTTATTTTTTGTTTTTTTAAAAGAGAATCCTCAGTTTTAATTCTTTGATATAGGTACCTGAGTCTAGCCTTGCCTAATGTGGATCTTTTTCTTGGCAGTTTACTAAAAAACTTCTATTTTCTTCTTAATTCCACCCAAATTCCATTTCTACCCAAACTTGAATAATCTGTCATTCAATACCTTGCAAAAACTCCCAGAGTCCTGAGTAGTTATGCTCCAGAAAGTCTTAGTTTCAAATGCCACGCCATGTATGGACTTTGGATAAGTTACATAATCTCTCTTGGCCTCATTTTCCTCACCTGTAAAATGGGGGCTGGGGGCCATGAGGAGTAAATGTAATCATCCGTGTGACACAGTTAGCCTTGCGCCTGTCACACAGCAAGCAAGGAATTACTCTGGTGAATGTATTCTCTGGTTCTCTTTCAACTCAGATCTTAGAGCATCCAACGCTGACAAAAGTACTAGCTTATCCTCTCATTTCTCTCTCTCCTATCAACTCATATTTGTTTTCTCTTTTCTTTTCCCCTTGTAGATTCTTCTTTTAGATCTGCGAGTCCTATAGGTCCTGTCCCGTGGGCTCAGCAACTGTTGATGATGCTTCCTCCTAAACATCCACTATGAACACTTCCATCTTGGCCAACAAGCATGTGAGGACTTTCCAGACCAAAGGCAGCATTTTCATGTCAGATAAGACATCAAATTTTCCTTCATAGGAGGGGCTTCTGAGGAGTTAAGGACTCATGGTTTCAGCCCAGGTCATGATCCCAGAGTCTCAAGATCGAGCCCCACTCAGCATGGAGTCTGCTTAAGACTCTTTCCCTCTCCCCCTGCTCTCTATCTCTAATAAAATAAAGAAAATCTTAATTTTTTTTTCTTCAGGTGCTTGAGTGGCTCAGTTGGTTAAGCATCTGCCTTCGCTCAGGTCATGATCCTAGGGTCCTGGGATCAAGCTCCACATCAGGATCCCTGTTCAGTGGGGAGTCTGCTTCTCTCTCTCCCTTAACCCCTTCCCCCTGCTTGTGCCCTCTCTCTCTCTCTCTCTCAAATAAATATATAAAAACTTAAAAAAATTGTTTTCTTCATATGTGGCACTAGAAATTAATCATTAATGAGGGCTTCTAGAAAAAAGTTCATCTCTTCATTTAGTTCTGAGTGTTATATGTAACAAGGATATATGGTTAATTGAGATATCTAAATAACCACTTTTCTGTTTTGATCATGAGCCACATGCATTCTAGATGCTTCTTTCCTGCTGAGGCTGTATTCAAGTCCAACTGTTCATGCCAGAATAACTGGTCACATGGCATGTTGTCTAGTTGTGCAGGTTTCTGGAATCTGCAGGGAAAAAATAAGCATGAAACCTCATCACAAATCTAGTCAGGGTAGCTCCAAGGGGGGAAAAAAAGATGACATTTAAATATCACATTCAGGTAGCAGTATAGTTTTAAATGTCAGGGAATTGCAAATCAAAACCACGATGAGATATGGCTTCCTACCCACCACAATAGGACGGCTATAACAAAAAAGACAATAATAAATAAAGATAATAACAAGTGTTGACAAGGAACCCTCACACAATGTTAGTGGGAATGAAAATGGTACAGTTACTTTTGAAAATAGTTTGGTAGTTCCTTAAAAGAATAAACAGTTATCATATATGTGATCCAGCAATTATACTCCTAGGTGTATACGCAAGAAAAATGAAAACATATATCCAGATAAAAACTTGTACATGAATATTCATAGTAGTGTTATTCATAAGCCAAAAAATAGAAATAAGCCAGATGTCCATGAACTCATGAATAGGTAAACAAAATGTGGTAAATCCACACAATGGGATATTATTTGGCAATAAAAAGAAATGAAGTAGTGATAGAGGATGAACCTTAAAAGCATCATGTGAAGTGAAAGAAGTTACTCACAAAAGACCACATAGTGTATGATTCCTTTTTTTTTTTTGTCTTGAGCCTTTTTTTTTAATTTATTTTTTATTGGTGTTCAATTTACTAACATACAGAATAACCCCCAGTGCCCGTCACCCATTCACTCCCACCCCCGCCCTCCTCCCCTTCTACCACCCCTAGTTCGTTTCCCAGAGTTAGCAGTCTTTACGTTCTGTCTCCCTTTCTGATATTTCCCACACATTTCATCTCCCTTCCCTTATATTCCCTTTCACTATTATTTATATTCCCCAAATGAATGAGAACATATAATGTTTGTCCTTCTCCGACTGACTTACTTCACTCAGCATAATACCCTCCAGTTCCATCCACGTTGAAGAAAATGTTGTGTATTTGTCATTTCTAATGGCTGAGTAATATTCCATTGTATACATAAACCACATCTTCTTTATCCATTCATCTTTCGTTGGACACCGAGGCTCCTTCCACAGTTTGGCTATCGTGGCCATTGCTGCTATAAACATCGGGGTGCAGGTGTCCCGGCGTTGCACTGCATCTGTATCTTTGGGGTAAATCCCCAACAGTGCAATTGCTGGGTCGTAGGGCAGATCTATTTTTAACTGTTTGAGGAACCTCCACACAGTTTTCCAGAGTGGCTGCACCAGTTCACATTCCCACCAACAGTGTAAGAGGGTTCCCTTTTCTCCACATCCTCTCCAACATTTGTGGTTTCCTGCCTTGTTAATTTGCCCCATTCTCACCGGTGTGAGGTGGTATCTCATTGTGGTTTTGATTTGTATTTCCCTGATGGCAAGTGATGCAGAGCATTTTCTCATCTGCATGTTGGCCATGTCTATGTCTTCCTCTGTGAGATTTCTCTTCATGTCTTTTGCCCATTTCATGATTGGATTGTTTGTTTCTTTGGTGTTGAGTTGAATAAGTTCTTTATAGATCTTGGAAACTAGCCCTTTATCTGATATGTCATTTGCAAATATCTTCTCCCATTCTGTAGGTTGTCTTTTAGTTTTGTTGACTGTATCCTTTGCTGTGCAACGTATGATTCCTTTTATACAAAATGTGCGCAATAGGAAAATGTAGAGACAAAGTAAATTTGTGGTTGCTGGGGCTGAGGAGGATTATAGAGAAATAGAAATGACTACTAATTATGTACAGAATTTTTTTTTAGTATGGTAAAAATGTTCTAAAAGTAATCACAGTGATGGTCACTCAACTGTGAATATACTAAAAAAAAACATTGAATCGCACACTTTAACTGGGTGGATTGTACAGTATGTCAATTACACCTCAATAAAAGTGTTGTATCAATAGGTAGAGAAGGAAGAAAGGAAGGAAAAGAAAGAAAGAAGAAGAAAGAAAGAAAGAAAGAAAGAAAGAAAGAAAGAAAGAAAGAAAGAAAAAGAAAAAAGGGAGGAGTGAAGATAGGAAGAAAGATAGAGAAAAGGAGGGAGGGAAAGAAGGAGGGAGGGAGGAAGGAAGAAAGGAAGGAAGAAAGAGAGAAAGGGAGGGAGGGAGGGAAAGAAGGAAGGAAGGAAAGAAGGAAGCAGTATAGGATCCTATCTTGACTTTAGAAACCGAACACTAAGGTCAAAAACTCCTTTGAGTAATTGCAAACCCCTGGGCAAACCTTATCACCAGTGCAAACCTGGTAAGACACGCAGTAAGGAAGACACTTCCGAGAAAACTAAAACTTCGGAAACAGATAAGAGTTGATCAGCTGAAAAGATACTTCAATATCACCTTCCTTTAGCCACTTTAAGTTATTCTGTAGGCCAATCTAGATGACTCAACAATACTATTTATGAGGTAAAAGAGGAACCCTTGAGTATTCAATGCTATACGGCAACCAAACCAAATAAAGACGGTATTGACCAACTGAGTACTCCACACCCTGTAAACAACTCCTGGCTTATTCTAATCCCTGCCTGGGAGCTGTTTACAGTGTCTGATTTAGCACTGTGTCTGTAACATGGCAACTGAAATCAGCTTAGCCATCTGTCTTAGAAGTTCTCAGTTCACCATTTACTGTGAGGAACCAACTGAAGAAATATAATAAATAAGGCCCTCTTGACAGTGGCAACAAAGGAATACAAAAGGTGTGAGACCCATACAGAGGAACTATAAAATGTTACTAAAGAACATAAGAAACTTGAATAAAAGGAACAATATCACATGTTCTAGGATGGGAAGACTCAGTATTCAAATGGAACCCCTCCAAGTTCTTCTGCAGGTTCAACATAATTCCAGTGAAATTTCCAATGGATGTACACGTGTGTGAGAGTGTATACATGAATATGCACTAGCAGATGTGTGTGCACATGTGTATAGACAAATGCTTTGCAAGGGTTGGGGCACAACTTAGACAACTTGATGCTCAAGTTTTCTTGGATGAGACTATATCCAAGGATTTTTTGAGAAACATGAACAATGGTGATAGAATGAAGGAACAGCTACAGAACTAGATGGAGAGTCTGGAAATAGACCCTTATATAAGAAATGGTGTGGGATAACTGGCTAGTGTGAGAAGCCATGGTGTGTCCTGCTGCTGGGGAGACACTGGGCTGGAAAGCCTCTCTACTGCAGGGAAAGCCCTTGTGTTATATTGAAAAGTCCTAGATCTACAACACAGCTGATCTGATGACAAAAACCCAGACACAAGACATCTAGACAACGAGTCTAGATTGGCAATTATAGACTGCTTAATTGTTGTGGGTGGGGGGCAGGGTTGAGAGCTGTTGTATTACTGGCATGACTTCCCACAGTACCAGGAATGAAAGCTCGAGCACACAATATATAGAAGATTCCCCTAGGAGATGCCTTTGGTTGAGAGTCTGCCTTTGGCTCAGGTCATGGTCCTCGGGTCCTGGGATCCAGTCCCACATCAGGCTCCTCACAGGGAACCTGCCTCTCCCTCTGCCTGTGTCCCTGCCTTGCTCTCGTGTATCTCATGAATAAATAAATAAATCTTTTTAAAAAACCAAAACCCAAAAGATTTCCCAATTCTAATCTCTGCAACCTGTAGTGAGCCTCAGAGGGATAAGGGAGACAACAGGGAGCAGTGAAAACTGTCCATCAAGATATCCTTTACCTGACTTAAGTTAATGCTGGTGGTCTCTGATCCCGTCTGAATGTCTGATTTCTGCTGACCCTGAAACATACAGGGCCTTTGGCCTCCCATGACTCTCCACTTGGAAAAGTGCAAAATTAGATCTGTCTCTTACTCTATACACAAAAATAAAAAGAAATCCACCTTCTAAATAAACAATTCAACTTCTAGGAATCTCATCTATTACAATCTTCATAAAAAGTGTATCAAGATGTATGTAAAAGAATATTCCTTATAGCAGTACTTCTATTGGCCAAAAGAGTAGGACAGTAGTCATGATAATAGCTAATGTGGAGGATTTGCTATGAGTGTGGCTTTGCTTGGAGCCTTTACAGAGTCCCTTATTTGAGCTTTACAACAACCCCACGAAACAGGTGGTATTATTAGTTCCATTTTACAGATAGGGAAATGGTGGCACAGAGAGGTTATGGCACTATCCAAGGCCACACAGCTGAGTTGGAGTCCAAATAATCTGTCTCCAATGCTTACCCTCTTACCTAGTACTCTTTACTGCCCAACCCAAACGTCCATCATTCATTCATTCATTCAAAAATGTTTACTGAATGCCATCATGTTCTAGGCACAGTGAACAAAAGTGGACATGGTCTCTACACTCACTGAGCTTACAGTCTTTGGTGGGGTGGGGGGGACAAGACATATAAAAACAATGTATAACTGCTAACTGTGATGAGTGCAAGAAAAGAAGGATATACAGTGCTTTGCTATGAGACCATGTCATAGATCACGTGATGGAACCCAGGGTGCAGGGAAGGCTTCCCAGAGGAAGTAACTTTGCAAGTGAGATCTGATGTGGGTGTAGGATAGGGGCAGGTAGGTGTCTGTGTGTGTAGAGCAACTTGCATAACAATTCTGTGGCCAGAGGGAGTGTGGTGATATCACTTGTCCCGGTAATTTAGAGGTCCTATTTTAGAGCCCTGGCCTCTGAGAAACCCACTCCTGTCACTCTGTAAACTCTCAACCAGAAGATCCTGGAGCTTGGTAGGGTGGAGGGTTATGGCAGTTTGGGCCATGTCTGGAGTGTATGCCTCCAGGGGTTGGGAGGGAAGGAGGTGCCCATACATTTTAGTTGTTGGGCTGGGACTCAGCATTCTTTGCATGCAAATAGCACTTTTGGTAATGCACATCTGTGGAATGGAATGGGTCTCATCAGGTCTAGAGGGACACCACTCCTTGTGACCAGGCCTTCAGACATGTTCCTCCCCAGAGAAGAGATGCAAATACAGACAGGCACAACAAATTGCCAGAGATAGAACTCAGTGTCAAAGGCACTATGCCATGGCACAACTGGAAGGTCCTGGCTGCTTCCTGGAGTTGGACACAATCCCGAATCTGCTCCCCACTGGAAAGCAGGCTGCCCTAGACACGCTCATTCACTCCACAAACAGTAGGATTAAGGCACAGCTTGCATGCTGCAGGCAATACTAGGAAATACTGTATTTATAGATCTCATAGGGCCTCAAATTCTTTTTGGAATAAGAAACAGTAAAAAATAAATATGACAAAACAGTTAGAAAAAGCAAGGCAAGCACACGTAAAAAGACCAAGTTTTGTAACAAAATATATTGTGAATATAACCATATAAAACAAACCAACCAAAATACCATAAATAGTAAACGGATTTGGAAGAAATATATACTTTTAAAAGAGTGTAAATGATGTTTTGCCTCTCAAATGTGGAATTATGTAAAGGTTTCCTACATTTTTATACTCCTCAAGGTTCTCAAATAAACACAGGCTACATTTTTGATGGCAAGATAGTAAACTTTATTTAAATCCACTCATTAATTAATTCAGTAGCTATTCATTGACTGCCTCTGGCACCAGGCATGGTTCTAGGCACGGTTCTAGGCACCGTGATTCTATTGAATCTAGGGGATTCAATAGAGTAAGTGTTTGACATTTCAAGGGTCAGGAAGGGCAGTGTGACCAAGGCAGAGAGTAGAGGCAGGAGTGAGGAGATTGCAGGGTAGCAGGATGATGGAGACCCTGGCAGAGCATGAAAAGACTTTGGATTTTACTCTAAATGGTATTAAATAAAACACTAAGCAAGAGTCAAATGCTCTGGCAGTAAAACATAATCGCGTGGTTCTGATAGTACAGTAAGTACTTCCGAGCAGAGTTAGAACTCTGGGTAGAGCTGTGAGGGAATGTTCCCCAGGACTTGGATGCAACCAGCCAGGCCTGAAGGAAGGTGGGATTCACACAGATGTAGAAAAGGCCACACTGGGCAGACAATACCTATTGTGGCACAGACCTCTCTTTAACAAAATCACAACTGAAGGCTTACCTTGACAAGGAAATATTTTAAAGGTAGGAAGCTCTGTGTTGATAATGAACAACTAGACTTTTTGGGATAAAAATATGCCCAAAATGATGGTAGGAAATTATCAAGATGTTATCTCATAGACCCCTATTTATTTCCATAAGACCTCCTGACTCTTATAAAATACTCACACTAGGGAGAAAAAGGAAATTCTAGAACTTTCGTGAAATTATGGAACAATGAGGATGAGCTTTCAGTTCCTTTTTTTCCTCCCTGTTTTCCTGGTACCTGCTAAGTGGACCTGCCTAGCCATCAAATACAGGCATTTGACTGAACATGACAACCATCAGCCATGTGTTCTGCAAAGATGAGTTGGACTTGGCTCCCCAAGTCATTACACAAGGGTATAATTTCAGAGTGCTTTGGAGACAGGTAGAGTGCCAGGCACAACATCAAGTCAACCATGAGGGTCACTCAACAAGCAATTATTGCACAAGGAGCAAGGGAAGAAGGGAAGGGGGAGGAGGCCAGGGCATTCTCACGAAAGTAACTGACGATCTTTTACATCCTCCCACCAAAAGGAAGGTGACTTAGGCCCAACTTTTCCTGGCAACAGAAGGCAGCCCAGGTTGGGCTCACTTTAAGTTCATTTCTCCCCCAGATCTAACAAGCGTCTCCCCTACAACAGCAGGTGAGCTGATAGTACTGGCAAGTGGGCTAGAATGGGAGACCCATTGGGGGGAAAATGGGCAGCCAGAGAAAGTGCTCTGCATCTCCATGGCACTCAAGACTTCCATCTCTACCAAGAGATGCTGGGGTGATGGGTTGGAGTGGCAGGAGTGACTGGACACCATAAGCAGCCTGGCCCAGGAAGCTTATTTGTCTCTATGGGCCTGAAACTCCATTCCCCCACCCAGAGATGGAGGTAGCCAAGTGACATCAACGAGAGGGGTTCGGCCACAGCAAGTGCCTAGCCAAAGAAACCTCTTGGTCCCCGTGGGCCTGAGACCCCCACCCACTTCCTGACTCTAAAAGACACCCATGCACCCCAGTCTGGGGAAACCCCTTTCCCCATAAGGAGCACGAACAGGGGCCTATGGGAGTCCCAGCAGGTGAACCAAACAGATCCGAATAACATTGCAAAGGCTCTGAAAATTATTTTTTTTTAAATCTTTTTTTTAAAGATCTTATTTATTTATTCATGAGAGGCACAGAGAATGAGGAAGAGAGGCAGAGACACAGGCAGAAGCAGGCTCCATACAAGGAGCCCGACATGGGACTCGATCCCAGGTCTCCAAGATCACGCCCGGGGCTGAAGCTGGCGCTAAACCGCTGAGCCACCCGGGCTGCCCATGAAAATTAAACTGTCATCAAAACCACAGCCCCCCAAAGTAGGCCAGGACTTGGATGCTAAACCTCAGCCCCCAGTGAATGCCTGCTAACCATCCTAACCTGAATACCCCACCATCCTAACGTAATAGACAAAATATCCAGGAAACAATGAAAAATAACCCAATGGGGCACCTAGGTGGCTTAGTCAGTTAAGTGTCGACTCTTGATATCAGCTCAGGCCATGATCTCAGAGTTGTCAGATTGAGCCCCACATCAGGCTCTGAGCTGGCCATGGAGCCTGCTTAAGATCCTCTCCTTCTCCCTCTGCAACACCCTCCTGAACTCCCCTGAACCACCCCCCACTCATGCATGCCTACATGTGTGCTCTTTCTCCCTCTCTCAATAAATAGATAAATTAAATTAAAAATTTAAAAAACTTCCCTTTATACTGAGGACCAAGAAAATCACAACTTGGATGAGAAAGGACAATCAACTGATGCCAAGATGTCAGAGTTATCAGACAAGGATTTTAAAGCAGTTATCACAAAAATGCTTCAACAATCAATTACAAATCCTCTTCAAACAAATGAAAAGATAGAGAATCTCAGCAAGAAATACAAACTCTAAAAAAGCATCAATGCAAATGGTAGAACTGAAAAATGTGATAATGAAAATCAAAATCTCACTGGATGGTTTCCATGTTAGAGAGGAGACGAAAGAATCTAATCATTGAACTCGAGGGCAGACCAATAGAATTTAACCAGTGTGATCAACAGAGAAAATAAACTGGAAAAGAAAAATGAACAGAGCTCAGGAATTGGTGGGACAATACCAAAAAAAGCCAACGTTCATCATTGGAGTCCCAGAAGTAGAGGTGCTAAAAGAGTCTTCAAAAGAATAATGGCTGAAAACTTTCCAAATTTCACAGACACAAACCTGCAGATTCAAGAAACTGAGCGAATCACAAATAGAGTGAATCTCAAGAAATCCACATTAAGATACATGATCATTAAACTTCTAAAAACTAAAGGCAAATACAACAATTCTGAAAGCAGTCAGGGAAGAATGATGCATAGCCCATGGGAGAACGTCAGTTTGAATGACAGATGCGCACCAAAGCCACGGAGGCCAGCCAGAAGGTGTACCACGTTTTTCAAGTGCTCACAGAAAAGCACAGAATTCTATGTCTAGGCAAATTATCCTTCATGAATAAAGGGGAAATAAAGCCACTCTTAGGCAAAGGAAAGCTAAAAGGCTTGGACGCCAGCAGATCTACCTTAGAAACTGGCTAAAGGAAGTTCTTGAAGTAGAAAGGAAACAATAAAAGAAAGTGTCCTGGAGCATCAGGAAGGAAGAAGGAATAGTGGAAAAAAACAGAAATATGGGCACACACAATAGACTCATCTCCTCATGAATTTTACAAAGCACATTTGATGACTGAAACAAAAATAAAACACCATTCGATACTCATGTAAAATATATTTAGAAGTAGGGAAGGTAAAGGGACTTAAATGAAAATAAGGTTTCCACACTTTATTCGAAGTGGTGAAGTCACATGTGTATAATGTAATGCTGACAGCAACCACTAAGAAAACCATACAAAGAGATATACTCAAACATTATAAATAGGGTGCGTGGGTGGCTCAGTCGGTAAAGGGTCTGCCTTCAGCTCAGGTCATGTCCCAAGGTCCTGGGGTGAGCCCGGCATCAGGGTCCCTGCTCAGCAGGGGGCCTGCTTCTCCCTCTGCCCCTCCCTCTGTCACGCTCTCTCCCTCTGTCAAATAAATAAATAAAATCTAAAAAAAAAACAAACCCCAAAAAACAAAAAGAAAATACTAGTAGGAAAAAGATAGTTATGGCAAAGATGTTGCTGGACTGCCCCCTCAGCATGCTGCCTGTGTAGCCACCAGGCACATGTGGCTACTGAGCACTGGAATAGTGGCTGGCCCGAACTGGGATGCACTGCTATGTGTCAAATACACATCAGGTTTCAAAGACTTCACACACATAAACCAAAACACTCCCCCCAAAAATCTCATTAGCTAATTTTTATATTAATTACATGCTGACATGACATGGAGGCTTACTGCATTAAGTGCAACACATTTTGGACATTGATTTCAGCCGAGGTTTTTTTGTTACCACCTGGTTTTAAATGTGGCTACTAGAACATTTTCAATTCCATACATGGCTCCTGTGATAGTTCCGTTAGACAATGCAGCCCGACCCGTTGCTCTCTTGTCTGCCTTTACAAGAAAGGTTGCAAAACTGCACACGCACAGTCCAGCCATTCTTTGAGGCACGGGGCAGCTACGTGACAAGGTCTGGCCCTGGGGAAGCCTGCTGCAGTGGGACGTGAGGATGGGGATCTGAGAATGCTCTTCCTTTCCTGAGAAAAAGAACCCAAGCCAGCTGCCACTGCCCCTTCTCCATTTCTTCCTGCCTTGAGAGAAGATTAATGCCAGGAGCTAGGGCAGATGATCTGTGGCCATGACAACAAAAGCCAACCTGCCAAGGAGGAGGGGAGAGAAAGGATATACAAGCCTGAGTTTCTTTTCTTTTTCTTTTTTTTTTTTTTTTTAAGATTTTATTTATTTATTCATGGGAGACACACACAGAGAGAGGCAGAGACACAGGCAGCAGGAGAAGCAGGCTCCATGCAGGGAGCCTGATGTGGAACACCATCCTAGGACCTCGGGATCACCACCTGAGTGGAAGGCAGATGCTCAACCACTGAGCCACTCAGGTGTCCCTAAGCCTGAGTCTCTGAGAGTAACACTTAGCAGCAGAGCCAAGGCCAGCAACTACCCAATTCGTATCCCTTGTAACAACAACAACAACAAATCCTTTTTCTCCTAAGGCACTTTAGGGGGTATGCTGTTACTTGTACAGGTTCCTAACTGATGGAACAATTAACTTTGCAGAGGGCAGATCTCTGGGCCTCAGCCCACAGCATGTGGCCTCCAGGGCTGGTATAACCTTTCTGGGCTATATCCGGGCTCTCTTCTCCTTGGTTCCTCTCCAGCTCATGAGCACTGCCCACCCACCCCTGCCCACCACCACCTTACTTCATGCCCATTACAAAACGATTGCCTCTCCCTGTAGGTCAAAACCCAAAAGATCTGGTTTAAAACTTCAGACCCCCACCCCCAGGCTAAATCAATCACAACAATTAAAATCCTTTAAAAAAAAATCCTATTTTAAGAGAATATTTAATGGCACAGTAAAAGGTTCATAATATATTTTAAAGTGAAAAATACAGGTTAAAAGATGTTACACAAATCTTTATTCCAACTTGCTTCAAAATTTTCAGTCTGGGAAACACACAACAGTTACAGGTTGGCAAAACCATGGTGACAAGGAATGCTGGCCTCATCTTCAGGTCATCACATGTTTTCCTCTCCAAGGGGAAGTAGTCAAACCCATCAAAAGCCTAAGGATAAAACTTTCATTATATGAAAACCACAATGATATCTAATCTGAACCAGCAAACACATGGTGGTGGGAAGCAGGCCCTAGCACACAGGTCCTGGTAGCCAGAGAAAATGCTCCAAACCCACGGAATCTCCTCCAGACAAAATCCCCAGCTCCACTGGCTGTCCCCTCTTCAGCATCCATGTTCATCCTGGCCAGTCTGAACATGCTCTTCCCGATGGGTTCCGGTGGCTCTCATTCTCCATCAGTGTGCTCCTGGGGGAAGAGAAGAGGCTGGCCCTCTTGTCAGTGCGCCTGACAGAGGCCCTTCTCACCGCACTGGACCACCTGGGCATCAAAGCCCACTTCATGCCTCCGGTCTTAGCTGCCTGAACCCGAAGTGGAGCCAGCAGAAATGAAATTTTGTTGATACTTCTAGGCACCAGGTGGCCTTAAGGCTTGGGATCTATTGATCTAGCCTCTAGATCCAGTTTGTGCAACCTTGGGCCAATCACTGTTACGGGAAAACTTCAGCTCAAACACTCGGTCTCAGAGCTTCCAGCATCTCCATCGGGCCATTCCATGTCCATCATGAAGGGCAGCTGAACTGGCAAACTGTGGCGCATGTCTTGTTGCCCCTCACCCCCCTTCACTCACAGGAGATGGCATCTTTCACCCAGGGGCCCAGGCCCGAACCAGTCTGGACGCCGCTCTCACACCCAACATGGAACTCAGTGGCAGAACTTTTAGCCTCTGCCTTCAAAATGTATCCCAAATCCAAGTGCCTCTCACCTTTTTATACTCTACTGCCCCAGTTAACACTATTGTCACCTCAACCTGGACGCCTTTGAGAGCCTCCTTACTGGCCTCTGCTCCTGGCTGCTACCCTTGCTCCCTAGAATCTGCTCGCCAACTTGTAGCCAGAACAGCCCCATCCATGAGGCCATGTCGCTCCTCTGCTCTCACTGCCTGGATGTCTTTCCATCTCCCTCAGAAGCAAATCTGAGGCCCTTTCCAAGGTTCCCAAGCCCCGAGTCTAGACCCCACCTCTTGTGTCCCCCCACCAGTTCCATCACTCCTTCTCTCCGGCTCAGAGACCGCACGGCCATCCATCCCCTCTGCCTGGACCTTTATCCATCTGCACTTCCTTCATGTCTGCTCCCATGTCACCTCCTTGGACGGGTACTACATGACATAAATGGCCTGTCTCCTCCCACCAAAATATAAGCTACTTGATGGCAGGAGCTTCCTTTGTCCATTGCTGTGTCCCCAGCACCACATAGAGTGTCCGGGAGTGTGCTGAATGACCAAATCAGTGCATAAATACCTCGCTCGAAGCCTATCTGATGATTGTGCTGATTTGCTGTCAACGTTTCTATTGAAGAATGAAAAAGAACTTGTTCCTCAAAAGAGAAACATCCAAAGATGTCACAAAGCTGACTCTGATTCAACCAGAAAGGATGCCCAAAGCTCAGCCTGCTCAGAGAGTTCTCCCCAAAAAGCAATTCCTGGTTTTGGTCAGGAAGGGGGGTCTTTTCAACCCTAAATCCTCCACAGAAGAGTATCAAAAGCCCTGGTGTAGACGATTCCTAAAGGCTTCTCTAACCCAAAAGTCAAATACAGGGAGGGGATCAGAGGAAGCAAAGATACCTTCCCTGGTTTGTGCTTCCCTTGGAGTCGCTACTGCTCTGAAAGTGGCCAGAGAGGCACAAGGAAAAACCTGATGCCGTGTGACATTATTGCCCTGATAATGAAGGCCCTTGCAAGCGTTAGGGCTGCAGTGATAAATTCTCACTGAGCCCTGCTGTCTCAGGAGTGTAATGTCAAACAATCTGCTAACAGATGAGGAAATTGCATCAAGGAAGCCAGCTCATCCTTGGGGAAATGAGAACACAGGCTCTGACGTCAGCGCGACACCAGCATCTTATATTAGCAGAGGCTACGTTGTTTCAGAAATGCTGCTGCTGTCTGCCTCATTATGAAAATGATACAGAAATCTACAGCAGATGTCACTGCCAGCTTCTAGACTGTGAATCAATGACACCAATGCTTCAGGAGTCAAATTAGAAGGCTAGACAAGGTCATTGAACTTGAGTATTAAACAAGGTAATGGGCTGTAATACAGTTTCTGGAACAAGTGTTCAATAAATGCTAGCTGCTGGTAGTCAGGGCAATGTGAAATTGACTGTTACTAGTTTCCTGGGTGGATTCACTCATTCATTCAGCACGCATCTTCAGGGCCCCTACTATGTGCTAGGCAAACAAGAGAGGGAAAAGGTTATGAACAATGACCCTGCCTTTTGTAAGTTAACAATAGAAATCACAGTGCTTACGGTAACAAAGAGCCACTAACATTTTCTGAGCACTTGCTCTGCACTGGGGACTGCTGGATCCTTTTCTAAAATTATTATTATTATTATTATTATTATTAAGATTTATTTATTTATTTATTCATGAGAGACAGAGAAAGGCAGAGACACAGGCAGAGGGAGAAGCAGGCTCCATGCAGGGACCCCGATGCGGAACTCGATCCTGGGACTCCAGGATCATGCCCTGGGCCAAAGGCAGGCACTAAACCGCTGAGCCACCCAGGGATCCCCAAATTATTATTATTTTTAAAAAGACTTTTCTAATTTATTTTGTGAGAGAGAGGGAGGGAGAGGACAGAGGGAGAGAGAGGGACAGAGGGAGAGAGAGACCCTCAAGCCGACTCCCAGTTAAGGTCAGAGCCTGATTCTCAAGGAGGATAATTAGAGGCCTCACCTTCTGGTGAGTAAAAGGAAGATTTCTATAAACAAAACAAGAAAACTGCTAATACGAGATGCTACTGCTTCAGCTGGTGGAGGAGGTTAGCCCGGAGCTCCAAATCCCAGAATCTGTAGCAGCAGCCTAATCAGACTGGCGGGCGGGCAGGAGTGCATTAAGCTGCATGGCTAATGCGGAGGGGAGGGTTCTTCCCAGATCTTTTGCCAGAGGAATGGAACCATCCTCATTTGACTTCCAAACTTCCTGGCATTGGTACCTATGAGAAATACAAAGTATAAACGGAGACATTTACTGCCCCTAAGAATCCCCACAGCGTCTCATCTATAACCCCTCAGGGCACATGCCACTTTCTGCCCTACTATTGTAGAGACTCCCTGATACAGAAGGGGCTAATTTTTACTGAATGTATTACCAGGAAAGGCTAAACTTGTAAATAAATAATACCAGGCACCCTTTGTGGAAAGAGCCCTCAAGGCGCTTGAGGGAACTCTACGTGATCTGCCCGAGGTCATGCAAAGAACCAGTAGCATACCAAACACCAAAATCCAGCTGAATCACCACCCAATGGTCTTTTCAGGACACCATATTGCCCCTTCCAACCATGTCAAAGGCTGAAAAACTTTGAGAGGAAAAAGGAGAAACGCAAGTAAGACTGTCTAGAATGTAGCCAGAGGCTAAAGAACTTGGTGGCAGTAGGACAAAATCCGCTCCTCTTCAACCGGGCAAACGTGCTAACAGTGATAACAAATACAATCATGGTAATCATGGAGAGCATTTATATGGCGTTTACCATGGGCCTGGTACCATTCTAGGGGCTTTACAAATATTAACCCTTAAAATCCTTACAGTTGCGTCAGATGGGTTCCATTACTATCTCCATTTTCAGCGAGGTTAAGTGCAAAAGGTTAAATCACTTGCCAAGTTAACAAGCATTTATTTCTAATAGAAATGAACATTTATCGCACACTTGCCATGCGCCAGAACCTGAGTCCAGCAACCGAACAAGCCCCATTATTTCGTTGAACACTCAAAGCAACCCTGAGATAAATACTATCACGGTCGGCCCTGGCCGATGAAACTAGGGGGCTCGGGAGGGTGACTTCTGTCCGGCTGAGCTCAGGGCCCGTGCTCTTAGCCCCTAGCTCCGAGGCCGCGCGCGGCGAGCTGCTACGGCCCGGCGGCGAGGGGACGGGGGTCCCGCGCACTCCCCATCCGCGCGGCGCCCAGCCCCCAGCCCCCAGCCCCCAGCCCCAGCCCCGAGACGCAGGCGCCCGATCCTCGGCGCGCGGCGAGCCGCTGCTGCCCCCTGCTGCCCGGGACCCCGCCCGCCTCGGCCCTCCCGGGAGAACCCAAGGCCGCGGCCCTGCGCTCCCGGCGCTGCCCCTGCGCGCCCCCTTCACTCCCGCAGCCAACCGCTCCGCTCCGTCCCTTCCCCGCGCCCCAACCCGGGGTTGCCATGGTGATGCGCGACCCGGGAGACGCGCCGGGAGGGGCGGGGTCGCGAGCGCGCGCCCGGGGCCGACAGCGGCGGCAGCCCCCCCCCCCGCCCCCGGTTACCATGGTGATGCGGGGCCCGGAGACGCGCGGGGCGGGGCGGGGCGGGGCGGGGCGGGGCGGGGCGGGGCGGGGCGGGGCGGGGCGGGGTCGGCGGGCTAGGGGCGCGCTCCCCCGCTCCAGGCAGCTCGCGGGAAGGGCGTCGGGGCGCGTTCTTCCTCGACCGCAGCCAAAGCGCTTCGGGGTCAGGGGAGTCGGGAGAGTTCTCTGCAGCCCTCGCCACCGGGTCGCAGAGACTAGGCGGGCTCCCTGAATTCCAGGGGCGATGGGGCCTCGGTTATCAGTTGCCATGGTGATGCGGGAGGTGGTGGGTGACGAGTGGCAGGCGGCTGGCCTCCAGCTTCCCCCCCTCACCTCTGGCTGTGGGTGACGGAGAGCGGCGCCTGGGTGGCTCAGTGGTTGAGCGCCTGCCTTTGGCCCAGGGCGGGATCCTGGGTCCTGGGATCGAGTCCCGCATCAGGCTCCTCGCCTGGAGCCTGCTTCTCCCTCTGCCTCTCTCTCTCTCTCTCTCTCTCTCTGTGTCTCTTGGGAATAAATAAATGCAATTTTTAAAAAAAGAAAAGAAAGAGTCACACCAAGGCCCTACCTAGACCCTTAGGATGGTTGGGGCCAGGGTCACTGGGGCCTGGGACTTGCTTCCTGAGGCCCCTGGTGATTCCACCCTGTTGGCTGCCTAGAGTACACGAGGGTAGGCAGGTCCCTGTCTTGCGAGACCCCTTGACCTTTTCAAAGACGCCTAATTTTAACCATTCTCCTACTCCTACTAACTTTTTATCCAATCTCTCGTTACCATAAACAATTCTATAGTAACATCCTTGTGTATACCTCTGTGTGCATGTGCGGTTTTCCCTGTAGAAGTTACAAAAGTCAAATTGCTGTCAAAAGACAAATGCAATTTTGATTTTCATGGATAGGGCCACACTGCTCTCCAAAGACACTAGCAAATTTACAACCCTACCGAAACTGGAATCCAATAATTTTAATTAGAATTATATCAACTGTGATGAACTGTTGTGAATGAATTTTTCCAGAGCCAATGCCATTAAGCCAATTTAATTCTTTTTTAAGTTGTTGTTGTTGTTGTTTTAAGTAATCTCTACCCAACCTGCTACAGAAACTGGTGACTCTGAGATCCCCAAAGTCAAGAGTTGCTTGCTCTACCTGCCAAGCCAGTCAGGTGCCCCACCAATTTAATTATTTGATCAGTGTTTTTTTTTTGTTTTAGATCCAATATAATCAAACAGTATCCATCCCATTTTTACTTCATAGAATGACTTTTACATGTAAACTTCTTAATAAATATTCTACTTATTTAATAATATATATACAAGTTTTACTTTCATTTATACTATTGTGCAGTATCTTATGTCAACATCATTTTACTGAAGAAGAAAAAAAAGATAACTCTTGACATTCTGAAGCTGGCCTGACACTCGGGCTTGGCCATATTACTCTCCTATTGGACATAAACAAATCACAGAATATTGACCTCAAACAAGGTTACTCTGAGGGCATGATAAAATGAGCAAGGCTACTTGATAACTTTGTCTAAGCACAGACAAAAACATGGTCACTATCACACTTAGAAAATACGGAACATTCTCTCTTGACTAGAATGAGTGAGTGCTACTTCTTTACCTATTAGTTTTACCCTGTTATAGTTTGCCTTCCTTAGAGGTTAGATTTGTTGAGATACCCAATCATAGAATTTCCCTTACTTTCTGAAAGCATCCAATCTAGAGCAAACCCTGCTTTCATAGACATTCCCCGAATCCCCCAACCAAAGCTCAAACCATGTAAGGTTCTTTCTAACCCTTTTTCGTGAGATGGCACATAGTTCCCCCAGGGCGTGTGTTCTCCCTCCTGCAATTTGTTCAAAGACAGGTGTGTTCCTGGTATCTTTGGCTAGAGGGCATTGCCGCTAGCAAGTTCAAATATTCTTCAGTAAAATTTTGCAAGCTTAAAATTTCTCAGTGGCAGTTCTTCATCAGTGTTTAATAAAGAACAAATTTTACCTGGGCAGTCTATTTCAGTTTGATTATTTCAACCTGCTAAAAAACAAAACTCAACCTAGTGAACTTTAAGATCTAACTGGCTTTATTAAGCAATTTAAGAATCCCGAAGCATCCTAACAAGTAGAGGGGAGCCCTGAGGAGTTGTACAAAATGGAAGGCTTTTATAAGGAAGGAGGGTGGGACAAAAAGATATTAGCAAAATAAAAGAAAGGATTGTTTCAGGCAAGGTTACAGGCCCTTAGGGGGACAGGTAGGGGGGCTTATTAGGTGGATTACTTCATTCTCCTTTGGGGGTTGAAGAGCCCAAATGACAAATTACCTCATTGTTGTTAACCAGAAACTTCCAGATTGATTGGTTTAAAATTCCACTCCTGGAGAGATCGAAAGTTCAATTAAATCTTGGTTTGGTTTGAGGGCCTGGGGGCAAGGGACTCCTCCTTGGGACTAGTGGCTTTTTTTTTTTTTTTTAAACAAACCAGATCTGAGTTTTTCATTTTTCCAATTTTCAGTGTTCCCTCAAAGGTATGAGTCTTCTGAGTCTGTTTGTTTTTAATAACATCTTTAGCAGGTGCATCTTAACCCAGTTTATTTTGTCAGTTTTATTTTGTGTTATTTATTTTTACCACTGATAGTCATTATGAATTGGACAGAGGTGGCTAATTTTTGTCTATTTCTTGAGTCAAGAACCATCAGTAATGCAATGATGTAGGACCTGGCTACAAAGCAAAGATGTTGTGCAACTGGCAGGCTTGCTATGTGCCACATATCCTTATTAGGCACAGGAAACACAGACCTTGCTTGAAGGAATTCACAGTCTAATCAGAAAGATGTAGGAACTGCCTGGCCTCAGTTTGCTATTGGGTGAGTATGAAACAGGCCTTCCAGATGGAGGGGACAGCCAAATACAAGGCTTTTATTCATTCAGTATATATTCACTGAGTGGGACTCTCTGCCAGGAATTGGGCTTGGCATTGGGATGCAGGGATGAGCAAGTTCCATGAGGCCCCTGTCCTCACAGAACTCTCAGTCCAGTGTGGAAGATGCACGTTAGATAATCTCACCAATGATCACTATGTGTGATAACCATTGCAAAAAGAACCCCAGGATTCTGTGGGAGCTGGGATAATGGCCACCTTATCATTCAGGTCAAGGAAGTAAGGGTTCAAGGCAGGCTTCTTTGAGATAGTGACTTTTAATGTGAGATGTGAAGGATGATTTGGAAGAGCATTCCTGACAGCGGGAACAATCCATGGCCATAAATGAGAGCCACTAGGCTCTTTTGAAAGCATGAAAAGAGCAAATGTGGCTGGAATAAAGTGGGCCTGGGTAGGATGCTGGGGGAGGAAGTTGGTAGCCAGGTGTCTGTCCTGCTGATGAGAGAGAGCTTGGTTCTTGTCTCACAGAGTCGAAGTATGAATCTCAAGGACCAAGGAGAGTGAGGACAGCAATAAGTTTATTAAGCAAAGATACAGAGAAAACTCTCAGAAGTGAGAGGGGTCCTGACAGGGTTGCCACCGAAGGTTTTTTGTCTGGCCTTTTATGCAAAACCTGACTAGGGAGTGGATGGCCTTGAGATTGCTTGAGTGAATGACATATGACTGTTTTGAGTTTGGTGATTTCTTGATAGCCATCAAAGGAAGATACTCCCTAGTATTTTGGAACCAGGGGGCCAGATTTACTGCCTTATCTCTGTTTTTGTTGCCTTATCTCTGTTGCATCTCAGTGTCCTTGGGATTTATGGGAGCCTGAGTCTGGGGCCTCCCCCTTATCTTTCCCTGCCTAGCCCTATCTGTCTCAAATTCACTGCAAGTTTTCATCCAGCATGTTAAGGAGTTTGCATTTTAACTGCAAAGTAATAGCCAAGGAAGAGTATCAAGAAGAGTGGTGTGATTAGATCAGAAATACATTTTTACAGTGTCGATGTGGAGAGTGGTTGATGGTTGGTGGGAAGGTAATAAATGCACGAAATCAATTAGAAGGAGATTACTCCACTTGTTCAAGGGAGCAATGATCATAATTGGACCAGGCATTGCTCAGAGGGGGGAAGTCTTCAGTGGGATGTTGAGGATGGCATGAGATTGGTATGGGTTGAGGACTGTGTGAGGTAAGGACATGTCTAGTGAAAAATATGGAAACAACCCTGTTTGTGAACCGAATTGTGTTCCCCTCAAATTCGTGTGTTGAAGTCCTAATTCCCAGTCCCTTAGAACACAACTGGAGGGGCGCCTGGGTGGCTCAGTCAGCTAAGCATCTACCTCTGGCTCAGGTCATGATCAGGGTCCTGGGATTGAGCCCTACACCCGGGCTCCCTGCTCAGTGGGGAGCCTGCTTCTCCCTCTCCTGCTCATGTTCTCTCTCTCTGTCTGTCAAAAAAATAAATAAAATCTTAAAAAAAAAAAAAAAGAATGCAAATGGATTTGGAGACAGGTAATTAAGGTTAAATAAAGTGGGTCCTCTGGGTAGGTCCTAATCCAATATGACTGGTGTCCTCATGAAAAGAGGAGGAGATACCGGGGATCAGAGGAAAGGCTGTGTGAGGGCATCACAAGAAGGCAGCCATCTGCAAGCCCAAAGAGATAGGCTTAGGGAGAAACCAGACCTGTCCATATCCCTATCTCCGACCTCCCCTGCTGTGAGAATATGTTTCTGTTGTTTAAGTCACTCAGTTAAAGGTGTTTTGTTATGGAGGCCTCAGCCGTCTGATATAAACCCAAATGTCAAAAAAATAGGGCAGTTGGGAAATAAATTATGCTGTATCCGTGCTATGGAAAAGAGTCTCAAAAAAAAAAAAAAAAAAAGAGTCTCAGCCTGAGATTGGCCCGTGGAAGTTCAAGATTGTGACTTCACGAGTTTCACTTAATATCCTCTCTTCAGCTGGAGGAATTTCGTTGCATTTACAAGGACCAATATTGAACTTTAGGAGCAGACATGGGCTGTCATGGTCACAGTGGCCTCTTTAGTGCAGGCTGTAGTTAAATTCACTACTTTGGGCAGGGTTGCCTTGGGCCTCCCGCAGGAGAAAGAGCTAAAAGCTGGTGCCTTACCTCCAGGCAACAGCAGCTGGCCCAGGGCTGTGAGGAGTGGGGGATGTGGCTCCTGGATAGCAGAAGGTTCAGCCTCAGCAGAAAATTGCGCAAAAAGCAAGCTGGACAAAAGAAGGAAGAAAGACATGACCAAAAGGCTGCTGCCAAAGCCACCTTCATATATGCTTGCACTATTTGTAGGACACGAATGCCAGACGCTAAGACCTTCCAGCAGCACTTTGAATGCAAACATCCTAAGACTCCACTTGGAGTGGACTCTATTGACTGATGTTTCAGACATAGTGTTGTTTATAGGTGAATCTGTGACATCTCTGACTCTTGTACTGTCTCAGAACTTAGGCAACAAACATGCAGCTGCTTGCTTGCTTTCTTCTTTCTTTCATTCTTTTTTTCTTTTAAGATTTTATTTATTTATTCATGAGAGACACACAGAGAGAGGCAGAGACATAGGCAGAGGGAGAAGCAGGCTCCCTGTGGAGAACCCCATGTGGGACTTGATCCCAGGACACCAGGATCACACCTGAGCCAAAGGCAGATGTTCAATCACTGAGCCACTCAGGCATCCCCTGGGCAGCTGCTTTTCTAACAAACCGTTCATCAGCAAAAATAAAGGGGTTACAGAAACACTCATTTTTATGCTGTCCCCTTCTGGGCTTCATGCAAAGACAATGCTGTGTAAATGCACAGTTGACTCTGATGTGGAAATCTGAAAATCAATCCATCCTTGTTTTAAATTCTTTTTTTACAGCTGTGATTATACCGATGTTTCAGACCGTGTAAAATAACTCATTTCATGAAGTAGTACTTTGATTTTACAACAACAATAAACAAATGTATAAATAAATTTGCTATGTTATAGCAGCAACGATCCCAAGCATCACTTGCATTGTTTCTTTTGCTTTCCTTTGTCTCTATTATTCTTTCTTTCTTTTTTTTTCCAATTTATAACCTCTTGCAGTAATTGCGTGCCATCGGCTTATGTAGTAATTTTCTTTTCCATTTATGAAAATTCACCCTATGAATTTTTTAAGGAATGAAGTAACCTTGTAATGGCGGTGGCGGGTGGGGGAGGGGGGAGGAACTATTCTATGCAAATATTTAAAAGAATAAGGCAAGTGGGGAAAATAAGGTAGAACTCTATATACTGATATGAAAAGATGCAAACCATATGGCTAGGTGGGGAAAAAAGCACGTTGATTATGAACCTATTTTTGTTTTTTAATCAAACCACTTAATAAAAGAGGTTTAGGAAAAAATTTGGAAGCCTATGCAGCCAACTTTTAAAATACCTGAAAAATTCTACCATTTAAGTATCTAAGTTCTGTCACATGGATAATTTCCTGCAGCAGGGAAACTGTAATACATGATAATATGCTGGAGGCTAAGAAAGGACTTACTGTCCATGACACATGAGTGAGTGTGGCCTTTGGGGTCAAACCACATATAAATACTAGTAAATCTTAATGTCTGTCTTAGTGTGTGTGTGTGCATCTTATTTTTAAAATAAGCATAGTCATAAATACAAGTCCTAATATTTTCTTCTCCCACCCCAATGGATTATCTTGTATACCCCCTGTATCCTACTTGAGAGAATACCAGTAACTCTACAGATAGAACATTCTGCAGCAAGTGGTAGTTTGTTAGAACAGTGCGTTTATGCAATTAGAAGACAATTTTGTGTATAAAACACGCACTGTGTATGATTGAGAGCACACAACTGTTCGGAGAAAGGAGGTAACAACACTCCCAGGTATTTGTTTTCTAATTCAAGAAAGGGGGATAATGGACTTTGACAATCTCTAAAAAGTTTTCCCACTGGTTTTCTGAAAGTCCCGGACCTCTCAAGTCATTGATTAAAGCATTTGAAGTGGCTGTACTGGATTGAAGTGGTGTCTTTTTTTTTTTTTTTTTTTTTTAAGTGGTGTCCTTAAAGGAAATTGTGTCCAGAATGGCGGTTCAATAGTGTGCTATGTGGCAATCTTTGAAATAAAGTCATTTAAAGTCATTTAGTGTGATTTGGTGTGGTTTTTCAACATTGAAGAGGGTTTGTTTTCTGAAACTTGAATTTAATAAAGGAATTTAATAGCCATCTGCTCATAATACATCAAAATATCGTTTTTTCAGACTTTTAACTACTGCTGGAGGTGGAGGTTTCGGAAAGAAGCATAAGCATAAGCATAAGCTAAATGCTAATCACTGTTACTTAGTGGATAAATGAAGATTGCACATTGCCAAAATGATTGGGTACATTTTCGAGAAATTATTTTGTTCATCAAAATGAAATTCAGAGAACTTTTTTTTTTTTCAGAGAACTTTTAAGCAAGAAGTACGCAGACAGTCAAAATGGCATTGAGTTAGAAAAAGTTAATGAATCAGTACTTCAATCTTGACTGAAACTCTCTGTGCTAGAGTTAGTGAAGGACGCACAATACTACTGGCTGACATTTACCATGACATTTATTGTGCTATGTGACAGGCTGAGCCAAATCAAAGGCTTGGGTTATCTGCACAGCTGCCCACAACACTAATCTGTGAGTAGCACTAAAATGTCAACGGGACAAATGGGAAATAGAGGCCAGTTCCTTGAGAACTTCACACAGGATCCTTCCAGAGCTGGCAAACTGTTAAGTGGTCTTGCTCCCACTAATGAAGGTAAAGGGACGCAGATCAAACTGAGAAGGGGACTTTCAAGATAGGCTGACCTGAAGGTGAAGAAGGAGCCTGCAATGTGGGGAACCAAGAGAAGGATGTTCCAGGCAGCGGGTTGGTGATTGCAAATGCCCTGGTCCCGAGTGTTAAGGAAAGAGAAGGGAAGAAACTGTGGCTGGAGCACAGAGCCCGGGAGGGAGATGGTTGGCTGCAGGGGATGAAAAGAAATGGATGGACCTGGAATGATACTTCTAGTTAGAACTGACAGGGTTTACTAGACAATGGACAGGAGGGAACTATGACTCCTAGGATTGCAGTTCCTGCGTATGGGTGGATGGTGGACAGGTGGCTGTTTACTGATAGGTAGTAGACGTGGGAAGACAAGTTGTAAGTAGAGGGTCAAAGGCTCTGTATGGAACATAAATGTAAGACATTAGACATCCAGGTGACAATGTCAAACAAGCAGCCTAGTATCCACATTCCTAGTGGAGACCTCTGAGAAGAGGCTGGAGCTGAAGACAGGAATCTGTGGCTCAGTGTACAGGTGCATTAAAAGCCACAGGGCAGAATGAGATCCTGCAGAAAGAGGATGGACTACTCAGGCAGGGAGGAAGAGGGGCTCAGGGCTGATCCCTAGGGAAGGCCAGTGTTCAGACATCAGGTAGAAGTCCTATGAAACTGAGGAAGAGCTGCTGGCAGGCGAGATGAGGGGAGATGGGATCTATTCCATTCAGACCTGGAGAGCAGAAAATCCAAATAAGAGTCATGGTACATTTAGTGCCCACAATGCATTTCTTGTTTTTTGGTTACCACATGGGGATGAGTCCCATGCAGAGGATCCATCTCTGACTGCTAGTTCTCCTGCCTTTACCACCTGCCCACAGAAGTCAAGCATGACATACTGTTCAGAGAAGAAGGGAGTCTCACCATCACCCCCCCCTCCAGTTGCTAAAGCTCAAAAGTCATCCCAGATTCCATTTGATTCATCCCCCAACATTTGAGCCATCAACTAATACTGTTGGCTCCTGTCTTGTAAGCATCCCACACCCACCCATTGCTCATTCTCTGTCCTCATTGCCACCACCCTGTGCCAAACCATCATCTTTTCCTTCCTGGATAACCACAGCCCTTCCTAACTCAGCAAGACTGCCATGCTGCTTGCATGGCATCTCTGATGGGCCATCCTCCATGCAGTAGCCAGAGGGCTCTTCCTAAAATATAAATCGGTATGGCACTTCCCCTCAAAACCCTCAGGTGAGATAAGCTAAATGACTATCAGTAGGGAACTGCTTGAATAAATAATCCCTTTTAATTAATTGATTAATAATTAACACTTACTTATTATTAATTCCACCCACATAATGGAAGACTGTGCAAACATACCCAAAAAAATGGTCATGAGAAGGTTCTGCCGGAACTGATACAAATGAGCTCTAGGACAGGAAGTAAAAAAGCCAGGTGTGGCTATTATGGCACCGTTTGTAAAAGCAAAAGGGGACAGGGAGAGTGTGTGAGCATCCAATTGTGCTCGTGTGTGATGTCTCTATAAAGAAGCACAAGACACTTGCACCTAAATGGCTTCCAGAAAGAGGAGTAGGCAGGTTGGGGATGCTGAGGAGAGAGATAGTTTACCTTTGGTACTTCTGAATTTTAAATCACTTGACCATGTTGCCTGTTCAACAATAAATCAATTAAATTAAAATGTTTATATGAATTAAGTAATGGAATCTCTGATCTCACTTCCCATCTCACTTTACAGAAAATCTAGTCTCCTCATCCTTCTGCACATAGTCTCCCAGCGGGACCCTGCCCCATCTCTGTCTTAGCCTTCCAGTACTTTCTCACCAAGGTCCAGCCACCCTGACCTCCTCTTGAACCTCAACAGACTAAGCAGAGTCCCTTCTTGGGGTCTTTGCTCTGGTTGATTCCTGTATCTCAACCTCCTTGACGGTTCTCCATGGCTCACTCCTCAAAGTCTCTGTTCCGAAGTCACCTTCTCAGAAATATCTTCCATAACCTCAACTAAATGTCCTTCTCTTCATCTCCCACATTCTGCTAGAAAAATCCACACTCTACTTTCCTCATAACAATTACTGTGATCTCACATTATTTTATTCACTTGTTCACTGCGTGTCTCTCCTGCCATGCTCATCTGCCACCATAATCTCCATGCCTAGAACAGAGCCTGGCTCATACTCTACAATAAATATTTGTTAATGAATGAATATCATTCTGTTTTTGCTGCAGCCTCATGGTGGCCCTGGCAGCCATGATATATATTGTAGCTCTTATTTCTTTCTAGTTTCTGGTGACAGCATGCAGACTAGAGTTCCAATGCTGGTTTCTCTTTTTCTTAGCTCTATGACCTTGGGCAAGTCACAAATGTCACCAGACTTTGTGAAGATCAAACGAAATCCCAGGTATAAAGTGCATCTCTGGCAGGGCTCACCCAGTGGGAGCTCACTGCAACCCAGGGGGCTGGCTAAATAGGAACAGCTGTTGTCCATTTGAGGATGAGGAGATGCACCCAGTCAGGGGCAGCGACCTACTCAAGGTCATGTAACGTGGGTGGCAGAGGCAGGTCTTCACTTACAGGGCTTCTGACTCTCTGCTAAGCACCTGAAGCCAAAAGGATTTTTCTCCTTACTGCGTTTGAATCCTGCAAAAGCTTCTGCTCTCCTCCTCTGGGAATGGAGTCTACACTTCTAAAATCAACCACCACAATAATTTCCCTCTTTAGTGGGAATTGGTCATTTGTCTTTTGCTTTTCTACTCATAAACACTTGATATGTTTTGGCCTGGAAAACAGTACATAGGGTTTCTAAACAACACCATCAAATTAAATGCAGTGGCGCATTGACTTAGGGAAGCCGTTCATCTCATCATTTCTTAAAAGCAATGAAATGGTTGATCAGTTTTGCCTGTGCATGTTTATTTGTTATAACTGATAGAAACACCACCATTGAAAGCTGGAGAACTGAACCTGCCTTAGAATCGAAGTGCCGAAATATAAAGTAATTTTCCAGGCATTATGTTCACATTTTATTTTCTCAATTCAGACCTCAGACTGCAGGAACAAGAGCTGGCTTTGTAATCACCTGGAGGAAGCAGTGAATCTCTGAAATTTGACAACAGATGTCACCAGCACTGTGTTGCTCACAGAACCGCCCGTGCTACCTTGCATTTTGGCACTCATACATTTTCTGGGATTTACTAACGTTATTTGGGAGAGTGTGAAGGCTTATTGTCAAAAATGCCCGCCTCCCTGTGCCACCATATCTGACCTTGTTTATCCCTGCAATGACTTTGGGAGGTCATGAACATTCTCTCCATTTTGTAGGCAGGGAAACCAAGGCTCGGTGTGGCCCAGTCATGCTCCCAGTCATACCTGTCTGTCTCCAAAACTGTGGTCTTTCCGTGCCGTCCTTGGACAAAGTCCAGTGTCACGATAACAGTCCCCTGTGTGTGCCACCCCTGGAGAGTATCTACCTTGTAGCTGTGCTTCTGAGTCAATTAGAGCTGCTCAGATTAAGGATGTCACACTGGAGCAGATCAATAGAGGCAGAGTGGGCTGAAATGCAGAATCTAAACGAGTGAAATAAAGGCACGGAAGCTCCTAGAAGCAGAATCCCAAAAGGCCCCCTGGCTTGCAGCTCCCTGATGCCAAGTCACTGACATTTGAAAAGCTTTAACAAAATGTGTGTCCTATTTTCCTTTTCTGCCTTTTCTCTGTGAAGTAGCAATCAGCTTTGTCATTCATTCTTCAGACAACCAGTAGGGATGTGCCAGGGAGACTGCAACTGAAAACTTCAGATGTCTCTTTCTCGCAAAATCTAGGAAACAAAGAAGCTGTTTTGTGCTCTTTAATTCACATCAGTGTTCAATAGAGTGTCGAGATGTGCCCTCATGCCACCAAAGCCTGCAGGCGGTTGGGGAGGGCAGGGATGAAAGAGTGTGAGGCACGGAGGCCACCTCCAGGCTTTTGGGGGAGGGGACGTGTAGGACAAAGGACAGCAGCCTGGTGAGTAGGACCTCTGGCTGTGGGGCCCAGCCACCTGTGTTTCTACACGTGCAACAGGTAAGGCTGGTGCTGGCTCCAGCATGACAGCCACAGGGCTAGACCATCTCAAGGGCTGGGAGGAGGTGAGGGCCCCGCAGCCCCCACTTTAAGCTCCCCCTGCTCCCCTGACCTCAAGGTTTCTGGGCTTTTTCTTAGTCTCCAAGCTGACTTGTCTAGTTCCTTTGTTCTGCATACAGAATCACCAGGTTGGCCAAGGGGAGTGGGGGAGAAGGGAAGCTCAAGTCAACAGGTGCTTCAGTTGTGAAAACAATGATTTTGGGGCCAGAAGCAGTTCTACAGAGACACCTCCTAAGTAAGTGTGGCAGCATGGGCCTGCTCCACCCATCTGGTGGTGTTGATGAGTGAACACGAGTGGCCTCTTAAGCCCATTCATTTCCCACCCCACGAGGGCAGGTTTCTGGCAGGATCTATACCTGGTTGAGTGCAGCTATGAAGGTGTGCACCTGTCCAATGGCTTGGTCTCAGGGGGTGGAATGTAACCCCATTCCATGTATCTTGTTTTAGTTTCCTTCCACCTGACATTATCCCACATATTTATCTGTTTATTATATACCACCTTTCTCCACTAGAACGGGAGTTCTGCGAAAGCAAAGACGTCTTTGTCCACCACTAAAACCCCAGCTGCTTGAACAATACCAAGCCCATGGTAGGGACTGGGTCTTTATTGAATGAATGAATGAATGAATGAATGAATAAATGAATGAGGTCCTCATGATACCCTTGGCTGAAGTAAACAGCTGCATTGGCCAGGTATAGACACAACCTTTATTTTCTCATGAGTAAGTGTAGTACTTACCTCCTGGGGGTGATTGTAAGGGTTAATTAGCTCATTCACATAAAGGGTTTAGAGCAGTGTCTATCACCCAGTATGCATTCAATAATGTTAGCTATTATTATTGTCAAATTTAGCATGGACTGGTATTGTTATTCCCAAGGAACAGAGGGTAAAACTATAGTACCGAGAAACTAAGCCACATGTCCAAGGTTGTTAGGCAAATTGACAGACAGCAATTCAAACCCTGTCTAATCTCTACATTATGAGACATGTCTGCCACCAAAATAAATAGGGTGGCTGAGTGGGTCAGTTCTCAGAGCAAAATTCCAAATTATATTCTATAGCAGATCTGGAAAGTTTGTGGGGATAGGCATGAAGGGTCCTAAAGTAATGAAGCCACCTTGTTAATAGCCATTCATTCATTGCTAATTTTCCATATACATACTAAGCGCCAGCCCCAGTGCTGCAAAGGAGGAATATTGAAATATTCAAAGCATAGGTCCTGTAGTCAGGACATGCCAGTTCGCACAGGCAACAGAAAAGACTTTTGAGAGATCTCAGCTGAATGAGATGTGCTGGCTGCACTCTCTATGCCAATATCAAATAAAGGCTTGTACTACAAAAGAAAAATATGAATTTCATTAAACAAGATATCACAGTCTAGTGAAAAATAACAGTAAACAGAAAAAAGTAACACAAAAGCATTATGGGTGTTGCGATCAGTTGCCTTTTATGGGATGTTGCCTGCCTAGATGAGGAAAATTCTGCTAACCTCTGTTCAGACTTCTGTAAGTTTAGGACTAATCTGGATGTTATTGGCTGTAAGGAACAGAAACATGCAAGCAAGAAATCAAAGAAGTTTTTATAGACCTCAAACAAGGAATCAAAGAAGTTAGTAGAAAGGGAATCTTCAGGGTTGGCTAAAGCAAAGATCCAAGTTGTATCTTTGAAACAACTTCCAGAATGGTGGCATGAGGAGCTCTGTAGACCATCTCCCCAGTGAAACAGCCATAACTGGCAAAAGTATTTTTTAAAAAGACACTTTAAATTCTCTACAAAAATTGTCTTGCTGACATAAAGAAAATGAAGAAACACTTCATGGTAAGTAAGAACAGCAAAAGTCTATGCCATTTGAGCCATGGCTTGTTCCCTCTTCTCTCTCCCAGCTCAGTACAGTGAATGAAGCTCTGCCCCCCAATGAATGCAGATAAGAACACAGGACTCCTTCTTTCCCTAGATCCCTCCTGATGGCTAGAATATTGCAGGCCACCTAGAATTCTCATCTCACCTAGCTCCATGTGACAGAGGCTAATTCCAGGTAAGAATGGCTAAGGCATCTGGGATTACTTTCCTCTACTCAGCCCCCACTCAGAAGATAGAAGCTCTACCCCAGGAATGGCACATTGAGTATACAGGCACTCTGACTGCCCTTTCTCCACCTCGATCATAGGGCAGAAGTTCCATACCAGGAGAGGCAAGTCAAGAGGACAAGAGGCTATGACCCCACCCAGCACCCCACTTGCCCAGCAGGGATATTATTGCAAGGGAAGTAGGCTGCTAGAGGAGTGGTATGGAGGTTTATTTCAGGGGAAGACGGGAGGCCTAAGAACAGAAAACTCTGACGCTCTCCTCAAAAGAGCTGATGTTATTGGAACAGAATGAAGCAAAGTTCAGACCTAAGGGGGCCCTCAAAAACACTGAAGACTTTGGTATAAGTACTTACCAGAAGATTGGTACATCCTTGAAAGCAACAAGCTAAGCCCTAGACCATCTAATAGGATAATAGAGAGAGTCATGCAAAGAAACAGCTAGACTAGCCCTTCCGGGATCAGAATAAGCCTTAAAGACTATCCCTGCAAAGAAGTCTAGATGTCACTGGAGCAAACTGTGTAGCAATTTATGCCCCCAGGGCATTGTCAAAAACAATAGAACAATCAGTCAGCAATTAATGGAGGCTAACAGCTGGGTATGATACTGAGAGAGGCAGACAGTCACACAGAGATAAGAAAAAAGGTAGTCTAAGAGTCCTGATAAATACGTTGGCATGGAAGGGTGACTGTGCTCATGCCCAAGGCTATACTTTCTAAGAAGCAACACCAGAGGCTGGACCCTGTAGGGGAACTAGATTCTACCAAAATATTGCAGCAAAGTCACTAGCCAAATAAATAAGCAAACAAGTCTAGGGGAGGTTGGGAATTCTATCTAGAGTTGTGACAGTATATTATCTAAAACGTCCAGTTTTCCAAAAACATCATGATACACACAAAGAAATCAAAAGTATGGCCAATCAGGAACAGAAGCAGGCAACAGAAAAACCTCCTTTCAGAAGGCCCAGATGCCAGACTGAAGACATCGATGCAGCTGTCATGAATATATTTCAAGAACTAAAGGAAGCCATCCTAAAGAAGGAAAGGAATAGAGCTAAGGCAATTGGTAGAAGTGAGAAGTGAAAGCTGAGAGTCTAAAGAAAAAAAATTCTTAAAATGAGACCCAAGAGCATGAAGAGGTTGGGCTTCTGAGAATAGGCCAACAGCCTTCAATGCTACTTACCTTCTCCATTTTAATAGAGCACATTTCAACAGTTCTCATTTTCTAAAAAAAAAAAAAAAAAAGTCTAAATGCTCAGTGTTGTCTCATAAGAGAGGAAAACATGTTCTGGATGGATTTTCATCAGTGATGAGTAAGCCTTAGCTATCTGGAAATTTCACACCAGCAACAGAAATGACTTCTGAGAGATCTCAGCTGAATGAGGTGCGCTGGCTGCGCTCTCTATGCCAATATCAAATAAAGGCTTGTACTACAAAAGGAAAATGTGAATTTCATTAAACAAATGCCTATTCTCATTAATCTTACTATTTAGTATTGGATGCAATCATCATTAAAAATACATCAATGAATCCATCAAGAGCATTCTGCTGCTTCCAGCTAAATGTTTGTTCCCATATCTTGAAATGTGGGAAGTATCTCATGTGGCTAAATATTTTGATGATCAAGCTTCCTGGGAGTTTCTTCATTTGGCTGTTGGATTGTAAGCAAAGGCATCCAAGAAAAACAAGTCCTGTTCAAAAACAAGACAACTTTCTTTCTGTTGCTCACTTTCTTTTGTGCAACAAACACTTGCAAGAGCAGGTCTTCTTATAATCAGTGAAACAAAGTCAGTAACATTTGTCACATTAGAAATAAAAAATTAAAAACTTGGTCTTTTTGAAAGGGTAATTTAATAATAGTTCTAGGTAAATATGTTTGGTTTCATTAAAAAATAAGTTAATGAAGGTAAAATGACAATGTTTCATCCAATGGAGCATACCAGTAGAGAGATGGAAATTATAAAAAAGAATCAAATGGAAATTCTGTAGTTGAAACGACTGAAATGAAAAAAGTCACTAGCAGTATTTAATTGTAGATTTGCGATGGCACAAAAAAGAATTCACGAATTTGAAAATAGATTAATAGAGATTATGCAATGAAGAACAAACAAAAAAGAAGAAAGAAAAATGAATAGATCCTCAGAGACCAATCCTATCAATGTACACATAATGGAAGACTAAAAACGAAAGGAACAAAAAAGAATACTTGAAGAAAATTTGTTGGAAACTATGAGTCTAAACATACCAGAAGCTCAGTGAATTCCTAGTAAATTTAGAAAGATCTACACTATACACATCATAACATTGCTGAAGGATGAAGACAGAGATAGTCTTAAAAGCAGCAATGGAGAAGCAATCATATAGATGGATTCCTTAATCATATCAACAGCTGATTTCTCATCAGAAACTAAGGGCAGTGGTATGACATACTCAAATGCTTTTAAAAACTCTACATCAAGTAAAACTATGCTTCTGTGAAGAAGCTAAGACATTCCCACATAAACAAAAACTGAAAGAATTGTTGCTAGCAGAATTTTCTTTCTTCTTTTTTTTTAAGATTATATTTATTTATTCATGAGAGACAGAGAGAGAGGCAGAGACACAGGCAGAGGGAGAAGCAGGCTCCCTGCAGAGACCCCGATGTGGGACTTGATCCCAGGACCCCAGGATCATGCCCTGAGCTAAAGGCAGATGCTTAACTGCTGAACCACCCAGGTGCCCCAAGATTTCTTTTTTTTGATGATTGAGTAGTATTCCATTGTGTGTGTGTGTATGTGTGTGTGTGCGTGTGTGTATATATATATATTTATATATGGAGAAATAAGTGTGAGATATATATATATATATAAACTCTGTTGATGGACATCTGGGCTCTCTCCATAGCTTGGCTCTTGTGGACATTGCTGCTATAAACATTGGAGTGCAGGTGCCCCGTCAGATCACTACATTTGTATCTTTGGGGTAAACACATAGCAGTGCAATTGCTGGGTCATAGGGTAGCTCTATTTTCAATTTTTTGAGGAACCTCCATACTGTTTTCCAGAGTGGCTGCATGAGCTTGCATTCCCACCAACAGTGTACGAGAGTTCCTCTTTCTCCGCATCCTAAGAGACGCACTTTGGATTCAAAGACACAAACAGTTTAAAGTAGAAGGATGGGGCAACCCCGGTGGCCCAGCAGTTTAGATCCGCCTTCAGCCCTGTGTGTGATCCTGGAGATCCGGAATCGAGTCCCACGTCAGGCTCCCTGCACGGAGCCTGCTTCTCCCTCTGCCTATCTCTCTCTCTCTCTCTCTCTCTCTGTCATGAATAAATAAAAAAAAAATAATAAAGTAGAAGGATGGGGGACACTTGGGTGGCTCAGTGGTTGAGGATCTGCCTTTGACTCAGGGCATGGTCCTGGGGTTCCAGGATCAAGTCCCACATCGAGCTCCCTGCATGGAGCCTGCTTCTCCCTCTGCCTATGTCTCTGCCTCTGTCTTTCTGTGTCTCTTATGAATAAATAAATAAAATCTTTTAAAAAATAGAATAAAATAAAGTAGAAGGATGGGACAATATCTACCATGTAAACAGCAACCAAAAGAGAATTGGAGTGGTTGTAAAAACAAGGGACAAATAGACTATAGATAAAAATTGTTATTAGGGAAAAGGATATTTAGATGACAAAATGGTCATTCTATGATGCACATATAACAATTATAAACATATATGCAGCTAATAAAATTACCACAAAATACACAAAGTGGAAACTGAGAGAATTGAAGGGAGAAATAGACAATTCAACAATAACAGTTGTATATTTCAATAGCTTATTATTAATAATGGATAGAACAACTAGATAGAAGAGCAACAAGGAATCTGAAGACATGACCAACTATACCCAACAGACATCTATAGAGCTCTACACCCAACCAGAACAGAATGTACCTTTTTTTCTCAGGTGCCCATGGAACATTCTATAGGACACACTCATACATCAGGCCTTTGGAGAAACCTTAATAAATTTAAAAGGGCTGAAATCATATAGTGTATATTGTCTGAAAACAACAGACTGAATTTAGAAGTCAATAACAAAAGGAGTTACATGAATATGTGAAAATGAAACAACAAGGGAATCATAGGGAAAATTGAAAATACTTTGAATAAAAACAAAAACACAACCAACCACACCAAAGCTTATGGGATGCAGCTAAGGCAAAGCTCAGAGCGGTAAATATGTAGATTCAAAACAAAGCAAGATCTCAAGTTAGTAACCTCATATTTCACTTTAGCTTTCTTTAAACAAGAAAAAGAAGAACAAACTAAACCAGGAGAAAGCAAAAAGAAAGAAATGGTAAATCTCAAAGTGGAAATGAATTAAACAGAGAACAGAAAAACAAGAGGAAAAAAATCAACAAAACCAAAATTAGTGCTTTGAAAGATCAACAAAATTGAAAAACCATTAGTTAGACTGACGAAGAAAAATGAGAAAAGACTCAAATTACTAAAATCAAGAATGAAAGAGGGACACTATCATGAATCTTATGAGATTAAAATGTATTACAAGGGAATACGATTAACAATTGTAGTGGATAAACAATATGAAATGAACAGACTCCTAGAAAGACAAAAACAACCAAAACTGTCTCAAGGAAACATGGAAAATCTGAATAGATGTATCATAGAGATATGAAATTGGTAATCAACCTTCTCACAAAGAAAAGCCTGGCCCACATGACTTCTTGTGACTTCTACCAAATGTTTAAAGAAGAATTAATATCAATCCCTTACAGGGACACCTTGAGTGGCTCAGCGGTTGAGTGTCTGCCTTTGGCCCGAGGCATGATCCCAGGGTCTGGGATTGAGTCCCATGTTGGGGTCTTTGCAGGGATCGAGTCCCACATCGGGTTCCTTGCGGGGAACCTGCTTCTCCCTCGGCCTGTGTCTGTGCCTCTCTCTCTGTGTCTCTCATGAATAAACAAATAAATAAAATCTTTAAAAAAAGTCAATCCCTTACAAACTCTTCCAGAAAGTAGAAGAAAACATTTTCTAACTAATTCTATGAGGCCAATATTACCCTGATATGAAAACCAGGAAAAATATTGCAAGATTCCTCATAGATATAGATGCAATAATCCTCAACAAAATTTTGTTTTATTGTGGTTCTAAGTCTTTCCTTTCTTTTTTTTTTTTTAAGATTTATTTATTTATTCATGATAGATAGATAGATAGAGAGAGAGAGAGAGAGAGAGAGAGAGGGAAGGAGAGAGAGGCAGAGACAGAAGCAGGCTCCATGCTGGGAGCCCGGTGTGGGACTTGATCCCGGGACTCCAGGATCACGCCCTGGGCCAAAGGCCGGTGCTAAACCACTGAGCCACCCAGGGATCCCCAGGTTTTCCTTTCTTAATCAGAGCTAAAGCCCTTATGATGGTCCAAAAACACCCTCCATTATTGAAGCTCTTTCCCTCCTCCTTCAATACTGCTATGCCACAACCTCTCCAGAATTATGTGATCTCTATTATGGCACCTCTAAGTAGATGAGATCATATGACCCTGAGATCAGAACCTGAGCTGAGGGGCTAATGGGTGGCTCAGTCTGTTAAGCATCCAATTCTTGACTTCGGCTCAGGTCATGATCTCAGGGTCATAAGATGGAACTCCGTGTTGGGTTCCCTGCTCAATGGGGAGTCTGCTTGAGATTCTTTCCATCCCTCTATATGCCTCCCCATCAGCTTTCTCTCTCTCAAATAAACAAATGAATATTTAAACAACAATAAAAAGGACCTGAGCTAAGATGAAGAGCCAGATGCTCAACTAACTGAGCCACCCAGGTGTCCCTATATTGGGTATTTTTAAAGTATCTGCAATGTTTAAGATTATTTGGTATATTGGAATGTCTAATTAAAAAGTGTAATTGAGTCATGGATTTTGATTTATGATTTTACATTAAAAAGTTTACGTGACTTAATTAAGTTGTGAACTGATTTGAAACATAGAAGAAGCCTTAAGGTCACCATATTGCAAGTGTTACCAAAATATTTCAAAGTTTTTATTTAATAGACAGATAAAATACCTAAAAAAATAAAATCAACTTATTAAATATAATGATGCTGTTGAAAATGTTAAGTTAATTGCAAAGGCCCCCTGAAACTTGATTACTAAAGTTTGCTAGATTGGGTGCCTGGGTGGCTCAGTTGGTTAAAACGTTTGCCTCGGCTCAGGTCATGATCCCAGTATCCTGGGATGGAGTCTTGCATCTGGCTCCCTGCTCAGCTGGGAGTCTGCTTCTCCCTCTTCCTCTACCCCTCCCCCTGCTCATGTTTTCTGTCTCACTCTCTCTCTCTCAAATAAATAAAATCTCTTTTAAAAAGTTTGCTAGATGTAGAGGTAGAATAAAGATTTATAAGTTGGATTTAAAAGTTTAAAGAACAAAGTTTTTAATTTTGAACTTTAATATAGTGTGAATTTAAAACTGAAAGTAGGGGATCCTGGGGTGGCTCAGTGGTTTGGCGCCTGCCTTTGGCCCAGGGTGTGATCCTGGAGTCCTGGGATCAAGTCCCACATCAGGGTCCTGTATGCAGCCTGCTTCTCCGTCTGCCTGTGTCTCTGCCTCTCTCTCTCTCTCTGTGTCTCTCATGAATAAATAAATCAAAATAAAACAAAATAAAACTGAAATTAAATAAAAGTAGTCTTTTCTGTGTATAAAAGTCATCCTTCGGTGACCCACACTGATACTTCAAGGATGGGCATGTAACCCACCAGAGCCAGTGAGAACATGTTTTCCAGAATTTCTAGAAAGGTGAAGCTATTATTTTCTCCTTTCTACGAGAGCTATCAAGCATATCTTCTCTTTTCCTAGTCAATAGTATAGCTGAGGGCTGCCTGGGTGGCTCAGCGGTTGAGTGTTTGCCTTCAGCTCAGGTTGTGATCCTGGAATCCTGGGATCAAGTCCCACATCGGGCTCCCTGCAGGGATCCTGCTTCTCCCTCTGTCTGTGTCTCTGCCTCTCTCTGTGTGTCTCTCATGAACAAATAAATAAAATCTTAAAAAAAAAACAATGTTTAAAAAAAATAGTATAGATGATATGAAGTCTAGAACAATGGGACTATTGTGTACACGAGAACCAGGGCCTATTTTATGATGGGACAAATATGGAGCCAGAGGAAAAAGCTAAAAGGACAGCACCGTCAGATGAAAAGAAACTAAGCCTTTGTGACATAATTTGAGCTGCTGGATGAACACTTAACTAAACCTACTGTTAGACTCTTTGGTGATGTGATCTGACAAATCTTTTTCCATTTAAGACAATATCAGTTGGGTTTTCTGAAGGTATCTTGACCAGTAGAAGGAGTCTGAAGTGGTAGTGTTGTGGATCGAGCCTGGATTTGGATTCAGATGCACCTGAGTTCATATCCTCACTTAGCACTCACAAGCTGTGAGGCCATGGACAACACTTCTTTCTGGGACCCGGTCCTTTTTGAAAAATGGCAATAAACCCCCACCCACATACCAAAGGTGCCTACCATAGCGCCTCTCCAATACTGTAGGTGACTAATATGCTCATTTAACACATTCTAGTTGCAAAGGACCAATGAGGAACAGACTCTCTGCCTCATGGATGTCTGTTCCTTTCCTTCCTTCCTTTTCCTTTTATTTTTATATGCTTATGTCACATGTGCCCCAACAGTAACTGTGCAGCTGAATGGAATCTTTCTCCCATCCATGGGAAATACAAAGTCAGCGTTGTCTCACTTCTCGGAGATTCCAGCACATTTTGTTCCTCCAGCAAGATGCCCAAGATCCCTTTGGTTTATGTTATTGTTATTTGTGTCCTTGGTTTATTGTCCTCACTATGCTCAGTATCTTACTGACACCCAGCATGGGACTTGGTACACATTAGGTGCTTAATAAGCATTTGCTGAATGAATCCAGTAATTTAAATCCAAACAAAGGATGCCTGGGAGGCTCAGTTTTAACCATCGGCCTTCAGCTCAGGTCATGATCCTGGAGTCCTGGGACAAAGCCCCACATCAGGCTCCCAGCTCTGTGGGGAGTCTGCTTCCCCCTCTGCCCATCCTCCTGCTTGTGCACTCTCTCTCTCTCTCTCTCTCTCTCACTCTCTCTCTCAAATAAATAAAATCTTTAAAAAAATTGAAATCCAAAGAAAGGCCTTTAAACTCTCATTCAGTCTGTTTTCTCATATAGAAAATAGGGACAAGGGCTATCTACACTTGGCTGCTTTCTCCTGCCCATGAATGCCTGCTCCTGTTCCTGCAAGCTAGATGGCGCTCACCTTTTCTCAGCTCTCCTGTTTGATCGTCCACTCCTCCACTGGGATCTTGAAGCTGTTGACGATTAAGAGACTGAAACCATAGCCCGCTAACAGCTGATGTGGCAACTTCCATCACGGGCTTCATTTTGCTGCCTTGGCTTTGCCTGTGGATAAGATTGAGATACACTATTAACTTGGATGCTTCACTGGAGGGCTGTTTTGTGCCTTCAGTAATGAGATTTGGCAGTTCTCTGCTATTCTCTACCGGAGCTGGAGCTGAGCCTGTTGGTTCCAGGCATCTGGTTAAACTGTCCTCTGATTTTATCTTTAATTCTTATGTATGAGTAAAATCAAGTCATTTGGGGAGCAGTTTCCTTCACCCACCTCTGTATCAGTTAGCAATGTGTTTAGTGCAAGAAACAGAAAACTAGACTCAAATGGTTATAATCCAATAAAGGCTTCTTTATCTCATATAACAAGACCAAAGGTAGTTGGCTGCTGGTTTGGGTTCAGCAGCTCAACCATGCCAGGACACATACCTCTGTGATTCCCTTGATATTTCCCCTCATGGTAACAAGATGGCTGTCACCACATCAACCATCATGTCTGTGTTCAAAGCAGAAGGAGAAAAGAAAAGCTTTCAGAACCTCCATCTCCATCCTACACACAACTCGGCAGAACTTTGGTGTAGGTCTCTTTAGCCAGAACTGGGTCATGAGGCCACCCATAGCTGGGAAAGTGGGGAACAGGACCGTAGAGATAGGCTTAGCCCAGTTGTGATCCATGGCATCAATCTGGACACAAAGTCTTCCTGGCTATGCCTGCCTCAACCTTCTTCAGATGCTGCTGCTGTGGTGTTTGCATGATGATGCCCAGAGTTGCCACCTTTTAGGTTTTTATTCAACAGGTCATGTTTGCTGGCCCTCTCTGCCTCTTGAGATCTGAATAAGATTGGCTAGAACTCTTGGCTCCAAGTCCTGTCAGATTCCCCTGAGGTATCTGTGAATTGTCAGGTGGGGTAGGAAGGGTAGGAATATGGCTGACACTCTCAATGTCAATTCTACCTTCGGACTCCTATTTCTCCAAGTGTTATCTCTCTTCCACTCTGGGTCCCTTTGAATGTTCCCATACTGCTCTGTCCTCTCCAGCATCACCCAATCTCCTTCAAAGAAAAGAAAACCAAACCACACAAAGTGAAAATGACAGACTTTAATAATGTGTGACAGTCCCAGGGACAAGTAGCCTTGTGCACCATCCTGCAAGCACCACATTGCATTGCCCACCTCATTCTTAAAATCCATCTGGTCACCCAGGGGCTTCCTTCAGGCACTTTGCCCCACACAGTCCAGGCCATCATCTTGCGGCAGCTACCCACACCCCCTTCTCTGCTTTCTTCTCTCCTCTTTCCTTCTTCCTTTCTGGATGAGAATATAGTTCTCAGCAAAACAAAGACCTAAGGCAGAGCAGTTTGGCTTCTCCTCTTTGGTGCCCTAACCCTGTCAACACCGGAACCCCTGTCTTTTACCCTTAGTGATTTATAAAGGTATTTTTTTTTTTCCAAAATAGGAGCAATTCCCACCTCTACTCCCCACCAGAGAAATGCCAAATATGAATACCATTTGACTTTGTTACATGCCCCACTGTAATGTTGAGTGATAGAGATCTCAAATAATTCTTGAGTTTGAGCATCTGAAGGGGAGGGGATGAGGCTAGACCAGAATTCATTGGTTTGAAGCTTCAGGTAGGAGTGGCCCATATCACTCCATAGGCTCTCTTCACTGATCTCTGGGGCAAAGCTCAGCCCCAGAGCTCAATAAAGGCTTACCATGCCTCCTCTTTGTTTTGACATTCTTTACGTAGATAGCTACTCAAGGTGAGAGTGCAGAGGGTTTTTGTCTTTTTGCTTTTGTGCAATGAGCATGCATAAATGAGCACATTAGTTTGTAAGTATATATGTGTAAACCCACATACATGAAACTTGACTTCACACAAGGCTTTCACATTCAGCATCTCCCTGGATTTTCCAGTGACATTGAAGTTTGGAGCTTCCAGGGAAATGTTCTGTTTCTAGACCTGGATATCAGACATACAGGAATTTTGTGAAGATTTTGTGAAATTCACTGAGCTGTATGCTTATGATTCCGGTTTGTCCTTTTTTAGAATTTTTAATTGAAGTATAGTTGACATACAACATTGTCTTAATTCCAGGTGTACAACATAGTGGTTCGGCAATTCTGTATATGACACAGTGCTTGCCACATAAGTGTAGTTTACCGTCTGTCACCATACAAAATGTTTGCAGTATTATTGACTGCACTCCCTATGCTGTACTTTTTTCATCCTTTTGACTTTTTGTTTCTAGATCTATATTACATTTCAATTTTAAATATGCTGCCCCAAGATCCCCACTACAGGTTTCATGGAAGGTGGACACAGCTTGGTGTGATGGGGAAGGTACTGCATTAAGGCTCCAGAAATTTAGGTTCTAGACTAGCCCACCTTTGTCTTAACCTGCCTCAATGTCACTACCTTATTTCTGAAGTATTACTAATACTTCTGCCAAATCCATAAGATTATTTGAGGGTAAATGAGATGGTGGATGTAGAAGAATGTTGAAAAGAGGTGTGCAAGTAATATGCTCTTCACTTCACGGCTCATAATTCTCCTTTGTTGGGGGGCAGTGAGGGGAGAGCAAGGGGCTGGCTCAAAAGTGACTCAGTGATCCAAACCCTCCCAGAAGCAACTTAGAGCCCTGGCCTGGCGCTGGACTTCAAAATCCTGTTTCTGATGAGGGCAGCAAATCAGGTGAAAATCAAGACAAATTATTCGCAGGGTTGGCCAGTCCTGACCTCCGGGCGTGCTCTCTGTAGAAGCTGACCCCTATGTCGATAAAGTCCCAGGCATTAGCCGTCCCCCTCTGCCTTCTGTCAGGACTCCTGGCCCACCACCAGGAGATGCGGCCAGCGCCTCCTTGGGTCTCTCTTCATTAGCAGCCCCTTCCAGAGGAAGGGAGCAAGCAACCTCTGCTCCAGGCCAGAGGGCCCAGAGGGAGGGGTAGATTGGGCTCTCTGAAAGATCAATTGGGCCAGTGGAGGGATTGGTCAGAAGCCAAATTAAAAGCATGGCATCACTCATGCCATGGGTGCCTATGACGTTGTAATATATGGTCCAAATTAAAGACTTAAGAAAAACACTGTGGTGTGGGATCAGGGGGGAGAGAGGAAGGCAGAGGGGCTGAGGGTGGGCTGAAGGTAGAGGAGTTCAGTTCCAGACAAGTGGGCTCTGCAGCTCCCCCAACCCCTAGCCCCCCTTACTCTGCAACACATGACACCTCTTGCACCCCTTACCTTAGATGCATCATGCAAATTGGTTGTGGTTATTTCCGATTACATCTGCGGTGGGTGTGCACTGCTCGGAGGGACCTCTCCCTGCCAGGGGCTTCTCGCTGCAAGCCCCCAGGACTCTGCCTGAAAACCCTTTCTGGTGGCAGAAGCACCTGGGTGTTGCTGGTCTTAGGAGCAGCCCTTAGCCACTGCGGAACAGGAGGCGGTGGATTAACCAATATTCCGTTCTTGTCCCCCTCACGTGGGACAGCACCCCCTGGAATTCCCCTCAGAGTTGAGTCCTGTGCCCACTCCCCCGGATAACTCCTCTTCCTGTCCTGTCCTGCTTCCCCAGTCCCCTGCTGTGCCTACCGGTCCCTCCCAAACAGCCATCAGCACTCAGACCCTAGCTTCTGCCAGAACCAACCTGAGACGGTATGTCTTCCCTGTTGGAATGTAAACTCTACAAGAGCAGGAGTCTCTGTTTCCTTCAGGGATGTAGTCTCAGTGCCTAGAAACGTGCCTGGCACATCAGGGGCTCTGCAAAAACATTTGTTGAACAGATTGTGCACTGAATGACAATTCACAGATATTTGTGCATGCCTACTGCCAAGTTCTGTGCCAGGCAGCCAGGACATTGTGAGAACAAGACAGGTGCAAGACCTGCTGCCTTGGGGCTCACAGTCTAGTGGGAGGAGAAAAACAGACAGCCACTGCAGGTGATCATGACGGGGACGCACAGAGGAGACCCAGGGTGGAGACTCCAGGGTGACAGGAGCAGACCTGGCTTCCCAGGTGGGCAACCTGTGCAGTCATACAGGGCCCGTGCTGGTTTGAGGCTTTGCTGTTGCCATCTGGAAACTCAGTTTCCAACAGGGCCCCACATTCCCATTTTGCATGGTGCCCAGCAAATCATGTGTCTGGTACCTACGGGTGTAAGATCCACATTAAGACCTGAGAGGCTGCGTGGGGGGAGAGGGAATGAGAAGTACTGTGGCTCCACGCAGGAGCCACAGCGTGTAAAAAGCCTCAGAGGTGGGAAAGAGCCCAGAACTTTCTAGAAACTGAAGTACTTTTGTCCCTCTGGAGGTTCTAGGATGCCAGAGAGGGTGGCGGAGGCCAGACTGTGAAGGGCTCTGTGAGTGTCCAGAGGTCATAGCAGGTGTTTCAAGGCGGTGGGCAGGACGGTGCAGGGGCAAGGCCAAGGGCAGAGAGCCCAGTTAGAGCTGGTTCCAAGAGTCCCGGGCAGAGAGACAGAGAGAAGCTGACAGATCTGAGTGGCCTTAGGAAGTGGGAGCTCTCTCAGTGACTGATTGGATATGGAGAGAGAAATCGTGCCAAGTCCATGTTTACCCAACTCCTTGGAACGGAGGCCCCTTGGGGAGTGGCTCCCATGGAGGCCCGGGCATCATGCCCCTCAGGTGCGGGCTTGTGATGCACCCCAACTCGAGCCGGGGAGACGAAACCCCTGCAAGAGAGGCCTGGCTCCAGCTTCTCTTCTCCCAGCTCAAACACAAGCTCCAAATGAGCTTTCTGCCCGGAACTTTAAAATGTGAAAAATGACCGCAGACCCTGCATCTGCCTCCCAGCGCCTGATGCGGTGGGAGCCTCCTCAGGGCGTGAGACGGGGAGAGGGGAGCCCATGGCACCAAGGGGACTGAGTCCCCAAGGTCAGATCGTGCCATTCCGGTGAATCCTGGAGCACGGAGTGTCAAACAGGCCGTTGGCTGTAATGTCACCCCCCCTCCTTCCACGGATGGAGAGGCAGGCTCTGCAGGGCAGAAAGGAAGCGCCCCAGGTCCTGAGGGCGGGGAGAGCATCCTGGGCTCCTGACTCCCATTCCGGAGCTAGTTCCATCCTTCCGTGCGGCCCCCTGACCCATGACTCTTGGCGTCCTCTGCCCCAAAGGATTTGGGAAAAATGCAGCTCCAGGTCACAACCTGCCTCAAGGTGCTTTGGGCTTCGGAGAATAAAAACGGTAACTCAAAATGCTTTAACCAGTAGTTCTCAGAGTGTGGTTTCCCAGGACCAGCCAGCAGCAGCATCACCTGGGAGCTTGTTAGTAACGTAAATGCTTGGCTTTGCCTACTGAATGGGAGATGCTGAGAGCGGGGTCCAGCCACCTGTGTTCTAACGGGTGACGTTAATGCTCACTCAAGTTTGAGAACCACTGACATAAGCATTAAAGATGTTTATCATCTCACAAAACCCGAGGCCCCAGGGCTGGTTATTTCAGCAGCCTGAGGGCTTTCGAAGGACCCAAGTTCCCTCTGCCTGTCCATGCCTTCCTGTCGGTGTATGGGGCTCTGTCTTTAGGCTCCATCCTCCCCAGTCACCAGCTGGCTGCCTCCACTGACAGCTTGGTGCTTGCCAAACATCTCTCTCTCACTCTTTTTTTTAGAGAGAGAGGTGGGTGGGGGGGGGGGTGCAGGTGTGCTTGGGGGGAGGGGCAGAGGGAGAGAGAATATCAAGCAGACTCCCTGCTGAGCATGAAGCTCTACTCGGGGCTCGACCTCACAACCCTGAGATCACACCTTAAGCTGAAAGCAAGAGTGGGCTACTTAACCAACTGAGCCACCCAGGCCCCCCTGCCAGACATCTCTCTTAATCAATGAGGGAACCTTTCCGGGACGACTGGGTGGCTCAGCAGTTGAGCATCTGCCTTTGGCTCTCGTCGTGATCCCGGGATCCCGAATCAGGCTCCCCGCAGGGAGTCTGCTTCTCCCTCTGCCTGTGCCTCTGCCTCACTCTCCATGTCTCCCATGAATAAATTAAAAAAAAAAAAAAACTTAAAAAAAATGAGGGAACCTTTCCTAGAAGTCCCACAGCAGACAGCCCCTCGCATCTCATTGGCCATAAGGGGGCCGTGTGCCCTTCCCAAACCAATCCCTGAATGGCAAAAGAGAGCGATTATAATTGATTAGAAGTCATCTCCTGCTCCTGACAGGAAAGCCAGCAGAGCGACAAAAAACTCAGATTTTCCAGCCCCTCCAGCCTTCAATCCTGGCCCTGCCATTTACTCATTTTGTGACCTTGGTCAAGTTACTTAACGTCTCCATGCCTCTGTTTTCTCATCTGCAAAATGGACATAATAATAACACCTATCTCAGGATTGTCAGGACCAAGTGAATTCCTATTTGTAGAGCACCTTAGATAGTACCTGGTTATGTGGCAGTTTGTTAAATAACTATCATACACGCTGTTCTTTATCTTGATCTTTTCCTTCATTTTGCTTTGTTCTAACTTCATGATAGAGCTCAGAGATCATCCAATAATAGTACAGAGAGCACTGCTTCATCCGCTTAATAGATATTTACATATATATTTGTTTCAGTTGCAGAATATTCCATTACATGAGTACATAATTTGCTCAATAATTAGGTTATTTTCATTTCTTTGCTCTTACAAACAATGCTACAATGGAGAAACCTGTAGATGTATAGTTCCACGTGTGTGTGAGTACATAGGTAGGACTGCATCTCAGAAAGAAAATGAAGGTTGAAGGATTCATGCATCTGTAATTTTGATAGATACGGCCCTCCCTAGCAGTTAGACCAACCTTCCCTCTCACGGCAGTGTGCGAGAGGCTGCTTCCCCTAGGCTCACCCCCCAAACAGCCACCATTGCTCAGCCCCTCCCATGCCATGACAGTCCATGTGCCTTGTTGCTCTCATTGGCTGGGGAAGAAAGAGCTGGGAGAGGTAGGAGAGGAGCTCACACCTGGTAAGGTCCTTCCCAGTTTTCAGAGTACATCCTCTCCTGTAGCAGATGATCCTTTGGGTTCCGGCTCCCAGTACGCTTCCATCGCCCTCCCCCCCCACTACAGTCAACACCTGTGTTTTTCAGAGGCCTGCATCTGGCCCGCATTGATGGAGGACAGGAAGTGCCTGGAAAGGCATGGCCTCCTCAGGAGAATTGACTTTCCCCCATCACTGATGAGTGCAGGAGTATAAATAGCCCAGCATCTTTACTCCCCAGATGCGACAACTCTGAGATGTGGCCTACACTATCTGCGGGGCACCCCTGCAGGATGCACCTGAAGTGGGGCTTGGATGGAGAGATGACACACCCTTTGCTTGGCTTCTGTCCATTCCCTGCTTGATTTCCACCAGCTTTCCTGGGAATGCTCCACAGTGAGATACAGTCTATTCTCTATCATGATATTACATCATATTACATGGTTTCTTTTCATAGGAATCCTTGTCTCAGGGTCAACTCTTGGGAGCCCTAACCTAAGGCACCTTCTGTGGTCTCCTTCTTGCTTCCCTGTCATTGTACTTATTATACAGAAGAGAAAAGAGGTCGGGAAGTGACTAGTTGGAAGTTGTGGGGCTGCCAAGCAGTGCAGGTGGGACTAGTACCCAGGACTTCTAACTCCTCATCTGCCATCCTTCGAAAGACACACTGAAGCACCAATCCTGGCTGAGAGTGAAATTTTTTCCTTCCTCTTTCCTCATCTCCCAAACACAGTGAATCTTCTCTAAACACCTGAGCATTGCAGGTGCATCTCTCCATATGGTGTGTCTGGGTCCTTGGTCCTCTGCTTCATCTTGTCTCCGAAGTGATTATGCTGTCTGATAATAAAATCAGTTCCTTATTTCATGTCGGTCACATCCTAAATGCTGAGTTTGACTATAATTGCAGCAAGCAGACCATAATACATTTATTTAACATACCCTGAGTTAGGACCTCTTGCATACATTTGCATTCCATTTGCATCTATTTGATTAAACTCAGGGAAAAAAATCAGTAGATGCAGCCCTTAAGTCAAGCCGGCTTGAAAGCACTGGAGGAGCCCTGAGCATGGCCCTGCCCCCGGGTCTGCACTCCATCAGTGGCTGAGCAGACTCTCCCCTCTGCTCTACCTACAGGGCTTACCTGAGCAGGAGCTGAGACTCAGGTGAGCCTCACCTTACCCCAAGACTCACCAGACCCAGAACTGGGGCGATGTCCCTGTGTCCCAATCCCCTCTCCCACCCATGTCACCTCAGACCATGCTCCATGAAGGCCAACCTCACCTCTGTCTGGTTACTGCTGGATTTCCAGAGCCTGTTAGATGAATGAATGAATGAATGAACGAACAAGTTCTTTCTGGTTTATTTTTGTGAAGGACATCTCTGCTCCTGTCCTTCTCTTGCTCAGAAACCCACAGAGGCTCCTTACAACTTACAGGGTAAAATCCAGGCCTTCCTCCCAGCGTTCAAAGGCATTCATGTCTTATTCCAAACCTCGGAGAGTACAGACACTGGCTGCATATCTACCATGCCAGGCCTGGGACAGTGATCCTGAAACTGGGCTTGCAGAAGTGAAAGAGGTGAGCTCTCTGACTTTCCCCTCTTCCTTCTGCACCCTCAGTTAGAAGATCCCTGAGGTCCAGGAGAGATGGAAGAGAAGGCTCAGAAATGATACAGAGACCCGCCTGGGAGGGGACAGTGGGTAGGAATGACCTGGCTGGTATCTATCCCGGAGGACATAGAGTCAGGGTTAGCCTCAGGTAGGCAAGACCCTGCCTGCACTTCCCCCATCTTTCCAGGAGGGGGCGGCAGCATCCCTGGTTACAGGCACCTGAGCATCTCCGAGTTTCTGGGGCAGGATGTCCTGGGAGTAACCCAACGAATGCGTGAGCCAGGTGTTTGCAAGTATGGGAGAGGGTCTGGGCATGTGACTGAGGGCCCAGAGTGAGAACACGTGTGTCTATGGGTGCATGTATTCATTCGCCTCTCTCCCTCATTCACAAGTGTTGCAGTAAGTGTCTACCCTGTGCCGAGCTCCGCTCTAGATGCTGAGGACACAGCAGTGCGTCAGATGGATAGGGTCCTTGCTCTCATTAGACCAGGCTGGGTGGAGGGGAGACAAGGAAAAAAAAGGAGGCACAGAACTAGAGTGACATCAGAGGGTGATAAGGAAGGCCTCAGGTAGAATGTGGGGGTGCCTTTGGACCAGGAGGTCGGAGAGCAGCCCCTCCAGGCAGGTGGCATTGGAGCTGAGGCCAGAAGGACAAGGAGGAATCGGCTAAGCAAAGCTGTGAGAGAGAGAGTTCCCACCAGAGGGAAGAAAGAGCAAAGCTGTGACAGGTGCCTGTACGAGTCTGAGTGTGAACAGTTTGCATCGTGGTCTAAGATAGAAGGTCCTCGGACTTTAACTCGGGGAGTGGTGTGATGTTTGGGTTACAGCTTGAAGCCTCTCTGGCCACAGAGTGGAACATGGTTTGGAACTGAGCAGTGTAGACAGTGAGGAGGCTACTGCAATAGTCTGGGCGAGAGGGGTTGAGGCTGCGCCCCAGCTGTGGCCGTGGAGCTGAGAAGGGCCAGGACTCAGGTGCTTCGGAGGGGGTGCTGATGGTGGGGCAGGAGGAGGAAGCAAGGGCACCCCTGAGGTCTTGGCCTGGGCCAGGCTGGACTCCTATATGTGTGTGGGGGTGGGGGGCAGCTTTGCATGTTAACAGCCTGTTTTTGCCTGGAGTCTGGGCTTCCTGGTTCCTCTGACCAGCTCAGGCCTCTGACAGGGCTGGCGGGGGGACAGTCACTTCTCCACATCCTCCTCCCTCCTCTGCCTTTTGGAGAGAGGCTTCCCCATGCTGGGCCTTCAGGGACAGAACATTCTGCTCGGGTCCTGCTGGGGCCTGTCAGCTCCAGGCAGCTTCCCACCGCCCATAGCTGCACTCCCCACTCCTTCGGTCCTTCCTGGGGGAGAACATGGGCTTTGGAGACAGACTCACAGGACTTAATTCTCGAGCCGCGGTCCCACGTCATGAGGAAGCCCAGGCTGCATGGAAGGCTGCTCAGCTGAAATCACCACCACCAACCGCCACCAACGCCCCACGCACGAGTGAAGAAGGCAGATTCCAGCCTCAGCCCCCGAGCTCCCCCAGTGAATGGCAACAGGAGCCGAGGGGCCGGTCTCTGCCTCCTGCTGGCCATGCCACACAGCCACACGCACATAGTAAGTGTTGCTGTTTTAAGTCATGACTGTCAGCAGCAGATAACCGAGAGCTCTGCCCTGAGCAGGTAGATGAGCGTCAGTAAGCTGCTTCCCTTCTCTGGGTCTCCGTGTCATGCACTGTGGGATAAGGATGATGACACCCAGGGTGAGGTACCCGCAGGAGAAATCCGAGTAACACTGGAAGGGGGGACTCATCTGGGAAGGGTCACCCAGGCAGGAAGCAGGAGCTTGAGTCTATGTGATATGTGGTCTAAAGTCAGGGTCCCATGCCCAGAAGCACCCCCAAAAGGGCCAAGCTGGATGGGCCAAGGACGGGATGAGGTGGTGTCTGCAGAAATGGAGCAATATTCAGGGGCTCAGTGCTCCTAGGTGCATGGTCCTGTGTGTGTCATTGTGGGGACTGCCTCTCAGAGCCACACAGGTGCCATGCAGGCCCTTCCCACCCCAAGTAGCTCAGGGCCTGGACCACTTCTGCTGTGGTCACACCCTGGGCCTCACCTCACCAGGACCTGGGAGGGATTGACCCCTAGACGCCATTTCTCTCCACCCCGTCTTCTACCTCCGCCACTAAACCTGCTCTGAAACCCACTTTCGGCCTCCGGCCTCTCTGCCTTCCTCTCTTCAGGCCCCAGTCGAGGGGCCATCTGCTGATCCACCACCTGATCCTGGGCAAGACACACAGCCAGCCTGGCTGTCACTTTCTTTGCCTGACCAGAGGGGATGACCATCCCTCTTTGCTGAGTTCTCATCAGGATTAAAGATGTTAATAACTGCACAGCAGTGCCTATGTGCTTCTAGGAGGTGCTAGAAGGGTGGAGGTGGGGAGAGTCACATGGCAATGCCTCTGCAGGGGGAAGCCTCCCTTCCAAGCCTCCAAGGATGCTCGGCCTGCCTCTCCAGCACCCGGGCTAAGCTGGTCTGGGCTGGTGATGTGGGCCACCACCAGAACCTCTGGCCACCCACGGTGTGTGATGGAGCCTGTTGCCAGGCAACAGGCCCCAGCTAGGGCCCTAAGTCCCAAGGTCAGCCGCCCACCAGCTGGCCTGCTATTTCTGGACTGTGGGGGCCGCCAGGGGCCTCCTAGATTTCTCTCCTCCATCGAGCCTAAGAGGGAGGAGGGAGCAGGCTGTGCTTTAGAGACTCCATAAGTTGTTATGCCCCTTGAGAGGCAGACCCAGGAGAGGCAGGATTGACAACACCCAATCTGCCATCAGGCTTGGGGACCTGTGAAGGGAGGGGGCAGGGGGCTTGCCAAAGACAGAGCAAGGCAGGGGAGGAGCACAGGCTCTAGAACCTGCGTCCACCTGCTACTTCTCCTGCCCACTGCAGAGATAATACAGACAGGTCAGAGAGGGCAAGTGATTGACCCAAGACCACACAGCGAATGAAGGCTGAAGTGAAGTCCAGACATGGTGATTCCAAGGCATGGTTTATGCACGCGTATAGCTTGCAGGCTGGTCTCCTGGAGCGGCAGGTGTCTGCAGAGTGTCTCAGGGGCCTTGGAGGGGAGGTGACAGAGGAGCTGGGCTCCCAAGTGGGGCTCTGACACTACCTCTCCTTTTCATTCATTTTATTTGGGTCTCACATGGAACAATGGAAGGCTAAATGTTTTTGAAAAATCACTGACCCCTTTCGCAGCTTAATTACATTGTGACGTGGAAACTAAGGCTCAGAGAGGGGACAGGGCTTGGTCAGGCAGCACAACCAGGACTAGGAGCCAGGGCTCCTGACCCTCACCAGGGCTGCTTCAGGAGGAAGGGAGATCCCACAGATGGCAGACATGGGGACTTTGCACACACCAAGCAGCACCTGATCAAATGCCTAAGCACCAGGACCTTGACCTAAGCCATGCCCCGTCCCCTTCTTTCCCATTCATCTTGGCACTTGGTGCTCTCAGGAATCATCATGTTATCTATGGACTCGCTTGTCCAGAGCCAGCCTCCCTGCAGCTGAAGGCCAGCCCTGGGGGGCAGGGACTGGGGCCACCTCGCCATTATCTCTGTCCCCCTGCACCACGCTGGGCTAAGTATCAGGAATGATGAGTCCTCACAACATCCCCCACGGGGACATTTATCGTTTTTGGTCACCCACTATCCATCCTCCTCTTCCTAATATCACCCTGATTCCCTCTGAGGGATTACCTTTCCCACCCCATGGGATAACTTCTCTAGTTCTCCCCTCCCACTGCAGAATGTAGTAATAATAATAATAATAATAATAATAATAATAATAATATCAAGTAACTTTATCAAGTGCCTTCTGGATGCCAGCTGTTATTCTTAGGGCTATACACACATCTTCACTGCATCTTCTCAGTAAACACAGCGCACTTCCAGAGGGCCAAAGCAAGCTCAAAGATGAACATGTTCCTATGGAGCTGACTGGGATTTGAGCGGAGAAGGGCTGGCTCTGGAAGCTACCCGCTTTATCACTGCCCTGTGCGCGTCACTTCTCACTGTGTTCACATGGCCCAGGCTGGACACATGACCTCATCCTACTGTGTGGGGTTTTGACTCCCGAGGATGCAGGGATGGAGGGATGCAGGAGCTGCTCATTTTATCCTCAGGGCCCTGATAATCTGCTAGTGACTGTTCTGATTCCTACCTGATTCCAAGCCTGGTTCTGCAGACTTCCCCTCAAGTCTGTGATTCTCAGTAATCTCCCAGTAAATTCTCCTTTTACTCCAGTACCAGAGGATCTAACCAATGAAGGACAAACAGCTGATGTAGTGGTTAGCTGCTACTGTGGAACAAAACACTCCCCTGAAAATTAGTGGATTATAACGACCAGCGATTATTTCTCACAATCCTATAGGTTATTTGGGAAGTTCTGGTTTGGACCAGCTCATCTGGGGCCAGATGGTTAGGATGGACTCATGCACCTTCCTGGGAGTTGACAGTCTGATCAGTCTGGGGGCGCTCAGCTGGAAGGGCTCATGTGCCTCATGTGGCCCCCATTCTCCAGCAGCCTGGCCCAGGCCCAATCCCAGGGTGGCCTCAGCATTCTGAAGCGCAGCAAGCACTTTGCAAGCCTCTGTTTATGTCACGTTTGCTATTGTCCCATTGGCCAAAGCAAGTGACAAGGCCGTGCGTGTGGGAATCAGGTAAGGGAGGACGGCAAAGGGCATGAACCGAGGGAGGGGATGTACGTGGGGCCATCTCCACCATTTACCAGGGCCGGAGTGATTCCCAGAGGCCGGTGCTGTGACGATTGCTTTTGCACAGACGAGTCACTGAGGTCAGGGGGGAGAGTGACTCTCCCAGGGGCACACTGTGGTAGACGCAGAGCCAGGGGTTTCCAGACACTCTAGAATCTCCGGCCTCAGCCCCCGAGGTAAGGCAGGGCCAGGGGTTTTCTCTCTGGTGTGAAACAAGCTGATACAACAAATCCTTCTTGCGGTGAGGAAAGGCTACATTTGTTGGGCAAAATTAGTGAGTCCCAGTTCCCGTGTGGAGTGCTGACCTAGGATAATTGCCTTTATGCACAGAAAAATAAGAAAGAGACCTGAAAGCGCTTTCCAGAGCCCAGAAAGGTCGCCTTCTTTAAAAAATCAATTACCTATTCTCACTTCAGAGAAAACACTTCACACACCCATTATACATTCTAAGGAGAACTCGGCGCTGCGGCTGCAGCCTGCCTGGGAGTTCTTCCCAGGGCCGAGTGGCCAGAGGACCCCAATTCCCTTGGCCATCCACACTGCGGGCGCCAGGACGCAGTGGCTGTCTCCACAGCCTGCTGTTTTCATCCCGAAGAAAACCCCGAAGTGTAAAATAGTCCTCGGATTTGGATTCTCCGCGCCCTGCCTGGGGATCGATCGGGGTTTCTGTCCCCTTCCCCTCCCACGCACGCTCCGTGCCTCCTGGGGGAGCTACGAGGACAGCTCTGACAGCACACGGACCCCGGCTCATCCTTGTTCCTGCCGCTTCCTAATCAGGCGAAACTGGCTAGTGCCTCAACCGCTCTGGACCTTGGTCTCCTCGTCTGTAAAACGGGCACAATAATAGCATCTCACATTGCTGGGCACAGCGCCGGGTGCCCTAAGGAGCCATCGCAGGTGGCAATGCCTTGGGCAAGGGCAAGGGCAAGGGCAAGGGAGGGGATGTTTGTCACGCACTTTCCCTGTCTCTCAAGTCTTGGCCTCTCCCCAGGCCTGGCTGGTGGACAGTGGAGGTTAGGCTTGGGCTCTGGAGTAGGGTTCAAATCCCCCATCAGCCATTCACCAGCCGGAGGACTTGAGGCAAGCCAGCTCACTTCTTTGTGCCTTGGTTTTGTCATCTGTATAATGGGGCCAGCCCTGGTACCTCCTTGGGAGGGAGAGCAGAGTCTAGCCTAGTAGGGAGTAGCTAACCTGCCTGAGTGCTGAGGGAGGCACAGGGTCCTCCCCCGCTCGGGTCCCTCCCTGGGGATGGCAAGAGGATCATGGAGGAGGGTGAGAGGTCAGCTCCACTTCAACCCATGGACTTGGAGGTGCCCTCAGGTGGGTGAGTGGAGGTCTGGGAGTACCAAGGTGCAGGGCGGGGCGCAGGGCGGGTGGCCGAGGCTCGGGTGGACAGAAGGCATGGACAGAAGGTTTCACTAGGCCTGTAATGAGATGGAGAACCAGTGTCAGGCCGCATTCTCCAGGAGCAAAGGACTGCGTGCAGCTGGAGGGAGGGAGGATGTGTGACACCACAGGTGGGCAAGCCCTGGCCTGGGCCACAGCATCCCTGTAGAGCACATCTCCCCAAGGAGGACAGTGACGACTCTGTGCCACTCTGCCCCAGGCCCACATCCTCCCTTCTCACTGACCCCCATTTCTCTGTCTTTAAAATGAGGATGGGGGCATCTGGGTGGTTCAGTGGTTGAGCGTGATCCTGGGGTCCTGGGATTGAGTCCCTCATCAGGCTCCCCAAGGCAGCCTTCTTCTCCCTCTGCCTCTCTGTGTCTCTCATGAATGAATAAATAAAATCTTTAAAAAAAAGAGAGAGAACAGTATGCAGTTTCCCCAGCACTGTGCCCTTGGAGACAGTCCCATAGGTAAGGACATGCCCTGAAGCAGGGGGGGTGGCAGCAGTTGTCATGTCATTGATGCATCTTGGCATTGGTCAGCTAGTCCTGGAGGCTCTGCCTTCAGATTCCGCCCCCAGACTCTGACCGCTGCCCAGCCTCCTGGCCTGGGATTATGGCGCTTGTCCCCATGTCCCCTCCCTGCCCCTCACCCAAATCTATTGCCAACATGGAAGCTGAGGGACCCTTTGAAAATGGAAGCCAGATCTTGTCTCCGGGCTCAAGACCCCCCAGAGTCTCCCCCTACCACTGGGAGGAAAAGCCAAAGACCTTGCAGAGACCTCTAGGGCCTGCCTGGTCTGCAACCTCCCACCTCGTTCCCACCCACCGCCCCCCCTCTGCTGCAGCCACCCGGGTCCCCCCACCCTCCATCAGCACGTTTGTGTCTGCTGCTCCCCCTCCCCAGCTGTGGCCTGGCTCACCCCCCCACTTCACTCGGTCCTCTGCTGCATGTCCCCTCTGCAGGGAGGCCTACCCTGCTACCCTGACACTCTCTAGCCCATTGCCCCGAATTCTCTTCAGCATTTTTTTAATATTTTATTTTTATTTTTTAAAAAGATTGTATTTATTTTGAGAGACATAGAGCGTGTGTAAGAGAGAGCATGAGCAGGGGAGGGCATAGAGGGAGAGGGAGGAGCAGACTCCCCACTGAGCAGGGAGCCCAATGCAGGGCTCCATCCCAGGACCCTGGGATCATGACCTGAGCTGAAGGCAGACGCTTAACCGACTGAGCCATGCAGGCGCCCCTAGAATTCTCTTCTTCAAAGCACTCACTGCCCACTACATATTTTTATTTGCTGTACCTGTCTCCCTGCCCTGTGCCCTAAGTGCCAAGAAAGCAGAAGCTGAATGCATGATGGCTGTGGCTCCCCAGCAGCCGGCCTGGGCTGGCCCATTGGCCCCTCTGTGACTGGGACATACCAGCCCCTCTCACTTGCTGACCTCTGAGACAGAGTGGGCCCCCCGTGGGCATTGCTTCCAGTAACATTGTGAGGGCAGTTATCAGCATGACTTCCTGGATAGACAGAAGAGGACGCTGAGGCTGCCAGAGCCCCATGACCTTCCCTGGGTCACTCTGTAGGAGGAGGCCTGAGGCACTGGGTTGTGCCCCTTGAGGCAGCTCAGGCCTGGAGTCCCCAGGCAGGAAAGGTCAGTGGGCAGATGGGCTGGGTCCCGAGCAAGCACCTGGAAGCCCCGGCATATGTCGGCAGGTGGACAGGTAAGCGTGGTCTTGAAGGGTGGTCAAGGCTCGGGGCGGGGGGGGGGGGGGCGCTGAGGCCCCAGGCAACAGCGTCTGGAACATACCAGGGCCTGAGCTCCTCCCAGGCCCCGGGCGTCCGTGCAGGCTTCTTTCAGGGCCAGTGGGCAGGGTGAATGGGCGGTGGGCCCTGTCGGGGCAATTAGAGGGCACAAAGCTGAAGGGTTGGCAGTTTGGGATGTGGCCTGGGGAAGCTTCTCTGGGCAAACACAGAATAAAGGCCCTGCCTGCCCCTCTCACCCCTGCCCAATGCCAGATTATGTAATGTGTTGATGCTGTGAGTGGCATCCACCCAACCCTCTGAGAACTCTGCCTACACCCCAGGAAATGAGTCTCGGGAGACTGACCCAGCTGGCTCCTGGCTCACCAGCCCCCAGCCTGCCCGACGCACACGCACACGCACATGCACATGCATACACACGTGTGCACACACACACGCACACCACTGTCCAAACAAAAAGTAAAAACCTGACTTTTGACTCAGTCACTTCAGAACTTTGTATTGAGTACCTGCTGTGATAGTGGGTGTTCTTCTAGGCCCCAGGAATACCGTAGAGAACATGACAGGCAGACATGGCTGTCCTTGGGGAACTGGCACGTGGGGGTGATGGGGACACAAAGGACACGACAAACACTTGGAGGGCGAGGTGGTGAGAGGTCCTCGGGAGAAAGATAAAAAAATAAAGCCAGCAGTTTGAGATCCCTGGGTGGCTCAGCGGTTTAGCGCCTGCCTTCAGCCCGGGGCATGATCCTGGAGTCCTGGGATCGAGTCCCATGTCGGGCTCCCTGCATGGAGCCTGCTTCTCCCCCTGCCTCTCTCTCTCTCTCTCTCTCTCTGTCATGAATAAATAAATAAAATCTTAAAAAAAAATAAATCCAGCAAAAAAGACATGAGGGAAAAGAGGGAGCTGGGTGGATACTGGAGTAGAGGATGGAAAGGGAAGAATTTCAGGAGAGCAAACAAGTGCAAAGGCCCTGCAGCAGGAATGTGTGCCTGTTATGTGAGTCCTCAAAACTAACACAGTCGTGCGTGGGACTGGAACAGGGTGGGGACAGTAGCCGATTAAAGGCCTGTGAGGGTCTGCATGTGATGGAGAGGGTTTCAGTTGTTACCTGCCAGGAGATGGAAGCCATTGCAGGGTTTTAGCGGATGGACCTTGGGTCAAACGTGGCCCTGGAAGCATACACAGTGTTACTCATCTACAAATGGAGCTGGTGACCTGGTGCCTCCTGAGGGCATCTACAGCCTGCCGGGTACCACACACGGCGCACCCATGCTTTATTTCGAGTTCCCGGGAGCTCTGGGATGGAAGAGTCTGGCCCGAGGGAATAACCATCCTGTCCTGCTGGCAGTGGCCTGATAGGACCAGACTGGGCTATGGCTGTTGAGAGGAGAAAGAGGCCTCTATATTGCCTGGTGGTCTAGCGTCTGAGCCCTAAGGTGACCCTCCAGCTGGAAAAACCCTCTGGGCTACCGACCCCTACTGCTTCTCCTCCCATTTTTACCTGTAGTGTTTTCATACCGATGGAAGAGTTAAAAGAATCATACAATGGACACACCCAATGACGCTTGACCCCACTTATTTGCACGTGATCCCATAGCTTCTCCCATCTCCCTCTCCCTTTCTCTCTTTCTCTGTCTCTAGAGAGCAGGGACAGAGGAGGTATGGTTCTCATAATGTTTCACCCCTAAATGCTTCAGCATGTACCCCCTTACCACCTAAAAATAAGGCCATTCTTCTATACAGCAAAAACACCAAAATAACCCAAATGCTGAGCAGTGTTACAATACGGTCATCATGTGTTGGTACCAGCCCCTCGGCTTCTGCTCTGTCAACTCCTAGCCCGTACCCTGAGTTCTCCAAATAGCTCGACCGTGTCCTCTACAGCTGTTTCACTTTGACTTTCCTCAATCCAGGATTCCATCAAGGATTAGACACTTCATTTGCCTGTTACACTCCTTCAGTGTCAGATGTAGAATGAATAGTGCCCACTGTACCACCCACATCGCCTTTTTTTTTTTTCCTTTCTTGACACTGACATTCTTTAAGAGAGCCCAGTTGTCATGAATGACCCTCCATTTGGGCGTATCTGATTGTTTCCTTGTGATTAGGTTCGGGTGGAACATTCTGGCAATAACACCACAGAGATGAGGTCGTGTTCCCCGCACCGACCTTCCCCTTGTGTGTTACATAAGGAGGACATCATGCCAGCTTGTCCGATCTTTAGTGATGTTAAATGTGATCATTCGATTCAAGTGGTTCCAACAGATCTCTCCATTGTAAAGTTAATCTTTCCCTTTGTAAATAATAATCCATCTGTGTAATGAATTATGATGTTTCAGACTGTGTGAATGTCCTGTGTGAATTCCCCCCACAAATTTTCACACAGTGATTTTAGCAGCCTTTGCCTGAGACCTTGCCTGAATCAATGACTGCATTGCTGGCTGCAATGTGGAGGTTTTCCTAATTTTATTAACCATTCTACATTCTTCAGTAAAGAAAGTCCTCCCCCACCTTTTTGTAGTATTACCACCCACTTATGGACTATTTAATCATTCATTGCTATTCAATGTGTTAAAAATCCAGGATGATTGTCCCTTTTTTCATGTTCAAATTGTTCCAAGTTTGGCCCCTGTGGAAGTCCCTTCAATCTGACTCTATATGTGCCCTAACTTTTTTTCATAGTAAATTTATTGAGGCATACTTGACATAGAATAAATTGCAAATATATTTAAAGTGTACAGTTAATACGTTTCGACATATGTCTACACCCATGAACTCATGATTGTGTTCAAGAGAGCGAACATACCTGTCCCTCCAATTGTTTCCTGGTGCAATTCCATCTTCATCTGATCACCCTCCCCTCCAGCCCTTCACCAATCTGCTGAGTCATGTGGATGAGCTTGCATTTGGTAAATGGAAGCTCCCTTCTGCACTCCCCTGCGTTATTTCATTCCCCTCAGCATCGTCACTGCCATCCTTCCCTGTTACTGTGGGTACCCAGACGTCATCACTCTTGTGGCCGAGTGGCATTCCAACGGATAGGCACATCACAGTTTGTCCACGTGTTGATATAATGCTGGACATCCTGGCTGTTTTCAGTTTGGGGCTATTACACATAAAGCTACTCTGAACATTCGTGTAAGTCTTTGCAAAAAACATACACTTCTTTTTCCCTTGAGTAATCATCTAGGACTGGGATGGCTTGATCATACAGGAGGGGTATATTTAATTTTTGAGAATCTGTCCATGTGTTCTCAAGGTGATTGTGACACTTTCCATGCCTGGCCGCAGTGCCTGAGTTCTCACGGAGCACATCCTCCCCCAGACCGTTGTGGTCAGTCCAAAGAATCATAGCCATTCTATTAGGTGTGTGGTGATAATCTTGCTGGGATTTTCCTTTTTAAATTTCAATTTGAAAAACTCAAAACATTTAAATTCCCTTAGTGACAAGTGATGCTGAGCATCTTTTCACGAGCTGTTTGCCATATGTTTGTTTTCACTTGTTACATGTCTATTGAAATCTTTGGCCAGTTTGGTACTGGGTTGTTTTTCTTACTCCTCAGTTTTGGGAGTTCTCTAAATATTCTGGATACAAGTCTTTTATTAAATACGTGCTTTGTAAAGGTTTTCTCCCAGTCTGTGCTCTGTCTTCGCGTTCTCTGAAGGGTCCCTCGAAATGCGGAAATTTTACATTTTGATGTAGTTCAATTCAATCACTTGTTCTTTCATGGATTGTGCTTTGGGTGGCATGTCTAAGGGATATCTGCTCAACTGTAGACTAAAAAGATTTTCTCCTGCGTTTTTTCTGGAAGTTTTATTGTGTTTGGTTTTATCTTCAGGTCTATGAACTGTTTTGAGTTAATTTGAGTATACAATGTGAGGCATAAATTGAAATTCTTTTTTTCTTCCTTCATACGTTTATCCAGTTATTTCAGCACCATTGTTTAAAAAATATTTTATTTTCATTTTGTTTTTATTTTTTATTTTTTTAGATTTTGTTTGTTTATTCATGAGAGACACAGAGAGGCAGAGATATAGGCAGAGGGAGAAGCCGGCTCCCTGCAGGGAGCCTGATGCAGGACTCAATCCCAGGACCCTGGGATCACGACCTGAGCCAAAGGCAGACGCTTAACCACTGAGCCACCCAGGTACCCCCAAAATATTTTATTTTTAAATAATCTCTATCAGCAACCTGGGGCTCAAACTCACAACCCAGAGATCAAGAGTCACATGCTCCACTGACTGAGCCAGCCAGGCACCTCCCACTGCCATTTTTAAAAAGGCGATCCTTTCTCTACTGCATTGCTTTCATAACTGTCAAAAATCAGTTGTTCTAATGTGTATGGATCTATTTTTGGACTCTGTTCTGTCTTATGATCTATATGTCTGTCTTTATGTCACTATCCTACTGTTCTGATGACTGTAACTTCATAATAATTCTTAAAAACAGTATTAGTCTTCTAAGTTTTTTTTTTTTTTCCAGATCTGTTTTGAGCATTTTAGGTCCTTTTTATTTCCATGTGAGCTTTAAAATAAGCTTGTCAATTTTTACAGAAAACCTGCTAGGATTTTGGTTGGGATTGCACCAAACCTATAGATCAATTTGGGGAGAATTGCCATCTTAATATTGAGTTTTCTCACCCCTGAACAAGGTACAGTTGACTCTCGTTATTCACAGTAGTTATGGTCTATAAAGTCTCTGTGAATGTTGAATTAGTGAATACTGAACTATTGCTTCTAAGGGAAATGCAAGGTTAGGTTCCTAGAGCCTCTGGTCATGGTTTTGTCAATTGATCAATAAACAACCTTATTTTATGTGTGTTTTTGTTTAAAGGGAACTTATGTGATATCTATGGTTGATTTATTAAACATTGAACTCACAGCCAACAGCGCTATAACTCATGCCTGAATGAAGTTTAACACACACATTTTCTCAGTAAGGCATATCACAGCCTTCTCGCACAAAGGAACCCCAGATGCACTTCGGCACTATGCTTGGTGGTGATTTTAAAATCACCAACGAAAAAGGCAAATGTGAAAAATGTAGCACTAAAAAGATTGCAAAAAGGACACTTGCTCACTTGCTTATGATATGAAAGCTGAAACAAGAAGGCAGAGCATCACCTGGTTTGACCTCAGCTGGGAATGCACATCAGGCTACTCAAATTTTTTGCTGCCCTGTGCACGTCTGAGTAACTGCAACACCACTGCCACTATTGATTTTGGGGTTCTGGATACATTTTAGCATATTTGTGAATTTCCAAGTGTGGAATCTGCGAATAATGAGGACTGACTTACATTTCTCCATGTATTTAGGCTTTCCTTAATTTCTCTTAGCAATGCTTTGTAAGGTTAACTGTGCAAGTCTTTCATATCTTTTGCCAGATTTATCTCTAAGTAGTTCAGCATTTTTAATGATATTGTAAATGGGTCTTTTTTTTCTGTTTCAATTCTTGATTATTCATTGCTAGCATATAAAAATACAATTGACTGTTGTATATTGATCTTATATCCCGGAGCCTTGCCAAACTCAATTAATTCTGGGAGGTTTTTTGTAGATTCCATTGGATATTCTACATAGATGGTGATGTCATGTGCTAATCGAGACAGCTATACTTCTTTCTAATCTCATGCCTTATCTTTAATTGTATTTCTCACATTTGCACTGGCTAATTGAATAGTAAGTATTGAATAGTAAGAGTAGACATCCTTTCTTGTTCCTGACATACGAGGGAAAGCATTCTGCCTTTTACCTTTAGGTATGACGTTAGCTGGAGCTTTTCACAAATGCCTAAGGAAGAACACCATGCAAGGGTTTTAGACCTTGCTGAGAAAGGTATAGCTCAGTCACTGGTAGCAGAAAAATTTGATGCCTACCCAGGCTGGAGCTGACCTGGAATTTCTTGGGTGGGGGGGGGGCTAGCAAAAGGCCACCCTTCAGAGGGAGTGTGTTTGTCAGGGGTGGGCAGCAGGCCTTCAGCCAACCATCATGGGGAGCAGAAGGGGAAGACTGGGTCCCCGAGGGATAGGTGGCCTTCAGACTACCTGGACTGCACAAGGACTCGCAGAGGGAGCATTGTTGCATCTGTGAGTCGCACCAGGCTATGGGCAATTGTGTGCAGGCCATGGAGGGGTTTTGGATTCAGGATGGCTGTAGACAGATTTTCACCTGGCGGAGGCTGCAAGGTCATGGGTGGATCAAATTCTGGGCCCCTGGCAGGGGTAAGAAACCACCGTGGTTTCTTTTTCTTTTCCCCCACCGCCCCCTACCAGGCTACCTCCCAAGCTGGAAATTGCAGGAAGCTTTTTCCTTCTGCAATGTCCCCCCAGAGTCTTCTACTGAGGTCTTAAAATTGTGCTCACTTTACAGGAGAAATGCCTAAAGGCTTCTGCTGCTCATCATGGAGTATTTATAGAAGGAGCGTTTGAAACAAAGGGGCAATGAATTAGTTACTGACAGGGGTGGGCTGAACCCCAGATTTCAACCACTCTCTGAAGCTGGTAGGGGAGGGCCAGGAGGGTCTCAAAAATAGGTAGGGTTGGGGAAGGGGTCAAAGGAACTGTCAGAGGAAGAGAGCTTGGGGCCCTGAGAGCAGAGAACTGGCAGGCTCCAGTGGGAGGGCAACTGGCTCAGCTCTGCAGGCACCCGCAGCTAATCACCTTTGTTCCCAGATTACTGTTCATTTGATGACCCAGGGAAATAAAGGGCTACTTTTCTGTGCTGGAGTTGGTGGCCTCCTCTCCCAGGCCCCGTCCACAGGCCTGGCCAGGCTGCCTGTCCAGAATCACGGATGTCTGCAGGCTGCATGCCGCCCACAGAACTGGGGCCAGACCCCAAGTGTCCTCCCCCTAGGTCCACGTCTGAGCCAGGGTTCTCAGAGCGTGTCCTCTGTGTGTCCCGCCTCTGACTCCACGCCTCTGCCTAGTTGCCTTCAGGACTCTCCGCTTGTGACACAAGCACACAGTAGGGGCTCAGGGAACATCCTGATGATGAAGGAATGTAGGTCTAGGTGTACTTCATCTTTGAATTTCCAGTGAGCGGCGGCAGAGAACACGCTCAGTGAATGCTCAGCATGGGCAGGAAGAAAGCAGAGTCGGGGTAGAGAAGCTCGTGAGTCCACTGGAGAGATCAGAGGGGGGTTTTTCAGTGTTCAAAGCACTTTATTTGTATTAATTCCTTTGACCCTCAGAATAATCCTGTGATGGTGTTTATCATCTTTTCTCCATCTTAGAAGAAACAACAAAGCCTAGAGAGGTTGTAAACTGCTCAAGATCACACAGGAAGTGACAGGCCTGGGACTTTAACCCAGGCACTGGATTGCAGACACCACTCTTAATCACCACAAAATACTGTCTCTTCACCCATCTCTGCTGTATCCCCAGCACTAGAAAATGGCACTCCATACGTAGTAACTGAAGAAATGACATATTAACAGACAATGATCCCAAGCCAACTCTCTGCATCAGGTGGTTCTGCTCGTTGCACCATGTGGCTGTTATCCCAGCTCTGAATAAGCTTCCTTAGAGGCCCCCTAGCCAATGTGGTTCTTTCTTTTCTTTTGAACCCAGGCCTGCAGGACTTTTATTAATGATAATGCCTAACCTTTATTGGGGTGATCTAGAGAGGCACGCACATGGCACAGATGGCCACTTGCCTCCCTGACACCCAGATTCCGTCAACCTTGGTAACAGGACTGCTGCCCCCTCTGCTTCCCAGCCTCCTTGGCACCAGACATGGCCATGCTAAGCTCTAACTGATGTGATGTAAGTGGAAAGGTGGTGTGGGACTTCAGGGAAGCTTCCACGGAAGGAGGGGGCTGGCTCTCTTCCATGTCCCTCCTTGATGTTGCCTGGGATGAGGAGAACGTGCCTGAAGCTCCACTAGCCATCCTGGACTGGGAAGTGACCTTGTTTCAGCCACTTGCTGAAGAGGTCAGAACAGGAAGACAGAAGGAGATAGGATCTCCCCATGTATGAAGCTGTGGATTGCCCTGTATTAATAGCCTCTCATTTCCTTTATTTTTTTTTTTAAGATTTTATTTTATTTATTTGAGAGAGAGTGAATGAGTGGAGGGAGAGGTAGAGGGAGAAGCAGACTCCCCGCTGAGCAGGAAGCCAGAGGCAAGGTTTGATCCCAGGACTCCGAGATCATGACCCAAGCAGAAGGTAGACACTTAACCTACTGAGCCCCCTCAGGCACCCCTCACATTTTTTTTATGTAAGAGAGCTCAGCTTATCTCTTGCTTCACCTGCTGCTATCTGGGATCTCCGTTCAGGCAACCAGAACTAATCCTCACAGACAAGGGTGCGGTTATGATGCCCATTTTTTTCATTGGATAAAATCAAGTCCTAAAGAGCTAGAGCAACTTGACCCCTGGCAGTCTTGCAGAAGGGCCTGCGAGATGCATCCACCACACTCGGGCGCCCCCAGCAGAAGGCTAACTGCTCAGAGTGCTGGGTCAGCGCTAGCTGCAGAGTAGCTGGTCTCTGCCAGACGGGCACCGGGAGTGTGAGGATTTTGGCAGAGGCCTGGTCTGCTGGCTGGAGGAGCTGTTCTCTGTGTTCTCACCACATTCAAGTTGTCTGGGCCAGGGCCCTACAGCATTTTGGCAGGGGATTCAGACTGCGGTTATTAAATTCCTCATATTCTGATCTGCCCTCAAGGAACCGGTAGACCAAGCGGAGGCAATTACTGGAGGCCTTTGCAAGAGGGAAGTCATTCCAGCTCCATGTGAAACAGGATGGAGTGGCTAACATCCCCTGATGGGGAGTCAGGATCTGAGAGCTGCAACAATGGTCTTGTTTAGCTTCTCCTGAGGTAGGCCTCAAAGCATTTCCCCAGAAGCCCAATGTCAGGAGACGTTAATAGGTGTTCAATGTGGAAACATTACTGGTCACAGAAGCTTGAAAAACTGGGCTCATGCAGACCTTCTCAGGGCCTTTATCATGCACTGGGACATGAGCAGGACGAGAATGAGACACACAGAATTCCTTAACAGTCCAAGCATTTTTTCTAGAGAAACTCTTAAAGAATTTTTTTTCCCTTTAAAAATATTATCAATAGATACCATTTATGGATTTACTTCACATCAGGCACTGTGCTATGGATGACACACGAACGATCTCATTAATTCTCAGAAAAACCTATGAGGTGGATACTGGTATTGTTGCTATGTTATATAGCTAAGAGGACAGGCTCAGAGAGGAACATGCCAAGATCATGAGACTGTACGTGGTAAAGCAGTAATCCAAACCCTTCTGTCTGATTCCGGAATCCACCATACGATTAGGCCCCAAGAGGAGAGAGATTGCCACATCCCACACAGCTGGCAGGAGGCCAGGCTGGATCAGGATCCAGGTTTTTTGATTCTTGTTCCAATCGGGTTTTCCTACTTTGCCGCTTCTAGATTTGAACGTATGTCAGATGGTGAGTGATGTCCATCTCCCTATCCAGCACTTCCCTCCACGCACCCAGAGTGGCAGTGGCTAAGAGACCAGCTGGAGATGAAGCAGGAATCCGGGGCCTGGTTCTTGCCTCATCGCCAGCATGCTGCATGGCCCCCTCATTTACCTTTATGAGTCTGACACATGACACAGGGACACAGCCCTGAACTGGATCTGTCCATTGTGGGCCATGCTGTCCACCACAGGCCCTGCTCACGAATGCTGCCCTCCGCCCTGTGGGCTCCCCAGCAAGTTCCTTTCGCTGGGGCTGTGTTCCTACTGATATAATCAGCTCTCATCTATCTACTTACTCGATATGTATGGAATGCCTCCTATGGGCCCTGTCAGGGGCTGTTTAAGGATAGGAGAGACTTTTACATCTATACACACACTTGTGCAGGTATTTATATAGGTATGTTATACAGAAAACGACTTTCTGCTAGTGACAGTGCTAAAATTGCTAATGTTAAAGAGAGAGTGATGGTGAGGAGGCATTTCTTTAAATGAGGGGGCCAGGGAAGGGCTCTCAGGTGTGTGAGTGGAGACCGAGATGAAGCAAGAAATTATGTGCTCCAGGCAGAGGGAGCAGCAAGCACGAGGGTCCCAAGATGGAAATGTCCTGTGTGTGCTTCAAGGTCAGCAACAGGGGTGCCTGGGTGGCTCAGTCGGTTGAGCATCTGACTCTTGATTTTGGCTCAAGTCATGATCTTGGGGTATGGGATCAAGCCCTACACTGGACTCCACACTGGGTGGGGAGTCTGCTTAAGATTCTCTTTCCCTCTCCCTCTGCCCCTCTTTGCTCTCTCTCTCACAACAAGGAAGGAAGGAAGGAAGGAAGGAAGGAAGGAAGGAAGGAAGGAAGGAAGGAAGGAAGGAAGGAAGGAAGGGAGGGACAGCAATAAGGCCCAACAGGCCAGAGGGTAGAGCCTGGAGGTGCTTAATGCTGCAAGCAGGCCTGAGCATTAAGTGTGGGGAGAGGCGGCAGGTGGAGAAGTGCCTTCTACAGGCCAAGGAGAGGGTCTGGGTAATATTCTCTGTGCAATGAAGATCTACTGAGGCTCTTGCACCTTGGCCTGCTCTGCTGTGTGTGGGCTGGATGGAGAGCTGGGTCTCAAATGCCATCAACCCTCGTTTAGCTCCTCAGGGTGGGATATGGTGAGGCATACACCTCCCAGGAGCCAGGGAGGTGCTGCGACGCTTCAAGTGGAGAGGCCAGCGCAGGGCGAGGGACGGTGCTGCGTCCGCTGCGGGCTGTCTGTCTGGGTGCTGCTGGCTCAGGGGCCGCAATGGGGTGGGAGAGGGCTGGGTCCACACGGAGCTTGGACGGATGAGTGTGGCCTCAGGCCTCCCACCTCCAGCAGGTCTCCAGGTCTTTGCTCCAGAGCCCCTGGAGCTTCCCTCCTGCTTGGCCCGGCCCACCAGGATGCCCTGCCTGTCCTGAGGCTCCTTTCTCTGGACCCAGGGCTCCTTGCTAGCAGGGCCTGGGAGGCTTCGGGAGCAGGTTTAGTAGAGGTCAGTGAGGGCCCAGATGCCTGCCTGCTCCTTCCATGGGAGCGAGCTCCAGACACCTAGAGCCCTCCCTCCCAGGGCCTGGGTGACACAGACCTCTCTGCTCGGCGTGTGTCTCGTGTGTCTCGGCGTGCTCGGACCCTGCGTCCTCAACGGAGGACCCTGCGTTACGGTGACCTGTTCCTCATCACCCATGCCGAACCCAACATGTTGGGAGCCCTGAGAGCCTCATTTCGGAGGCCTGCCCTACTTAGCCCCCATGCCTAGGACACAGGGACAAGGAAATGCTCTGAGCAGTGCCCACCACGTAGTTTGCATGACAAACCTTTAGTCTCGCCAGCCACCCTTCCATGAAGTGGGTATTTACTACTTTCTGGATTTGAAAATGAAGTCAGAAAGGTGATCTGTCTCAAGGTCAAGGGAGCCAGTACATAGCAGAGTCAGTCTGCTAGGTACCTAATACTTGCTGGATCAGTGACTGCATCTGACTCTAAAGTCCCTATTTGCGATTCTCCCCTCATCTGCCATTAATAAGTAGTACAATGGTGTCGACATCTCTCTCTAACACCCACCAGGATGACTGCAATAAAAAAGACAGTAGCAAGTGTTGGTGAGGATGTGAAAAAAGGAGAACCTTTGCACCTTGTTGGTGGGAACGTGAAATTGTGCAGCGTCTTTGGAAAGCAATCCGGCGGTTCCTCAACCACTGTAGTTACCGTATGACCAGCAATTCTGCGACGTATGTTAGGTGTCCAAGGCAATCAGAAACACAGGTCAGTGCAGAAACTTGTGCACAAAGGTTCACAGCAGCATTATTTCTAAGAGGCCCCAAACAGGAATAATCCAACGTCCACCAACGATGCATGGAGACAGGGAACACGGTGTTTCCACACGATGGAGTACGATTCAACAATAAACAGGGACAAAGCACTGACACACGGGAGGACATGGATGGGCCTGGAGACTACTGTGAAGTGAGAGGAGCCAGACACCAAAGGCCACTTAGTGTGTGATTCCATTTACATGGAATGTCCAGAATAGGCAAATCCATTTACAAAAGATAGATTAGCGGTTGCCTCGGGCTGGGAGTGAGCATTTGGGAGGGGATGAGAAGCGATTGCTAACGGGTGTGATTTCTTTTCTGAGGTGGGAAGAATGTTCTGGAATCGGACGGTGCAATGGTTACACAACTAACTTTGAATATATGAAAAACGCCTGACCCGTACGCTTCAAAAGGGTGAATTATTTCAGCCAAATTATTAAAGCAAACTTGTGGGTCGTCCTTCTCCAGGCTCCAGGCTAAGCCCAGAAGGATCCTTTGCAAGAAGCTTCGTCCCCAGACACCAAAGCCTGTGCCTGGAATGTGGCGTGTTCACTCTCAGATCAGGGAGGAAGGCAGACTTATCTGTTCCTCTGGCACACATTCCAGAGGCCTGACTCGGCCTCCAGTTTTATGATTCCTGGGTCCACAGGTCCAATCCCCGAGCAGCCCGAGTGGTGGGCCCCAAGTAAAACACTGGGGCCCACCACTTACCTTACAGACTGAGCAGCTTTCCAGAAGGCTGTGCAGGCCCGGGAGCCTGGGCTTAGCGGCTTGCAGACTCTGGGAACATCCCAAACCTGCCTTTCTGGGAGAAGGGAACTCTAGGAGCATCTGTTGAAAGCCTACTAAGTGCTGGGCCCAACAGGAGGTTCCCATTTGGCCTCAACGGTTCTAGAGGGAGCACTGTCACTGCCATCTTGCTCGAGAAAAAGAGATGTGCAGTGAGACTAAATGCCCTGTCCTCACCAGCAAAGGGTAGAAGTTCCCTTTTCCTGGGGCACCAAGCACTCACCCGGCACTCCACAGGACTCTGGGCTTTAGCTGTCTCATCAGCAGAGGGACACACATCTACCCCACCTCCCATGTGGCCTGGTAGCTATTAACAGAAGCACCTGGCTTTTAATGAGTGCCAGGCCTCATTCCTCATGGGCTGTGGCTGCCGCTGGCCAGGCCAGGGGAGATGGGCTAGACGGTCTTTCTTCCATCAAGGTCATCACTGCGGCTTCACCCAGTTAGAGCCCTCTGCTCTCTGGATGTGGGTGTTACCCCCTCAGCCCTCAAAGGTGCTCTCTCCTGCTCCTCCCAGAGCCCACCGCTCCCCCTGAGCTTTTCAGGGATGGCCCTGTTCCCTTCCCCCGCTGCTGTAGTCTGGGGACTTCTCTTATCTCTAGGATAAAAATCCTGAGGGCAAAAGTTGCAGAAGCAGTGCTGGGGCTGGAGGGGAATCCCTGTGACAGCTGCCCAGGCTGGTGTGGATTCCTGTGCCCTGGGCGGGTTCCTCCTTCTGAGGGCCTGCTCCCAGGGTGGGGTGGGAAGGCTAGTCCAAGGCCACCAGGCAGTTTTCTCTGCCAGCAGCCAGGTGTCCCTTGCTCTGGTGCTGCTCAGCCACGAGGACTGGGAGCTGGGGGGCTGGCTTCTCCCTCCCCCCAAGGACGGGCGGCAACAAAAACACAAAGCACTCATTTTCAAATCACATATGGCTTCTCTGACCCCATCAAGTAACTTTATTCACACAAACGTCCCTTAATTTACAAAGCCTCAGTCATTCATACACATTAGGGGGAATCCACAGTGTTCAAGGAACTTAAATATAATGTATCATACCAACCCAAGTAAACCAAGTACAAAAAATATTCATATAAAGTTGTTCACACGAAGGTCCTAGATTACCAGCTTCTGTGCAAAAAAAGAAAATAAAGAAAAATAGATTTATTAACTAGTATTTGAAGCTAACTCTGTGCCTGGGTTACTCTGTGCCTCCCTCACACCCAAGTCAGCCCCATGGTGAGTGCTGAATCCTTGCAACATACTCCCTGGCTCTGATGGGAGAGGCCCCCTTGGGCACAAAAGATTTCTTTAAAGTGTTCCTGAACAAACTCCCTTCCACTTGTGGCCTCTCTTGGAAAAAGATGTGGGGACCTCCGGGCGACCGATGGCAGTGGGTTCACCTCTTGATGGTGGCCATTGGAAGCTGACATTTGCCAACCCTCGTGTCCCACCTCCTAGCTCCCCACTGAGGAGCATCTCCCTGGACAGGAATCCCCATCCTCCGAGCCTGGCAGGCAGGATCAGGGCCAGCCTGGTGTCCCAAAGGCTGTGCCTCAGCCCAGTGTGGGAGGACAGCCTCAGCCCCAAGCTTGTCTATTGTCAGGGGGTCCTCCAGTCACACCATGCCTGTCTGGGGGCCAACACAGGCTAAAGAAGGGGAAAGGAATTGGGGGGAAGCAACAGCCCAAGAGCCACCAGTGCCCCCAGATGTGTGTGTATCGTGGGGCAGGGGTGCAAGGAGGATCAAAGGTGAGAGGCGCTCTTGTTGGGTAGGGCCAGGGGCCCAGGCAGCATGGAGCAAGGTGAGGGCACAGAGTTTGGGGTTCCCTTCATAGGGGGTGGATGCCCAACTTCTGTTGTTCCGAGTTTCCAAAAGATACTCTGAGGCTGAAACCCAGGCATCCATCAAGATCTGTCTTCTAAAAAGGTAAGCTGCAACACAGAAACATAGAACATAGAATGTTCCTACAGTGCCAGCTTTTTAACCTTTTCTTAGAAAAAATGACTCAAGCAAAAATAATGTTATTGCTCCAAACACTGGTTTTCTAGGAGACAGCTGATATGTCAAGGTGCAGAGAACCTTGGAGGAAGGGAATGGTTGAGGCAGGGAATGTCCGGGGGGGTGAGAAGGCTGCGAGGAAGGTGGTGAGTGGTCTTAGCACCGCAGGGTCGGGAGCAGAGGGAGTGCTGGGCGCGCGCCCCTCCCGTCTCCACCTTCATTCGCTCTGGGACGACCACTGGCAGTGCTGGACAGGAGGCCAGGCCAGGAGTCAGCTCTCCGCCAGTGTTGGGTACATTTCTCCTCCAGCTGTAAACAGGGTATTTCTTAAGTAAACAATGAATAGCTCCCTCCTAAAGGCAGCCGACAGGGGGCCAAACCACAGCAAGGTGGGAGGCCAGAGTTCTCACTCTCCTGTCCCAATGCCTCTGGGATGAGTGGAGGGGCTAAGGCCTGAAGCCTTAGTCCCCGGTGCCCAGAAAGGGGTCAGCCAGAGCCAGGCTTGAACGCACAGACTGTGGCATCCTCCTGGCTAGAGGTAAGAGGCAGGGGACCTGCTGGGTTGTGAGAGGCAGAGAGAGAACACCTGGTGGAAGCATGGTTTTTCTGTCCCCAGCTAAAGCTGCTGCTAGTACCCTGGTGGTGGCAGGGAGCCCTGTGCCTGGCTGCAGCCTCGGGGAAGGATTGGGCAACGACTGGGGTGGGAGGGGACCCTTTCCTCATGGCTCTCTGTGGGTGGGAGTGAAGTTTAAGTGCCAGGAGGACAGGTAGGGAGGACACTGCCGACCTCCAGCTGAGCCAGCAGGTCTGGTCAAGGGAGGGCATGGGATAAGGCACTATGATCTGTCTTGCTGAGTCCTCTTGCCGGTGGGGAAACTGAGCTTAAGACCCACTGGGTCTCAGGCCCAGAACCTCCCCACTACGGACTAACTGGTTCACAGATCCAAGGAGAAAAGAATGACCACTATTTTAAGGTTTGGAAACTCCTAGAACTTGGACAGGCCTTACGGATGTGGTGATGCTGAGGTGAGGTGGCAGATGCAGGTGGAGGGAATGAAGGGCAGGAAGAGGCAGGAGGCTGGGCCACAGCGGGACTGCTGGGGGTGGGGTGGCTGAGAAGTGGATGGGAACTAACCGGGTCTAATCACGGCTAGTCCACTGGCTGTGGGCAGAGCCGGTGTTTACTTTGGGCTGCCGTCCACCTGACCACCTGGGCACCTAAGCTGGGCAAAGCAGGGAGCAGGGAGCAGGGATGGGGGGGGGGTGCAGACAGGAGGGAGAGACAGGCACTCGGGGCTAAGGAGTTGGCCGTGGTGAGCCAGGGAGGGAGGCCCTGCCACCAAGCAAGGGTAGGCCGAGTCCTGCAAGACCAGGGTGTGTAGAAGCCTGCCACCCCTCCCAGGCTGCCTGTCTTGCCCTGAAGGCAGAGAGACATCCTATGACCTACATGGGTTACTCTGATGCCAAGAGAAATAACAGGGGGACTACCCCAGCTCTGAGACCTGATCCAGATGGAGGATAGAGCCCTGGGAGGGCAGAGGAAAAGTCAAAGGAAAGGGAATACCTTGTTAGGCCTGAGCCTTTACCTGGGACCTGCAGACGGGGCTGCAGAAGGGGCTGCAGCCAGGGAGGGCGGGGGTGGGGGGCACAAGCAGAGAAGGGGAGTGAGCTGCAGGCAGGGAAGCTGTGCTCCCTACCCTCTCAGGGGGAGTTCAGGGCACACTCCTGGAGGCCCCAGAAGCCAGAAGGGAGCCAGGGTGCAGGCGGGCACAAAGGATTTCACAAGGAAGGGAAAGGCATGGCTCCCACCCGCTGCCCTAACTGTGGCCAACCGGCTGCCTTGGTATTTAAGGGGCTTGAGAAAGGGTGAGAGGATGCCAGCAAACACGTGGTGAGTTTGCAAGTTTGGGCTGGTGTTGCCTTAGTCTGTCCCAAATGCCCAGGGCCAAAGGACTGCCGCTTTGGGGGAAAAGCCCCCCTCCTTGGTCACACACCAACCCGAACAATTTCTGACTGCCTCCCCTATCAATCCTATGCTGGTTTAGATAAAACAAAAAATGAACATAAAAGAATTCCTTTCCCCTTCCCCCTGAGACCCTGTCTTGCTTGACTGTAAAGGGGGGGAAAGCCTTTGGAGATGTCCCAGTAGCTTGTGGGTGAAAGGGACAACATAGGCCCAGCCACTTGCCCCTTTGAGGGACAAACACTCCGGTTCAGAAGCCCGAGAGGAGGGAGCAGTGTGAGAGCCGCAGAGGGCCAGATGGCCACACAGACTGTGGCCACACAGACGCTGGTGCTGAGGTCAATAGGGCCACGCTGGGGAAGCTCTAAGGTGGTGGCAGGCCACAAATGGACACCTGACAGCTGCGGGGGGTGGAGGGTGGGGGTAGTGGTGTTCCTAACTCATCCCCTCCCTGCTCTTGGCAGGTCTATTCTTTTCCCACCAGACACGTTTATGCTGAGGGAGGGCATCTAACAGTGAGTCCCTGGGGGTGAGGGAGATGGCGCTTGACACTGTCGCCGACTCTGACTCCACGGGCCCACGTGCAGGGGACACACCCTTCACTGCAAGGAGATGACAGTGGCAGCCAGTTCAGGACACCCTGTTCTTATGGCCAGGTCACAACCAGATCTCTGGGACTTAGGTGGTCTCTGTGACAACCAGAATGTTTGGCGGGCACACATGGGAAGGAGATGATCCAAGAGGCAGGAGGTGATGGGTGCTGTCCTCACAGGAGTGACAGATGCCCACCGAAGACCCAGCCATGTCCCAGGCAGAGGTTTGGCACGACAGTTTTTTCCTGGGGGTCTTCCTCTGGGAGGGAAACCACTAACAGAAAGGTAGGCTTGTAGAGCTAGACTGGGCTGGCGCTTGACCACTGGGAAGTGGGGAATAGTCACCTCTGTAGGCCCCCCATCGCCTTTCCCTCCCCTCCCCCCCAGTACTCCTGGTTATAAAGGGCAGAAGAGGGAATGGACTCCCACTACTGCGAGTCCTGGTGTGGCCCAGGTCTTCCAGCAGCTGAAGGAGAACAAACCCGCAGTTTAGACTTTCTTTTCTGCGTCCTCCTGGCCAAACCCTGTCTTCTTCCTCTTTCAGGTGGTTCTTCGCCTCGGACCATTTGTAAGGCCCGAGGGCTGGCCAGGAGCAGCCCCCGGGGGGTCCGGCTGCCTCCTGTCTTCAAGTCTCGCTCATGTTCTGGGACCCGGCCTGGTTCTCCACAGAAAGGCAGGCCTTCTCTGGGGAAGTGAGGTGTTCTAAGCAGAACCAAGGGGTGGGTGAAACAAAGGAGATAGAGGGAAAATAAAGGAACAAAACAACATAGCTCCCTAACCCCTTATAAAAATTAACAATGAAATTTATACATATGCTTTGTCCATGTTGTTTCTCTGTAGCATAGTTTCCTGCTCTTCTGAAGTCTTAATCGTTTAAATTAAAAAAGGAGAAAAAAAAAAAGGACAAAAAATAAAATAAGATTTTAAAAAATTAAGCAAAACTAAAAGGAGTGGGAGGGAAACCCAAACAAAAGCTTCACATTGCCGGAGATCCAGCTGTTGGGAGATCACCAACTGACCAAGCCACTGCCTGCACCCTCTGCCGTCCTCTGTGTGAGACACGATGAGACTGTGGGTCCCGAGGATCAACCTGGAAGACAGAAGACAGAAGGCAGGGGATAAATGGACACTAGGCTGGTGGGCTCGGGGTACCTCCAAGCTCCAGATGCCAGACTAGAGGCCAGCACCCATCCCAGAGACGGCAGGAGCTGTGATGGGCTGGGGAGGTTTCTAAATACCTTACAGGGAGTGACTCTAGATTCCCTACAACCGTCCTGCCATTGACACACATTATTCTCCCAGGGAAACTGAGGCACGGGTTAAGTCACATGATTAAACATCATACTGACAGAGAAGCAGACCCTGGCTGGGAACCCAGGCCTGCTGGCTGTGGCTACAAAATCCTATCACGAACCCCATCCCTGCACTACTAGGAAAAGATGCCATGGGACCCTAGCCATCAGTCTTTCCAGACTTCAGCCCCCTTCCCTCCTTGCCCTAATTGTGCTGTATTGAAGCTTCATGCGCACGCTTGTGTTTATCCTATTTCACAGACAAGTGAGACTCAGCCCCCTAAGAACCTGTCTGAGTTAACCAAAGCTCTTAGGTCTCAAAAGGGGCCAGAATCCCACAGCCAGGGGCAGGGGTGATTTGGGAGTTGGGTTAAGAATGAGGTTCTGGGGGCTCTGGGTGGCTCAGTTGGTTAAGTGCCTGCCTTCGGCTCAGGTCATTGATCTCAGGGTCCTGGGATCGAGCCCCACGTTGGGCTCCTTGCTCTTGCTCAGCAGGAAACCTGCTTCTCCCTCTGCTTGCTCACCATCCCTGCCCTTCTGCTCTGTCAAATAAAATCCTTAAAAAAGAAAAAAAAAAAAAAAAAAAAGAACGAGGTCCTAGAGCCAGAACCTGTGGCCATTAACAGGTTCTGCCACTTGACTGTGGCAAATTTAAGCCCTTTGCTCCTTGGTCTTGTTTCCTGTACCGAATCACAGGTTATTATGAGGGCCAAATGAATACACAGAACTTGACGCAGTGCCTGGTCCTATTATGATTAGCTATTCTTTGGGAATTGCTGGGTGCCAGCCTCATGAACAAGACCAGCTACCAGCCTTTCAGGGACCCGTCTTAGTGCAGGCCTAGAACACAAGAGCCTATGGAGATCAGCCTCGAGCCAGCGACTGCCACCAGCCCGCTGTCGCAGCCCGAGCTGCTCAATCAGGGCCACGTAGAACCCCATCCTAGGCAGGCACCCAGGGCAACAATGCTTCATCTACGCGGCACATGGACTCATCTTGGGCTTTCAGAGTGCCTGCTCTCACCCTGAACAATGGAATCAGAGCAGTCTTCCATGGCATGCTGGAAATCCCTCCAAATCCCCCCCTGCTCTGGCTTCATTTTTTTTTTGGGGGGGAGGGTATTTATTTATTCATGAGATAGAAGGAGAGGCAGAGACACAGGCAGAGGAGGGAGTCCGATGCAGGACTTGATCCCAGGACCCCGGGATCACAATCTGAGCCAAAGGCAGACACTCAGGGTCCTGAACCATCCAGGTGTCCCCTGGCTTCACTCTTGTGTAAACTCCACGCAGCCCGAAAAGGTGTGCCCTCCCAACCCTGCATCCTCCTCACCATCACTTGGCACCTGTGCAGTCTGACCACATGGGCCTATTGTCCTCAGCTCTCAGGGAAGACACTCGGCTAGTCCTCATGGGAGGCAGTGGGGTCCGGCAATGCTGAGCCTCACTTGTCTGTGAATGTTTGCTTCCTACCCTCAACCTGTGCCTCTGTGAGAAATGGCTCTTCTTTGAAGTCTGACTAGAGTAACAACTATCAAGTACCTGGTCCACAGCAGGAACTGACTCACTCCATGAGCCCATCCTGTCCTCGTCCCCAACTGGAGATGATGGATGTGTTAGGTTTGGACAGGATGTAGTCCGCAGTCACTGGACCACCCAAACTGCTCCTAGGTGGGTGAGTGTGGCATGGAAGGGATGCAAGGCCTGCCAGAGAAGTGTACCAGTGCCTTCTGGAAAGCCATCTGGCCAGGTATTTTCAGAGCCTCAGGTAATTTTCGACCTCTAGACCCTAAAATTCCACTTCCGGAGACCCAGCTTGACTGGTCACCTTACATGTGTAAAGGACTTCACAAATAAAGACGTTCATTGAAGGGTGATCTAAAGTACGAGGCAACAACCCACAAATCCAAAAAGAAAAGACTGAAGCAAACAATCTATCCACTCAGTGATGTATTACAGAGGAAATGAGAAGGCAGGTGGCATTCTGACATTACGGCAGAAGCACTTCCCCGGCTTAAGGGGAAGGAACAAGCAGGCTCCGCCTTCCTGCGGCGTACAGTATGGGCAGAACTATGTAATAAACAAAAAACCTCCATGTGTAGGAATATCTGTCAAGAAATGCATCAAAATGTTGTACTTGTCACATGTGTATTTTCTCCTTCCCCTGGTGCATATTGAGTACATATCACATTGCCATGCTTTACTTTGCAATGGCAAAAACAGAGCACTCTAAGGGATGAGAAGAGCTGGCAGCCCCAAAGAAAGGTCCCTGGAATAGCAGGCCAAGAGCCTAGACCCAGGCTCTCTTCTGGGCTCTTCCACACACAGTGGGCAGTGGAGAATTTTCTGTAGCTGTCAGGTGAGGTCAGATTGTACAGTTTCTTCCTCCAGCGCAAGGCAAGGAGTAAAGTGGGGATGAATTATAAAGGTGCCGGAAAAGTATTTCATCTGGAAGAAAACAGTGGTTTTCTCAGCCTCCACCTCTGCTGCTTGTTTCCCTGTCTGTTAAGTCTCCTCAATCAACAACAACAACAAAATCCATTGGTGGGTCTTGTATCCCAGTTTCTGACTTGGCAAAATAAAATTACCAGAAGCACATCCCGGGCTGACCTAGAAGCTATCTCGAGCTCTGGCTTATTCAGCATGCCTAGGCCTTCTTATGCTTTCAGGACAAAGCAGAGCAACCAGGAGCCGGGGGGAGGCTCGAGGGGAACCTCACCATCCAAGTCCTTGTGAAATACAACAAGAAAAGCCCAGGAAACTGTATGCTAACGTGTTATCTGCTAAGATAATCTCTTGGACCAGTTAGGACATTTTCAGCACTGCTTTCCTCCATCCCTTGCAGGACCCAAGCTAAGGACAACCTACTCAAAGGGATGCCCATCAGCAGGAAGGTGGCCCATAGCAGCAGAAAAGCAGTGGTCAGGGAGGCAGAGAGATTCAGAGGCCAGAAGTCTCCTTTTACATAATAAACCAGCAGAACAGAGTGTGCCCACGGAAGGTCAAACCAACAGCAGAGCTCTCTGCAAGAACTCCTGAGACACCAGCGTGTAATGACCGCTGTAATCACTGGGTCCCTTGCCAGGAAGCCAGGCTGACATTTCCCACAGGCTCCTCCACCCTCCCCTGACTTTGGCACTGGGTCCCATCCTCCTGTAGGATGCCTCAGGACAGCCTACAGGTCTGGGTCTGCTTCTCTCCCAGGGACAGGGCCAAGAAAGAGGGCTCTCTTTCTCTCAGGGAGAGGGCCGGGCCTTCGGGGTTGGTCCTTTTATAGACGGCCCACCTGCCACCTGCCTCAGGGAGCCAGTGGTGGCAGCTGTATCACCAGGGAGAGAGGCTCTACAGCCATGAAAAGGGCTCAGACTGCATGGTCCTGGGTTATAGCAGCAGCCCCTCCCAGGCACATGCTGGGGCAGTAGATGGTTTAAGGGCCCAGCCCGGGGAAGGGAGGGCTCGAGGGCTGGAGGAGCTTCCGACTTCACCTGAGCAGATGTCACCCCTCGGCTCCCTGACTCCCAGTGACCAGCTCCGACCTGGGCCTGCCTTGTGTGATTAACCTCTGCGTGATGTCAGCAGCACACCCCCTCTTTCGCCTTTCTGATCATCTCATTTTGTGAGGATGACTGCCCCATTTTAACAAGGGGATGGGCCCAGAGAGGTGGAGCAGCTGGGCCCATGCACAGAGCTGCTGAGCCACAGAACCAGCGATTCGTCCCCGCAGGCCCAGTGCCACTCACCGCCCGGGCTTCCCGCTCGGACTCTGCCCGTGGTCCCTGCAGCTCCCTCAGCACTTCTGACCTTATTTCTCTGTAATTATAGTCACAGCAATTGCTCACCCAGCATCGAACATTCCAAGGGCTTTGTAGGGAACAACCCTATTAGGGCAACTTTCAGCTCTTCCATGCTGCTTCCCACTAACCATGTTCCCACACGGAGCCTCCGTGTTATGGCTACTGCCCCATCTCACCTCCACAACCCTATGAGGTAGGCGCTCCGGTTGCCCAGTTGCACCGATGCCCAGAGAGAAGGGCTGCACAGCTAATGGGTGGGAGAGGACAGGGTCTGCCCACGGCTCCTACTTTTAGCATTAACTGTCCTGGAAAATCCCTTCCTGGAGAGACAAGAGGTTAAGTGGAGTTTAAAACCCACTTAATCCCTTCATTTATAAACACATTCACTCAGAAAAGGGTTCATGGAGGGCTTGTAGGTATTTCTGCACAAGTCTGGTGTCTAGAGCACATTGGAGGAGTGGAGCCACCAGGCTATGAGCAGACTTCTAGCAAGTTCCTCTGCCAGCTAAGCAGTTGTTTGGGCTCCCATTAACGCCACCAGCAGTTTGGAGAACAAGAAGTGGGGAGAGGATGGGATTCATGGGTTCCCCCACCCACCACCTCCCCTACCCCTCGGCCCACAGACATGATCATCTAGGGAAAGAGAAGGCTATCCTGTACTCTAGAAGCGTGGTCCTCCTACTTTGTTGATGTCAAAATGTCATTTTTAGATGAAACTAAATGGCGGTGGTTCCCTGTCTGTACCATCCTTCCAAATGTTTAAGTCTGGCAGTGGCAGGGTATAAGAATCTCTAGGAGCCTAGAGATTCAGCTACGTTTCAGTTGAGCGTCTTTCCTCAAGTGCTCTCTCGGGGGAAACAGTACAAGCTGTGGTGACGGTCCTGGGTTCAAATCTGGTCTCTGCCACTTACCAACCATTTATATCATCTGAGTCTCCTTTTCCATACTAGCAAGTGGGGATGCTGCTCTTTACCCTTCTAGGGTCTGCAGTGAGGATTCAAGTAAGCTGCCTATTCCAGCACCTGGTACGGAGTCGGATACTCTGTATGATCTATCCTGTTGTTCACTGTGTTAATGGTCACTCTGGTTCTTAGACCAGAGCTGTGCAACTTATCTAGAGATGAGGCTTAATTCAGGAACTTTCTGTCCTACATCTGCAATATGGAGACGTAAGGGGAAGGCAGCGGAGGTGGTAGTAGAGGGAAGGGGAGCTCTCCAAATACCCTATCTGAAATGAGTCTCTGCCACACCATTGTTGTAACTCCCCCAGGACAGCCAGATGGTGGCAAAGGTATCCTCAGCACCTTTCAACCTGCTCAGGCCTAAAGATAGATTTTTAAAGCCCAGGAACCTCGAAATCTGAAATACAACCTAGCTGTCTGCGAGGACCTATCCTCTGTGGTATTATACAAAAATGTCATAACTACGTTGAAAGGATGGGCCGGTAGCCCAGGTACAGCACATGTCAGAAGGAGGACTCACATAGCAGTCTACAGGTTCTGAGGTGGCACAGAACACTGAAGCTCATGCCACCTGCTGTGAAGGTGTGAAGCAACCATAAGCATGTGTGATGTCAGGTGCCAGTCACTACATACACTCGTGCCACTCAGCAAAATAAAAAGGTTAAATGATTAGTGCATGCTTAACTGGGATTCCAACCTAAAGTCTGGTTTTCTCTGTCCCTCTCATCTATTTTTTAAAAAAGATTTTATTTCTTTATTCATTAGAGACACAGAATGAGAGAGAGAGGCAGAGACACAGGCAGAGGGAGAAGCAGGCTCCATGCAGGGAGCCTGATGCAGGACTTGATTCCAGGACCCTAAGATCACAACCCGAGCCAAAGGCAGATGCTCAACCACTGAGCCACCCAGGTGTCCCCCAAGAACTCATTCTTAACCAAAGCTCCCCGTGCAGTCCTGCAAGCTGATATTATTACTGTACTTAAGGCTATCTTTGACATGCTAGACATCATGCATGCCAGGCTTCATAAGCAAAGCTTCCTTTGTCCAAACAAAGGACTGTGTAGGAATTATCTCCATTTTACAGATGGGCAAACCAAGGCGCAGGTATCCATTTTCTGTGTATCATCTGTGGAGGTACAGAGGCAAGGCGATGGATGTCACAGTCACAGACAGCAGGCCTCTCCTAAGTAGGATTAGCTTCAAAATGAGTCATTCCTCACTTGTTTAATACACCAAAGCAGCTGGATTTTCATACTCACATATTAACATGCCAGCCCTGGGCCGGGGGGGGTGGGGGCGTGTCAGTGGCCCTGGCACTACTGTCCATTCCCATCTGTCAGAGGGACAGAGGCCAGGGAGCCAAGCTTTCTGATACACCATTTATCCAAGGCTTTGCTAGCCACAGTGGGGCTCAGAGAGGGGCAAGACTAGGGTCAACCGTGCTACAAGTGGCCCACAGCACAGCACAGGGGTAAAAAAAAAACAGAGGTGGATGTGACAGATGGGGTAGCCATGCTGTCCATCTTCGGATCTACAGAGGGCATGATGTCAGGGATGCCATCCGCTCTGGACTCTGAGCCCTGACCAGGAGGCCAAAAGAAGGCAGAAGTTTAGGGGTAGGTACTGAATGTGGGGTAAATGTCATTCAAAGAGCATCACGTTCCAAGAGTGGCAAAGAGCTGATGCTCCGTCAAGGGCCTGGGCTTTGAGGTAGGAGATCTAAAACAGGTAGCTTGGCTCTCCCCACTACTAGGTGAGGTCCCCAAGCCAAAACTTTATCAACATTGTAGTCATGTCTGCCGTGCAGGGTGTGACATCCAGTGACAGCGTCTGTACTGGGCACAGTGAGGTACACAGGAGGCAATTAACATATGGGGACAGCAGCCTTATGTCCCACCCCAACCCCAAACCTCACCAGCTTACTGGCCTGGGCGAGACAACTTGGCATCATGCCAGCCCCCTTTCTGCTCTGGGCCTCGGCAAGTGCTGGTCGGCTTGTAAGCGCCGGTCCCTTGACCCGCCCCGTTGCTGTCAGCTGGTCCCCTCCACATGCCTTCCCCCAGGGACGCTGGGCCCTGTGCCCCGGCGAGCACTCAGGGAGTGACCACAGACCTCCACGGGCCATGCCCTGTGCGCTCCCCATCTACCCTAAGGACAGGACAGTCCTGTGCTTCTCGAGCATCTCAGGTTTGCCAGACCGATGAATCAAACGCTGGCTGACTGACAGGAACTGGGAGCTAGTGCAGGGCAACAAAAGAATTAATTTACAAGTCCCACAGAGTCATTCAGCATGGCAGGATCTTAACACAAAAATATGGTTATAAAATCCCTGCCTATAGCTGAGTTCCCACGGAACATCCCGCCATGCTAGGTGAAGAGAGAGATGCTCACCGTCACCTCAGAAAACCGGGCCACTTGTCCAGGCTCCAGCAGGTGGCAAGGGAAGAGCTGGGATGTCCTCAGTGCTCATTTCCTATCTGGCCGCACCGCGCCACCTCCCCCCAACACACCTCCAGAGCCCTGTGGGGAAAATGAGGCACATGGGGACCAAGGGTCTCCCTGACAGGACACAGTCCACCTGCTACAGAACCAGGAGGCTCTGCTGCCAATGTCAGCTCTCTGCCACTCCTTCCATGACTGCCTTCCCGCAGGAGGCCACCTTGCAAAGGGAAAGAAAGTAAGGTCTTCTGTTCAATCTGGAGAGGGAAGCCTGAAATCCAGGGGTGGCCAGCAGGACCAGCCTGGCTTCAGTAAGTCCCCCAGGGCAAGCCAGCCACAGAAAGAGGCAAACGAGAAGGCTGGCCTTGCAGACTAGGAGCCTTGGCTTTGGCCTCAATGCTGTGGTCTTCCCCAGATCTTCAAGACCACATGGCCTATCCTTCAGGTCTGACCACCTATAAAATGCAATGATGCCCAACACTGCTCCTCAGCAGGCCAGTGGCTCAAGAGGTGGTGGTGGCGTTCCAGCTGGGGGTGCTGTCAGGTAGGTTGAACTGCACCCCACATTCGAAGCACATGGGTTGCTTAAATAGGTAGTGATGGTGGTATGGGGCAGCAGCAGGGCAGGCCCCCCACCCCCTGCCCTGAGAAACTGAACACCAGCTCTCAAGCAGCCAGGGGCCCTCCCTCCCAGCTTCCACATCCTTTTCACCCACTTCCGCATGTCCAGAGGGGGCAGCCCTGTGAATTCTGAAAAGCGGCCTGTTGCCCAGGCTGTAACAGCACAGATGCAACCACAGGAATGGACTCCCATGTGGCCACCTACTAAGAGACACTGAAGCAGAATGTAGAAAAAACGATGAAGGACCCCGTGTGGTGGTAGGAACCCCCGTTTCCAGTCTCATCTAGCTCTCTCCATGCTCCCTGCTGGGGATCTTGTTTCTTTCTAACGTTTTTTGAAGATTTTATTTTATTTATTCATTCACAAGAGACAGAGGCAGAGACACAGGCAGAGAGAGAAGCAGGCTCCTGGTGGGGAGCCCGATGCGGGACTCAATCCCAGGACCCTGGGATCACGATCTGAGCCGAAGGCAGATGCTTAACCACTCAGCCACCCAGGTGCCCCTGACCTCGTTTCTTCCTATGCAGCTAAGGGGCTTGGGACCAGGACAGGGGTTCTCAATCCGGGGTCCTTAGAATTGTGAGGAGGCATAGGGTCTGCAAATGCCAGAGGGCATATGAAGTATCACAGTGCAGGTCAGTCCCCTTTTTCTGGAGGGACACCCCTGATGCTTGGATTCTGAGAAGGGCCCACGCACAAGGAATCTAGATCCAAAAGCACCTCGCCAAGGCTCTTATCTATCAAGGCAAAACTCTTACCAGAAAGCAGCACAGGAGTGCTAAAAGGGGTTCCCCAGGGCACAGGTGAGCAGGGCAAGCTGCATGGGGGCTGAGGGCTAAGGGGCGTTCTGCGGGGGAGGCAAGCTTCAGCCTCCTGTACCATAGTCCTGCCTACCAGTGGGACAGGGGAGGTCCCTCTCCTTACAGATTCTCCAGGCAAACTTGAGACTCAAAGCAGATAAAGGCCATGGAGAGGAGACAGGCTCTATGCCGAGTCAGCTGAGCTCAGTCGGTGGCCCACTTACCACAGTGAGGACACGCACTCTCTTGCAGCAATCACTGGCAGGCCCAATGTACGGCAGGACACGGTTTACTGAGAGAAGGGAGGCGAGCGGAGCTCAAGCCAAGATGGTGTGCTGCAAACAGACGCCAGCCTTATCTCCAGCGTGTCAGAAAGTTTGGCTGGGGCAGTGAATGCTCCTACATAAACTGCAGCAGGCAGTTACCACAGGAGCTTACAGACTTGGAGACTCGGTCATATTATAGCAGTGCTCATGTTGTCACCATTGTGGACTTGCTTCATATTGTTTTAAACCTTTTTGATTTCTCAAAGTGAGCTGCCCCAAATGCTAGATTCAAAAGCTTGCCAAATGCACAAAAGGAAGAATGGCTGGGGCGCCTGGCTGGCTCAGTTGGTGAAGCATGTGACTCCTGATCTCCGGGTTGTGAATTCGAGCCCTATGGTGGGTGTAAAATCTTAAAAAAAAAACAACCCCCCAAAACCCCAAACACCAAAACTTGAAATCAAAGGAAGAATTAAAGGCAAGACCTAAGAGTCTGAGATCTGGAGGGCTCTCTAGTGACCAGTGAGTGATCCATAGGACTGTACTCTAAGTCATCCCATGGGGGGTTGAGGACGCAGACCTATTTAAACCTGGTCTTTCTGGCCTTGGGACGTCACATCTGGAGCTCCTCAGGGAGCTGGGAAGCACCTGAGCTGGTAAACAGGTACTGGCTGGCACTCCAGACTGTCTGCAGAAACAGCCCTGGTAATTGGCAGTCGGCTACAGGGACATCCTCACTAATTCCCTCCCTCAACTTATTAAGTATAGGGATGAAATGAAAGCTGCCAACTGCCTCAACAGTCCCCAAAGAGACTGAGGTTCAGCTGTGGCTGCTGTGATTAGCAGACAAAGGGCTCCAGGGAGAGGCTGGGCTCCTGGGAGAACCCTCCTCACCGGCCCTTTGCCAGGAGCATGTCTAAGGTGCTGTCCCAACTGAAGGAGAGGTCGCTCTTCCATATGGCGACAGGACAGTCTGTGGTTGGAAAAGGAAAGACTCAAACAAGGTCATGCCCAGAGTGGTCTGGGCAAAGGGAGACCATATGGACTTCTGGTTATAGCAACCAGACTGAAGCACAGTGAGCTGAGGAGAACTCACTGGGGGCACCTGCTAAGGGGCTTGGAGCTCTCTTAGGGAAAAGAAGAGCACTGCAGATTGCTAGTGAAAGGGAATGATTAGCCTGTAAGGATTTGGCAAAAACAAACAGACCGAATGAAGGCAACACACAGAGCTGTCCGTCAGTGAGCTCTCGCGGTGCACGAGGAAAAGCACTGGGGACTTCCTATTTCTTGTGCATTTAGTCTTCACACCAGCAGACAGTGAACGTCAGTGATAAATGAGTATCATTTAGCAGACAGGAAATGGGGACCCAGAGAAGTTAGGGGACTTGCCCAAAGTCACCCAGCTGGGAAGTAAGAGAGTGGCAATTTAAACCCAGATTTATCAACATACCAGGTCCCAAAACCAGTCTCTTACAGACACTAACATGGAAGCACAGCGCTCCCATATGGGCCATTGCTATCTCCCTTTGTGTGCTCAGGAGGGTGCCATCTCACACCTTCTGAAGAAGGCTGGCCCTGTCAGGTGTAGCATCTCTTCCCTCCCGCAGGGAGCCAATAGCTCTTGCCTCACTGTGACCTGCTCATCTGCCAGAAAACCACGGCCTTGTACATACACCATCACCACCACCTGCTTCCGCTTTCTTTCCAGGGTGAAAGTTACCCTCCTTAGGCTGACATTCAAAGCTCTGGACAACTTAGTGCTATTTCGTTCTCCCACTTTATCTCTGCATGACCCAACCCAAAGATCTGCTCTTGACACAAATTCTCAATGTTCTCATGCCGTGTTCCTTGCTTGCACCACCCTTGCCGGCCCTCCTTTCTTCAGGGGTTATCTTAAGTCACAGGTCCTACAGGGTGCCATTACTTCTTCAACCAAAAGCCAGCGTTCCCTCCACTGAGTTCCTGGGAGCATGGAGGACTGCACCACTGCAGACGTACGAATGTGACCTACCTTCAGAAGCCTATGGAAAAAGAGCATGGTCTCCAGGGCTCCAGCCCTGGAGCTGGTACTTGCTAGCCATGTGGCCAGTGGGATAAATCACTTACTGTCTTTGGAGTGGGAAGGACATCCTACCCAGGACCTGCATGAGGATTTCAAGAGGTAAGAAACAGTGGGGTGGGACACACATGGGCGGCTCAGAGGTTGAGCGTCTGTCCTCGGCTCAGGGCCTGATCCCACTGTCCAGGGATGGAGTCCCGCATGGGGCTCCCTGCAGGAAGCCTGCTTCTTCCTCTGCCTTTATCTCTGCCTCTCTGTGTCTCTTATGAATAAATAAGCATTTGTAAATAAGTATAAAACTTGGATCCATTCTCCAGGGAAAGAGAGGAGGTTAACAGGTAGAGCAAGCTTCTACCCCACACCCTACACATAGTTCAAAACAAGGGGTCTGAGGACAGCTGAAGGACTGACTCTGAAATCCCTTTCCATCAGCTTGATGTCAAGTTCAGGCCATGGGGTCGCCCGCCCCTCAGTTCTTCGCACTGACGTGCCTGAGGGCAACTGAGAACAGAGCGCCCTGCACCCCTTCCCCCTTCTCCTCTCCTTAACCCAAAATAAAAAGTTATTTCCAATGCACAAATAGAAGTGGCCCTCAAAGTCTATTTTATAGCCAGCGATCATGATCCTGATGTTACATAACCATGGGGAAAAACAACAACAAAAAAACCAACAACCCCCCCTCCCCCACCACAAAACCCTGAGAATGAGATGCAGGCGCTTCAAAGCTGCTCTTTGGCAGAACCACCAGCCTGCCCACGTGACAGGACACTGCACAGGTTTTCGGCTTGGAAAAGCAAAAGTAAACACAAAAAAACACAACTAATCGCTATGTTCTTGGGACACAATTATAGCAGAGTGCATATGCGAATAAAGACAGAGAAGAGCCAGACACATCAGTCACCTAATGAGAAGCTGATTACAATGGAAACAACAAAACACAGCAAGATACAGTCATTGCATGAAGGCTGTGAATCAGCCCTGGGTCTCAGGAGGGCACCTGGGGCTCAGGAAGGTGTCCTATGCTTAGCCCCAAATTTGGGATCCAGCAGCTCCCCAAGAAGATGCAGATAATCCCTTACCCATCCAGAGGAGAGGATGGGTTTGTGGCCCTATGTCCAAGACCCACCTTGTATTTCTCACTCCCCAAATCCCCTCCCTCTCCTGCAGTGTCCACAGTCTCGTAAATGGCTCTCCTCCCCACCCAGTGATTCATGGGGGCACCCTTCCTTCATCTCCCTCATTCAGCTCACTTGCAAGCCCCCAGCAATCTCCAAAGGCACTTTAAATTCACTCTGCCCCATCCCGTGTACCATCCACCCTAACCTGGGGGACTCGACTTCCTAGCTGGGCTCCCACATCCATGCTTGCCCTCTCCGATCCTGGCCGAGTGCTTCTGTAGACACGGAAACTGAGGGGGCAAGCTGCTGTGACTTATCAACACCTCCCCAGCCAGGCTCATCAGGTTCCTGTCTCCTCCCAGCCTTTCCCACTTTGCCCCTGCCAGTTCACTGCCCCTCTGCCTGGCAGACACACCTCATTCCTCAGGTCTGAGTTTCAATGGCATCTCCTATGAAAGACTTTATCAGACCCCCTTGGGGAGCTCCCTGCTATTCTATTTCCTCCATCCATCCATGCCTGGTCAAACCTGTAGTTGTCCCTTAGGATGGGTCTCTCAAAATGAGGTCTAAGTGTTTGGAGGGTGGGGACCAGGTCTGAGCTGCCCCCGATGTGCTGCAAGAACCTACCAGTGCCTGCACCATACTTAGGCTACCCAAAAAATTAATGGGCCCCTATGGGGTGTGTGTGTTTTCTTTATTGGCAGGGGTGGGTGGGAAGCATGCGAACCTGCACATGTTCTGAGACTACTTCCAGCTGTCACAGTGTGGCTGAGAACTAGTTGGAAAAGACAACAGAACCCAAGAGCTATGGAGGGCCTATTCGTGCCTGGCATCCCAAGGCTAGCTTTACATCAACTTTCCATTTAATCCACCTGAAAATCCTATGGGGTTAGTACTATCAGTAATCAGTTGTATAAATGAGGACTCCAAGGCTCAGAGAGATGCTTAAGTAGGTTAGCCGGACTGAGGTCAGGGATTACTCTCATCTCCATGGCCCAAGCTGGGCACAGAGCAGGTGCTCAATACATGTCTGGGGAATGAACAAGTGAAGATTTCTCGTTGTGATTCAAAGCCTATGTCTGAGACTCCACTTAGAGACCTAAGCCAGACCTGTGCATCCTATTGCTTCCATTCCCTATGTGCAGCTGCCTCTCAAGTTCCCCTTTCTGGAAGGGTGATCTCCCATTCTACCACAAAGACCACACAGGGCCCCATATTCCCCTGGTGGTACTTTGCTGGAGATCATCCCGAGATGCTCATTGTTATTATGGCTCAGAAGTCTGCTCTCCCAGGGCCAGGGAAGCCCATGGAGAAATTTAATTTTCTTCCTCCTCCCAGGAACAGGTGGCTGCAGGACCTCACCTCATCCTAAGGATACATGAGCTGAGGGAGAAACCAAGCAAGATCAGGAATCCCGAGTCCCGGAAACTCACCCTCTGTGGGATTCACAAACATAACAGGGCTGAGGGAACAGGGAGAGAGGGGCGGGGGAGTGGTCCCTTAGGTACCCTGGTTTTCTGGACAAGGAAACCACGGCCCACAGAGAAGTAACTTGCCCAGAGTCCCAAAGTTAGGTAGTTATGGAAGGCAGAGACACGATCAGGACCTGGCAGGCCCCTCTTCTCAGCTCTTATACCTAGATCTAAGCTTTTTGAGGGCAAATGGTTAAGAGGTAAGGTATGTGGTTGTGTGTTTAACAGACAGTAATGTGGCAGATTGTGCCTTTACCCTCTTTTGCCAGAGCAGCTCTCAATCCTAAGTGTGCATCAGCATCACTCAGATGGCTTGCTGAACAGCCCCCTCCCCGGTTTTCAACTCTGCAGGACTGAAGGGGGACCAGAAGTATGCACTCGGACAGTTCCCAGGTGATGCTGCCAGTCTGGGGACCACACTGAGAAAGTTGCTCACTGACACTGTGTTAGGGGATGGGAGCCAGGGAGTAGGCATAGGGAGGAGTATGGCAGTAGCTTGTCAACCTCTTCAAGTTCACAGGAATAGAATCCTGATCTATTAAGTAGGAAACTCCTTACTTGTGACTTCCTCAGTTCCTTCCACTGATAAAATGGAAGCAATCTTCTGAACGCTCATCAAACTTTACCCAGGCCACATAACCAGGCTGCAGATCCTAAAGACTCACATCTGGTTCCGCCTATAGCACCACGAGCTTACACCCAACACCCAAGGACACCCAGAGTAGGCAGGAAACCAAAGTTCCAGAACAGCTGTCTCACTGCTCTAGGACTTCCAAAACCCTGGGCCGCAGTGATATGCTCTCCAAAGGCTTTCTGTGCTACACCCGGTAGCACAGTGTCCTGCCCTGAGCATTTGAGGGCGGGGAAGGGAAGAGGATCTCTGGGTCACATCCGTGGTGACATCTGGATTTCAGTTTAGGCAATCTGGCCTAAACTACTAAATAATTTTTTCTAGAAGGTACGAATCACTGTGTTGTCTGGGGTGTGGTATACTCACACTCATTTCTGCTGCCCCATGCAAACCAGGGGTTCCTTCCAAACATTCATTAAATCCTAGTATGCAATCTGGTTACTAACAACAAATGAGTCTTTACTTGCGACTTCCAGTTCTCCTTATGTCTGTACAAGGCTGGGCTGGGCCGGTAAGGTCCACGCACTCTGCCAAGATCTGACTGCACTGTACTTCCAGCCCATGCCTCAGATGTGCCCCAGACCAGAGCCTTCTAGAAGGACATGTCTTAGACATGTCTGAAAAAAGCAGAAAGGCAAAAAATAGAAGGGTGCTGTCCCTGATATATGTAAGGGTTTCCTTCTAAAGGGATGGGAGTAAATGCACAATGAATCAATGGGCTCACACCATCTCTGACTCTGCCTGGAACAGCTGGCTAATACTAAAATCCAACATCATATACCAAAGCCCACCTGCCTTCCATCATTGCCACAATACTGGCGTAGGATGACGTAAAGCCCAGGTTACCCTCTGTGAGATTACCGCCCAGGCTCCACATCCAGCTCCTTTTTGCAACCTAGAAAAACAGACGCCTTTTCATCTTCCTCAGTATGCCCTGTGGTGTGCCTAGGTGGCTCTAATCCATTCCTCCCGAGTCCCTAGACATCATTTTCTTTTACAAAGAAACAAAACACAGAAATCTGACCTGTGTATGATGCAGGCTGAGTTATAGCTTTCCCTTGGCACCTCTAACTGAAAGTGAAATTCCTTTAAAGTTGGGAAATTCATTGCAGTATTTTATGGTATTGATTTATTTTAAACTTGGTTGGCAGTTTTAAGGCCTGCCATGCTTCTGAATCCTAGAAATGCTGGAAGAGGTCTCCATTTCCTTTGATTGTGTAATACTGCAGAGGACTCACCAGTGGCAATGAAAGGAGGGGCTGGGAGCTTGTGTGTCACTGCCCTGGTTTATCAAGATGGAACCCTGGGTTTTCTCCCCAGGTCCAGGGTCTAGAAGGCATCTCTGGTTGGGATCTCACTTACCAGAACAGTAGTACCCTTTCCCCTGGCCAGCTGGATCCTGTACCCGACACACCCTCAGGGACTAAGGTGAGCTTCTGGTGAGGTCTGAGCTATGACCCGCTTCACTTGTCACCTGGCTTACAAAGTGCCTCTCAACTTACCTTCAAAAACCAGCCCAGGGTGCCACCTCCTCCAGGGAAGCTTTCCCTCCACCCTCTGAGGCTTCCTGTTACCTCTCCTAGGCCACAGCTTCTACAACTAAGTATCCAGGTCTTTCTCCCACTGCTACATCGTGAACCCCTGGAGGATAACACTTGTAGTCTACACTGTCACCACCACCACCAGCCAAGTGCCTGCCATATATCAGGAGGGCTCTTGTTCATTAAATGCAGCTTGGCTCCAGCATCTTGCAACCACAGGGCTGAGGGCAGCCATATCAATGATAGAGACTCCCAATGACGACTACTGCCATCTTGCTTTGGGTTCTCAGTGTCAAATGCCCAGGCTAAGTCCACTTGGGACGGGCTTCTGCCAGGATCTGTCCTGGCAGAGGGAAGGAAGAGAGACAACAGGCTGCCAATGGGTCCCATCGGAGTCCCTTCCTCACTGGTGCCACAGGCTGCCCCGTCAGCACTCACTCTGTGCCAGTGCTTTCCCAGAAGCATGCTTCCAGTCTCCCACCTTCCAACCTTTGGGTAGTTTTGACTTCTGCCTGCTACGTGCCTTCTGCCTACTACTGCCTGCCCCCCAGGGGTTAGGTGGGTACCTCAGCTGCCCACATCTGAGATTGTCTCAGTGTACCCCAAGAGGAATCCACAGAGCTGACCTCACCTGAAGGAGGGGATGGTATACATCCTTAGACCCTGAGAGATGCCCATGGGCAGCACCATACACCAATAGCTAGGGGGCCACCTAAATGGTGCTCCTCTGAGGAGGGAGTCCACCATCCACCTGAAATTAGAAGTCCATCAAAAGCTGCTTTTAAAGAGGCTGCAGGAAGCAGAACCGAACAGTGAAAATTTCCAGTCAGCTACCTCGTTTGGAATCCTGGCTCTCAGAACTCAGCAAAGGGATTCTCCACATCCTCATCCGCAGCAGGATGGATGGCCGGTGGTGGTTACGCAGATGCTATGTGATAATTACATATGTGGTGTCAACGATCAAAGAAAGTGTGGAACGTATTTAATTCAGAGCTGAAGAGAAAGAACAAGGCCTCTCTGCTCAGCACAAGTCAGGGGCCCCTTGAAGCAGGTTTTTATAACCAGAAGCTGTTATTGTTGGTAGGAGTGTCCGTGTCCCAGGGGAAGAGGAAATGGGACTTGGACGGACCCCAACCATCAGGCAACCTTGCTTACAGCTGGCCGATTACAAAAGTGATTTTGCTTTGCCCAAAGGGCCGCCGTCTGGGCTGGGAGGAGCCAAGGATGCCAGGGAGGAGTAGAATGTGAGCAACAACAGCCCTGGGGCAGACCTGTCCCCTCACAGATGCTTTGATGTCCTGCAGAGCTCCAAGGGACAGACTATCCCTGGGGGCCACCAGCCCCATTACATAACCCACAGCTCAGACAGCTCAGCTTCCTACCGTTGATACAGCTGGAGCTGTCAGGGGATGACAACTCCAAGGGCAAAAGCTGGCCCCCAGGGAGTCGCCTGGCCTTAAAAACATCAGCCTTCCTGACCTAGGGGAACCCCCAGAAAACATGAGCAGACAGACCAGGCCTCATAGTCTCTCTATATGCCAGTACCTAAGGCCACCAAGTCCTCACAGTAGAGGCAGAGCTCCCAGGGAGAAGAGAAGTAAACCTTCTGGAGCTTCACCCCCATCTCTCTGCTCGTAGCCCTGTGGAGTGCTAGCGAGACAGGCAAGGCAAGGCTAAGAAGTCCACTTTACAGACAGGGACTTAAAGGAGGCTCAGAAACCGGAGATCTGCTTGGGTCAAAGGATTGATGATCACCGGCTACATACATTCCCCTCCCAATTATCACTCAACTTGAAATAAAACCCTTATTCTCTAAGGATCTAATCACCTACTTCAGGGTAAGGATGGCATTTCCCTCCTTCCATACTTCCTTTGGAAAGTTCAAGGCTCCACCAGAGACTAAGTGGGATGAGCCTCTGGGGTGTAGGAATCAAATTGATGCTGGTCTCTTTGGCGGTTAAGGCTGCATGGAGAAGGGGTCGTCCTGGCTTATCCCTCTCGTTGGGCTACCTGGCTGTTCACCATGAGCACATTGCATATATTTTTTTTTTTTTTTTTTAAGTACAAGAAACCATCTCCCAACTAAATAGAAGGCTACTAACTGCCCCGTGCCTTGTGCCCGCATCATTCATCTCACATGCCACTCCGTGTGCTTTGTTGAATTACAAAGACATGTGATTCCTACAGATGATGCAATGAGGCAACATCCCCTATCAGTGAACACCAGGGCCTTAGACCTGGGTTCAAGTCTATGCTTTGCTCCTTATTGCTGTGACCTTTGGGAAGATGAAATGATGGGTCAAAATGCACTTGGCCCCAGGGATGACCAGTGATTAGGAGCACCTTCGGCCACCTTCAGCACTGTTGCCCTTCTTTTAAAACCTAACCCCTCAGCACCCCCACCCCTGACACAGGTGGGGGGGTCAGGCCCCCACAGCTCAGTTTCATGCAGCTACCTCCCACAAGGGCCTGTAGTCTTGTGGGTGAAGGTCATGTCTTTATTTATTCATGAGAGACGGCGGGACGGGGGGGTGGGGGGTGCAGAGACACAGGCAGAGGGAGAAGCAGGCTCCATGCAGGAATGAAGGCCATGTCTTAGAAGCTCCTGGACTTGTTCACGTCTGTCCTCACGGCTGGGCAAGGGAAGTCACACTCAATTGAGTGAGGGGCCCGAAAACCTATTTGTCCTAGTTCCCAACTTCTCACCGAAAACTTGGTTTTAACTCACCCTCCAGGGACTCTGTTTTGAAAACTGCTGTTTAAAATGAACTAACAATTGGAATTTTTCTTTTCTTTTTTTTTTTTTTTTTTTTAAGTTTCTGGGATCACTCTGATGAACTCAACACTTGATAATGTGACACGATTCTGGTGTAATTCTGCCAAAAGTACAGAAACCATCTGAATCGTTTTCTACAACTTCCATGTGAGCAATCATGCTGTTGTTGCCTGTTAGAGGAGCTGAAGCAGCTTGTGAATACTCAGAAGACCATCAGGGACCCAACCAGTGGGTTGCAGACCTCCACCTCCAATCTCAGAAGACAGGAATGTGAAGCCCAGGTCAAGGGATCACAACTCAGGTCCTCCAGCATGTGAGCCCAGAGCTGTGGATGTGGCCTGGAGAACCATAGAAAATATTCTTCCTTCCATACATGAGGTCTTGATGGCCGTCTACCATCAGAGACAAAAAATCCAGCCCAATTTATTGTTGAAGTAATAGAGGATATATTTATCCTTGGCCTGATGTCCAAAGACCCAGCTCTGGGCTGGATAAATATATCCTCTATTACTTCAACAATAAATTGGGCTGGATTTTTTGTCTCTGATGGTAGACGGCCATCAAGACCTCATGTATGGAAGGAAGAATATTTTCTATGGTTCTCCAGGCCACATCCACATCTAATTTCCTTCTGGAGTCCTGAGATGTCTGCTCCAAATTAAGTGTCATCCAAGTGCCACAACTTCTAAAGGCCCTGGTAACCGAGGCTTAGCTATGAGCCAGCAAACTTGGCAGTGAATGCAAACTCTCTCATCTCACAGCACCCACCCTGGGTACCATGGGCGGTGGTCCCTAAAACACCAGTTTAGCTTTACCCACTTTGGGTAAGGTCTGTGGCCGGCTGGGAGGAGACATTAGGAATTATTAAACATCTTCAAAAAAAATGACAAATAAGGGAGAGCTAGAATCCACCACTGAGTAATCTTTAAAAATAGTTAAGTTTTCTGGAACAAGAAATTGGCCAGAATTGCCTGGAGTCCAGCTTTGTTTAAAAAAAAAAAAAAAAAAAAAAAAAAAAAAAGAAAGAAAGAAAGAAAGAAAGAAAGAAAGAAAGAAAGAAAGAAAGAAGAAAGAAAGAAGAAAGAAAGAAGAAAGAAAGAAGAAAGAAAGAAAGGAGAGAGAGAGAGAGAGAGAGAGAGAGAGAGAAAGAAAGAAAGAAAGAAAGAAAGAAAGAAAGAAAGAAAGAAAGAAAGAAAGAAAGAAAGAAAGAAAGAAAGAAAAGCTATTGGTAATCTTCCAAGGCAAGACTACTAAGGACCACTATCTTCAGAGATGAACAGAAGGCAAGACAATACTTTCACCTCAAGCCAAAGTATGTATCTAAAATTTAGCACTTCGTTTAGGCAGTTTATATAGAGGGCACTTTCACAACCTCCTGTGATTCCAACAACCTCAAAAAGAGGTATCCCATTTTATGGATAATAAAACCTCAGTAAGATAAATATGATCTACCCTCATTTAATGGATGATAAGACCCAGAGAGGTAAAATAACTTGTCTGAGGTCACATGGGGGCCAGTAAGCCACAAAAATGGGACCACTTAGTCCTGGACAGTCCACTAGGCAACACTCCTTTCAGAGGAATCCTATGTTTCCAATCCAAAGTGCATTTGTTCACCGTTGCAAGAAAAACTAAAACCAGTGAGTCCTGATCTGAACATTACTCTGACCTCTACAATCCCAGATTACGGAGGCCTTTCTTCATCATGGGGGCAAGAGTGCTTCCTAAACTCAGGTGGAGCTCAAGCCACAAGGTTTAATGGGAAAGCTGACAAGTAATAAGCACACAAAAATTCCGTCCCTTTATTTAGGGCCTTGAATAACTCCTGCTTTCTAGGTCTCCAGAGGCCCCCTACTCCTCAGCAGCTCTCTTTCAAAGAACATTCCAAGAGTCCTCTATCCCATTGGTTCTCAGAGGTGTGGTCTGGAGTGCAGGACTCCACAAAGCCAAACCTGTTCAAGGTAATACGAAGACGTGTTGGTCTTTTTCACTTTCATCCTCTCAAGTGTACAGTGGAGTTTTCCGGAGGTTACATGCTGAGTGACACAGCACCAGGGTAAAATCAGAAGCAAATAGGAGAAACCAGCTGATTATAAAGGCAGACAGGAAAATGATTTGTAAGAATATTAAAACAATGCCACTCTACTCGTTAAATTTTGAAAATATTTCTCATAGATGTTAACATAAGTATCATAATCTGAGTTATTCATTTGAAAACCTTTAAAAGTTTCTCAACTTTAATTTTTAATACTACCAGTGTCCTTAGATATAACCCAAAACAAGCTTTGTAGAGTCTTCAATTTCTAAAGTATAACTGGGCCTTTAAATTAAACAAAACCTGGAGAATCACTGGTCAATTCTATCTGCAATTCCCTTCCTCTCATTCCCTCTCAAACCTGCTCTGGTTCAAGAGCAGGTATCTTCCTTATATGCCACCAAAATTGCTCAGGAGTGCCAATGACTTTCCAGTTGCTAAAAGTCAAAGGTCAATCGTCAGTCCCCATCTCCCTCAACCCACCAGCATCATATGGGCCATGGCCAATTGCTCCCCCCTCCTCCTGTCTTGTCTTCACCCGCTTCCAGGACACCATACTCCAGGTCTCCTATCTGGCTCCTTTCCCTCTCCCCAACTCCACTATGGGATGGCCCAGAGCCCAGTCATTCTTTGAGATTTCTAGGCCTACTCTGGCGCCTTGGCCATCTCTGAATTTCCATCTCTAGACCAGATCTCTCCCCCGAACTCCAGGCTCATCCAACTACCCACACCTCACCTCTGTACTTGGATTTTTAAATAGGCATTCCAAACTTTCCCATGACAGCAAAGCCTAACCTTCTCCAGCCCAACCTGTTGCTCTCCATGTCCTTCTCATCTCACGTGGTGGCAACTCTATCCTTCCAAAGACTTCCAAGGCCAAAACTTCCAAGTCATCTTTGATTCCTTTCTTTCAGATCTTATATTCAATTCAGCAGGAAGTGGCTGGCTGACTTCAAAATTCACCCAAAATTTATCTCACCTCCCTGGCTCCATTGTTCTAAGCATCCATTCTCTCTCACCCGGCTTGCTATAGTAGTCTCCCACCTGTTCTCCTGTAGTTTACTTTTATCACAGCAGCCAGGATAATCCTCTCCAAGATCAGTTATTCCATGGCTGAATGAACATGTGTTCAAGACTTTCTGTCTTACCCAGGCACAAAACACAAAATTCTTACAATGGCCTACAGGCCTACTCTAGTTGACTCCCAGTTACCTTTCTTTCTTGCTTTTCTTATGACATTCCCCTCCCTGGGTATCTATCCAGCCTTCAAGTCTTTATACTGGCTGTTCCTTCTGTCTGGGAAGCTTTTTTTCCAGAAATCCTCCTGACTCCCTTCCTCAACTCCTAACCTTTACTCAAATGTTGCTGTCTCAAGAGACCCACCCTGATCTCTTGATTTAAAAGTACACCTCCACCCTCCACCTCCCAGCATTCTGATCTCTCTTATCCTGTGGTACACACCCCCCATACTTAGCATTCTCGAACATACTCCTTGTATTTATTATTTCCCCACCAGAATGTAAGTGCGACAACTGCAAGAATTTTTGTCTATTTTATCCACTAACATCTTCTGTTACTAAAATAATCACTGGCAAATAGTCTGTCAATAAATATGCTAAATACGTGGAATTAGCCTCTCTATAAAGTTTAAGTGGGTAGCGCAGGGCGGGGGAAGAGTCTGAAGACAATAGTTCTTTCCAACTCAAGTCTCTCATTCCTTAACTGGCCAGATACAGCTCATTGTCATCACAAATGATATGAAGCTTCTGGCATCACAAGGGCCAGCTCCTTGTGATTAGACCTGGGCCCAGGCCCACAAGTCCAAGTGCCCTGCTGGGACAGGCTAGGCTAGGCTACAATCAAATAGGCACCAACTGACCAAGCATTATCACCACCAGAGGTCAGAACCTGGGACACTCAGCAGAGCTATGTGCCTCATCTTTTCTTATGCCAAGGTCACTTAATTTCTCCTACCTGAAGGAATCAACCTTCTTTTAGCTAAAACTTTGCCCTTCCAAACAGCACAAATCCCAAGTGTGGCTGTCCAAATGGAGACCTGATATCAATTAGATGTGACAACCCCACAATCCTAACCCAAATTCAGGTTTTTCTTCCAATGACGACCTTCATCCTACCCCATGACAAACTTGAATGCTAACAGGTTTTTTTTTTTTTTTTTTTTAAGATTTATTTATTTTGGAGAGCTAAAAAGAGTAAGCATGTTGGGTGGGGGAGGGCCTAAGGAAGAGGGAGAGAATCTCAAGCAGACTCCATGCTGAGCAAGGCTCAGATCTCCCGAGATCAGGACCTGAGTTGAAACCAAGAGTCAGGTGCTTAACCAACTACACCATTCAGGTGTCCCTCTAGGAATTTTTTTTTTTTTTTTTAAGTGGAAGGGATGAGATGGAAATGAGAGGTGGTAGCATGAGATACAACTACAATGTGGTCTAGCCAACCCTTTCTGGGCTCTAACATGGCACTACCCCAAACCAAGCTCTAGAGAAAATCCTTACTCAGTGGGCTGCAGGACAAATTGACCAGACATCTGGAAAGTGCTCAATGTTTGTGGGAAGGAATGAAACCTAGAGTCACTCCAGGAGTAAGTTCACTGAGAACACTACAGATGTGACCAGACTCCACACCACACTCACCCACAGCACTAGCACTCTCTGAGAGCTAGGAAGGGAAAGGAAGGGACCAAGAACCCACTCAGGTGACGGATGGCTCTGTGCCCAGTGTGGCTCCTGGGAGTGGCACCACCCCTCACCACCTCCTCTCAAGGTTTCACCAAGTATAAGGGTAACTTATTTCCAGCTCACCATAATTCAGAAAAAAGGTAGGAGGGAGGGAGGGTCATGAGTAAGATACACCTATACCTAAATTTGAAGGATAGCAGATAAATGACTTCACCCCTTGTGGGGTGGCAAAGGTGAAACAAAATGCTACTGCCCACCTGGTGTATATGGTAGTCAACATTTTTTTCCCTTCCCACAAAAGTAGGCTGGATTATTTGAAAGTAAGTCAAATCTGACCACTAAGCCAGCCAGCATTTGTGTCTACTGCCATTAACCTCCCCAAATTTATTACTTTCTTTCTACTTCCACACCCGGCCAGCTGCCCTGATGATCCAGGCACTCCTCTACCCTCAATGCTTCTCAGTTTCACGTTCAACCACATCTCCTTGCTGGTAGTGTGACCAAAAGGGTTGGTCCAACTGGTCTCCCAGGCTCCAGCCCAACTCAGGCATCCATGGGCTGAAGTTCTTAACACTGACTGTTCTGCTCTGGTCCTTAGGTGGCTCCCAAATGCCTACACCAAGGTCGCATTCCAGGGTTCCCGTTTCACCTTGTTTCCCTTGCTTACACCTCAGGGTCAGGTCCAACCGCACAACCGCTGCCCTTTCTGGTATACACTTTTTGGATGTTCTGCCTTGGCTCTGCCTACTACTCTCCTGGCAGGTCACTGATTACTAAAGATCTGCCCTCTCCACCACCCCTTACCACTGGAGGCACTCAAATGTGCTAGGCTCCCTCTGGTTTTGAGTCCTTTGCAGAGGGTTGGTCCTTTTTCCTGGAATGCCTCCCTCCTCCCCCAATTCCCTACTCCTGCCTCTGGGCACCAACCTTAAAAGACTAAATGTCCCTTAATACCATTTCTCCTTTGGCCTAGAGCACCTATGGCAAATTCCGACCAATGTTTTTCCCCCTAACTAATTCAACTAAGCTGCAGAATTCATGAGGATGGGGCTGTATTCTGAATTTGCTTCCCACTTGTTAGCCCAGAGCCTAGCACAGCACTTGACAAATGAAAGCCTACGATCCATCTCTTAAATAAGCAGACTTCCATGTAGGAATATTCACTCACACATCCTTTACACTATCTCAAATGGAGGAAACCCATCATATGTCTAAACTAGTAGGAGACATCATGGTACATATAACAGAATGTCAATCACTGAAAACTGCACTTCCAAGGTATCACATGGGGAGATGCTCAGATTAGTGCTGAAAGAGTAGAAAACCAAACTGTATCTAAATATAGCACGAGCTAAACCGTGCAGAATTGGATAGGTGAATAGGAGGAATACATTAAGGATACGGTTTATTCTCTGAAAAAAATTGTCTGTACCTTTTGCACATTTTCTCCAGTAAACATTTATTAATTGATGAGAAGAAGTATTTCTACAACACTTGAGACTCCGCTCAAATGCCATGTCCACTCAGAAAACTTCTCTAGACTTTCCAGCTCTTATTCCACCCCACAGATCTCAAGACTTGTGTGGGTCTCTCATAACAAGCACTTCTTGGTCTTCAACCCTGCATCTCCCCCCAGCTCCACAGGGCCCACCGTGGGGCCCCGAGATGAAGAATCCAGTCCAGGAAGTGGGCATGCAGAACAAAAAGAGTACACTCACCTAGTTTAAAAACACTCAAGATGCTTTGCCCTGAATTTTAAGCAGCACATGTGACCTGGTCCATTCTGGTTTCAAGTTCAAAGGCATCAGGCCGGTCCTGTGGGTTAGCAGCTAACATATCTTTCAAGAGCTGCTTGATCCCCTCGGACATGGAAGTCCTGCGTTTCTGGGGGATATGCAACTCCATCTTTGGGTTTTCTAGCAGCGCCTCACCAACAGGGACGATTTCGGTCCCCTGTTTGATATAGGTCCCCAGGAGCTCCTTCTTGGTCTCAGAGTCAATAAAAGTGATTCTTTCTATCATTGCCCAGATGATAATGCCCAGGGCAAAGATGTCGGCCTTGGCTGTGTAGTGTCCCTCCCAGACTTCAGGGGCCATATAGAAGTCTGAGCCGCAGGCTGAGGACAGCCAGTATTTATTCACATTCACATTTTTATTGTCTGGATGGCCCTCTTTCCCTCGGGGGGCTAACCCAGCACACACCTTGCTGAGTCCAAAGTCTGCCACCTTGAGGATGGGGGTGCCAGACCGCTCCGTGATGAGGATGTTGTCTGGCTTTAGGTCCCTGTGCACGATGTGGTTTTTGTGCAGGAAGGCAATGGCGCTTGTGAGCTGTAGCATGAAGCTTTTGTTGGTGGCGGGGTCCGGCCTCCGGGACAGGACGTACTGATTCAGGTCTCCACCTTCACAGAACTCCATGACAAACCAGAGATAGCAGGGCTCCTCAGCATAACCCAGGATCCTTTCTCCTAAATTGAAGAAGACCGGAAAGAGCTTGAGTGCCACAGACACATCCCCAACACGCTCAGATCACATGCAGGCAGCACAGCCAGGTTTAGCTGGACAATGCTGACGAGGCTCCAAGCCAGGAGGACCAGCAAACCTGGCAGGGAGCCAGCACCGTGCAGAGTGGGCCCATCTCTACTCACTTGGGGTGAGGTGAGGTCTGCCGGGATAAAGGACACGGGTGGCAGACACTGAGGTCGAGCACCCGGCTCTGGCAGTATCGGTGCCTAGGTAAGGAACTGGTTAACTGTGCCAACCGGTTCAATGGGTAACCAGGAGGCACCGGCACTTAGTTCACCTTTCCAGGTTTCTGCCTCTGCTGCCTCACCTGCAAACGCGTGCACGTAATCAGTCACAGAATACCTACACGGGCCCTTGACATTAAGCTAATATTTACCACCCCCACCCCCTGGGAGGTAGGATGAAATAGCCCCATCTTCAAAGATGAAAAACCTGATGCTCACAGAGATGGAGGAGTCCAGGGACTCCAATACATGTGACCGGGAAGCCACTGTGTTTCACTATAGTATGTCCGGACAGACTACTCCATGTCCCGTGGGACTGCTGATGAGGCAAGGTCAGGTGTGCAAGAAGGTCATAAAAGGTCTGTTAATCCACAACAGGCAAAAAGGACCTCTCCTCCCCTCGCTCCTAACTTTTAAGACTCAGCAATGCACCTAGAATGGTACCACAATTGTTTATTTTAGAGGCATACTCCCAGCAGTGTTTCCTGCTTGCCCACTGTATCTGCTTAGCACAAGTTAGTTTCTTTTTAGAGATGAGGGGCTGTTACAGACCAATCTCCTTAGTTTCAAGGAGATAACAGGCTATGTATCTAAGACAGCAAGCATTTTAAGTATCTGCATCAAAGTCAACTTGTACTAGGAGCAGTGAAGGTGGACAGGAGTTGCCAGATCTGGGAGTCAGAAGGCGCAAGACCTGAGTTACACCTTAAAGACAGGCAGTAGATCAGTTGAGAGAAGCAAAAAAAGAATTCTAGGCTGAGAGATGGGATGGATAATGGAACACAGGAGAGGCATAAACAGGAAGGAAATCTGGTGGGAACAGGAGTCCAAAGTAGACACAAAAGTTAGTAGAATCAAGTTGTTCTGGCATGAAACTCCAGCTCTGCCTTTCCAGAAGCCTTTCCTTTTTGAACCACACCAACTCCAGGAAAGCTGGTGACTGACATCTCCAAACAAACCCCAACGTTCTTTATAAGGTAATTAACGGCACACTGAGTCCTTCTGTGGAAGTTATTTGAGGACTGTAACTGCCCCAAAGTCTAAATAGGCAGAGGTCTGATCTTGCTGATGAAAAGGCAGGGCCTGTGGTGGGTGGTCATATGGATCACTCATGACTGAGCCTGAACACCAGTCCTCTGACCCCGAGCACAGGGTCTCCATTCCACCAGAAAACAAGAGCTACACCTCCTTAAACAGCCACTGCCAAAGCAGAGTCTATGGAAACCACTGCCTTCGGAGTTCTAGGTTGAGGCAGGATGAAGAGATGGACAAGGCAAAACCTTTGGGTTTTTGACCACAATCTGACAGACCTCACTTCCCCTGTAATTATATAATTTGTTTGTTTATATTACAATCAAAGCAATACAGGTAGAACCAGTTTAGGGCAGATGGGGTGTTTTCTTTTTAAATTAGCTCTTTCCTATCTCATAATCCTCTTTCTAGGTCACTGGCTCTGGTGGGCTGACACTCTTTATCTGAAAACACTGTAAAATGATGCAGTGATCCAAAGCCCAAATCAAACCTGACTCCAGAGTAAAGATCCATAAAAAGGAGGGCAAGAAAGGTCTGCTGGTGGTAGAGCCAGAAAGGAAGCGATTAAAATGCCATCAAATTCCTTCTGTGAGGGCCACCATCAGAAAACAGTACAACTTTTTCACTGAAACAGTGGGGAAATAAAGGGTGGGGAATGGTGATTACTTTATATACAAAGTTGGTAACCAGGGCAACTCAAGTAAAAAGAAAACAAGTCTGCAAAACAGACTACATTGTAAGTCCAGGTTATGAGAACCCAGGGAAAGAAAAGGAGGGTAAGCAAGTGCCCTGGGGGGGAGGGGGGTGCGCGTGACTGAAGAGCTGGCTCTAGGGGAGCGAGCTGAGCTCAGGAGATGCTACAGGAGGGGGTTTGTGGAGAGAAAGGCACTGGAGGAAGCAGCGGGCTCCAAATCAGAGCAGCTTCAGGGAGCGTGACAGAATGGAAAACCATGGAAAGCGGCCACTTGTCCCAGAGGCAAGAAGCACTTCTTCCTTGCATGGGCCCAGGCCGTGGGCTCACTTCAGCAGAAACCATAGCATGTGTTTTCAGGCAGGAATCCCCCCGCTGCCCCCACTCCCCCCACAAACCAGAGAGAGGTGTGAGAATTCCAGTCTTTTCCTTTGGGCAGATTGCCCACCTGGGCCCCTGCCTACCTCAGGGCAGGATGGAGGGAGGGTGCATGGGGCCTGATGTATTTCTGTTGAGAAGCCAGCCAGGGTGAAGTCACAGGAAGGGTTCAGGCTAGAAGGTGACAAGTCTGGGGTTAGATGCCAGCTCTGCCCTCCGGTTAACTGGGTGGTCTCTTAGCTCAAAGGAAAACACAAGGAGACAGACACCACGCAAAGAACCTGGGGCAAAGGTCGGGGAAGATGGCTACAGCTTTGTGAGCCTCTGTCACATCCACCAACATTGAGGGGGCACTGACACCATATACTCCTGGGACTCAGGTGACGGACAAACAGATTTTGCAGAGCCTCCGTTACTTTGGAGGGAATGACATCCTGACCATCAATGACATCTCCAGAGGGCCTCAGCCAAGTCCAAGGAAGCCATGGACTCCAATAACCCCAGTGCTGTAGGCCACAGAATTGAAGCTCTCACATGCTAGGAAACCGAGGACGTTGAAATCAGAAAAGGAGCACTGAGGGGGCACTTGAGGGGATGAGCACTGGGTGATGATACGCTATACATTGGCAAATTGAACTTAAAAAAAAAAAAAAAATCAGAAAATAAAAGTGGAGAATTGTATCCTATTGCTCAGGCTGTAAATAGCCAAAACCATGTTTTCTAGCCAGAGCAAGCGGGTTTTTTTATTTTTTTAAGATTTATTTATTTATGATAGAGAGAGAGAGGCAGAGACATAGGCAGAGGGAGAAGCAGGCTCCATGCCGGGAGCCCGACAGGGACTTGATCCCAGGACTCCAGGATTGCGCCCTGGGGCAAAGGCAGGCGCTAAACTGCTGAGCCACCCAGGGATCCCCAAGCAAGCGGTTTTTGAGGTGTTCTCTCTCTAGAAGCCTTCCCTCTCCCCAAATCTCTGCTGGTGCATCCAAATATGTTTCTTTGTACCCTGCCTGAATGTCAATCTACCTGATGCTTGCCTGATTTCCCAGGGAACTTCCCTCTTCTGATGGACCACAGCCCCAGTGTTATAATTTACCAAGGCAACTGCACATCGAGGAAGGGAAAGTGCTCCAACTTTTAGGGATCACCAAACCATGGTCCTGAAATGACACCAATTCCTGGAGACACATCACTGGGGTCCGCCAGTGTATAGGGGCTCGTGAAGGTCAGGTGATCCAAGGGAGCTTCAGTGCCCGCCCAGCTCACAGCAGGCCCAGTGGTCATCAAGCCCACCCTGTGGCTGCCCCCAGTTTCAGGACATAGAACTGGAATGCACAAGCATCAACTATGTAGAATCCCCACGTGAAGCTTATAGTTTGAGGAGAGAGAAACAAAATTAAATTTTGTAATTTCCTTGTTTGGTACAGCCTGATGGTCCTGTAGGGTAAGAGTGAAAAATTTAGCTTCCCAGATCATGAGAAAAGATTGAAGTGTTAGGGATTTGAGGTAAATTAACCTGGGAGAGGCCATTGGCTTCCAGGCACCATTTAAAGGCTCACTGCGTGAGCAGTCCCTTCTCCTGGACATGCTTTTACAGGTGGGGAAACCAGGAGGAAGGTTAAGTAACTTGCCCCAGATCACTGCTGTGGCTGCTTGGGTAAGACGTGAGCCTCCACTGCTAAGCCCTTCTATCGCACGATGATGCTGCCTGGGGTCTGGGAGGCTAAGAAACACACTTGATTAGAGACAGGCCCACCTTCAGCACAGTTTGACTGCCCTCAAATCCAACAGCCAGAAGACTACAGAATAAACTCGATTTTGAAACCTATTCTATGACACAGTTTACGGGGAGACAGAGAAAATGGGGGAAAACAAGTCAAACAGGTGTCTCCTAACAAATGTGGCCTGCTTTGTTCAAAAATCTGAGGCTTAAGGATGTCAGCGCAAGCTCTGGGACAGCAGGCAACTCCTAGAAAGGGATACAATATACCCAGGGGTTTATGAGCCTATTCCCAAGCTGCCTCCAGAATATGGGACTTCCTTGCGCTCGTTCATTCCATTTAAACACTTCCTAGGCATACACTGCTTGTCAGACCCTGGAGGAGATTAGCAGTAATCCCTGACCTTGTAGAGGTTTCTGGTCATTAATGACCAGCCACAGCACCCACAGCCATGACAACAGACTAGGGAGCAATTCTGTGCGAGCAGTGGGCAAGGTGGTTAGGAGAGGCAGGCAGGCTGTGGATCACTCAAGGGTGGCCCTTGAGCAGTGTCTCCCAGGATGGAGTGTGTGCACACCACACAGCAGGGTATGAGCTCACAGCGAGGGACCCAAGTTACCGGAGGAGGCTGAGGTGAAGCTGCTCTGGAGTTGGGTCCGAAGGAACGGGGTCTGGCAGACCAAAGGCTTTGAATTTAGGCACCAAGAAATGGGAACTAAAAGTTCTTGACATGTTTTAGAACAATATCCTGCTTGCTGAGTCTTAAGTCACCAATTTTAAGTCCTATCATTTAAGATATCAGGCTGCTAACAACACTACTACACACCCCTGCTTAGGCTTAGTTCTGGTTGTCAAGATGCAGACACGTTGGAGAGCAGGTCTCAGAATCACTACTACAAGTTCCCTCTGAAGGCATGAGGAGTTAAGAGATAAAGATGGATTGGCAGCTGAGAGGTGCATCAGGAGTTTCTGAAACCCAAAGAGAAGTGAGGACTGGAAAGGGAGGTAAAAAGGGGTTGGGGCTAAGCCAAGGGTAGGGGGAGAGGCCTTGGGAGGTTTAAAAGTCAAATGAACTTAGTAACTAATATCACATGTCCTATGTGACAAGAAAGAAGCACAGAGAGTAGCCAATCCTCTCTTCTTACTCCAAACCCCTACCTACTGAGACCATAATCCTATTCCTTTCTACAGGGAGGAAATGAAGGCTCAAGATCAATTACTTGGCTGTGGTCTCACAGCCAGTAGGGGATGGGGTACCCAGGCTCTGCAGTCTGGATTCCTAACCATGATGTTCTTCTACTACTGCCTTTGTGCCAGAAGCAAAACTGAATGCCTATATGTTCTACTGCCCCACTGTGACACAGGTTCTTTGTCAAGTTCACGGTATTCCTCCAAGGACTTTCCTGTTCACCAAGTCCCTCATGTTGATAGTGCAACCACACCACCTGCAGATTCATTTTTCAATAGAGCACCAATGCTAAGATAGTTCAGCAGTGTGTGTCACAAGTTTTATTAATGCTCAACCCATTTGACCAAAAAAAAAAAAAAAAAAAAAAAAAACTCATGAGGAATTTATTCTAAGAGTATCAAAAAGATAAACAGAAACAAACGAAACTCCTATCACAGACAGCAACAAAAAGGGTACACACTAAGCACCCCAAGCACCCAGGGCTGGTTTCCTATATGACAAAATAAAGGCAAGGGATTGAAAAGAAGGGTCCAAGGATAGTTAGTGGCTAATTAAGGTACTGCCACTTAGCTGAATGCTTTAAAGGGCCATATTGTACTTCTAATTTACTTAAAAGTCAAAAGAGAAGGTCACATAAAAGGTCAGAAGGAAGTTTAATGTGAAATGGAAAAATAGAATATAAAATTATAATTTTAAGATAAAAGGTTAGAAAAAAAAAAAACCTAGATAAATGAACTCTGAATTCATTGGGATTAGTCATCCCTGGTTTTGATTTAGTTAAAAACTGTACATTAATATTTTAAAGAAGTGGCTCAGTTGAAAATCAGTCCTGAAAAGCTGAAGACAAGGACCCTTCGCAAGACAAGCTCTTCTTCCCAAAGAAAGATGAGCACAGAGACCAAGCCCTGGGCTCAATGACCTTGGGCTGTGTCCTGTCACTATAAAGAGGCTGGGTCCAGTATCAACACCCAGGGCGCGTTCGAAGTACTTCACAAGAGTAGTCAAATGTCATTGTGCACTAGACAATCAACCCCTTAGGATGGCTGCCAAGATAGATACAGTGTCCTATAGAGGCCAAGGGGCCAAGAACCTGCAGGCCTAATAGAAAGGATGGAACAAGGGCTACAGAGCCAGCCAGGCCCAGGGTCGACACCACAACCCTTCATTTACATGGCTATGTGACCCTGGGCAAATGTCTTAAGACCCTATGAATCTGTTTCATTATCCATAAATTGGGAGACACCTACCTAACTGGGCTATCATAAGGCGTCACTATGATATAGGAAGCATTGTGGATGGCACCTGGACATCAGAGGATACAACTACTGGGTGTGAATGGTTAATGTGTGCGACACTGCCCTTGGGTAGTCATAAGGCAGCACTATCAAGCACGTGGAAATTGGAAAGAGCTTCTGGATATAGATGTAGAGCCAAATAATCCCTCACTGGTGGTACTGTACAACTTACTGGACCTTGATGGATCTGGATTTTCTCCTATATAAGACCAGGTTACAAAAACACCAACTTCAAGTGGGAGGATTAGATGAGGGAGCAAGCATGAAAATACCAAGCCTAGCTATTAGTACTTGAACGTTACAGGGGTCTTGTTAAAATGCAAACTCTGCCAGCTAGGCAGAGTCGGAAATAACCTCTGGTGGCCCGGACCCATTTTTCTCTCCACATGTGACTGCCTTACCACTTATCTAGGTCTCATCTCTGGCCAGGATTGCTTCTGTTTTTACCCTTTTACAACTTATCCTGCCCTCCCCTAAACTTAGTCCACATTCCTGGCAGCTGTTCCCATAAGAGCACCTCTGAGAGGTTGCAGTGAGGTAACATCTGTTGTTCTCCTCCATGAGATCGCGCACTCACGGCGGAAGGAAACCAAGTCTCTATGCGCCTCACACATAACAGGCGTTCAATAATTGCGTGAAATGAAAGGAGATGAGAACTGTGAGCTAGAGGCTTAAAAACGAAACAGGGAAAGTTCTAGTAGTAGGTGTTTTGAATGTCTATGTTAAAGACAACCAGGTAAGAATCTACAATTTGAGTCACTAAGGACCTAATTCTTGGAAGTTTACACTATAAAAAGCCTACCTGGTGCAACCCAATTAGCCCAAACTCTCAATTAAGCCAGTTGTTGTTTCTGTCTCCTGAGGCTGGTATCTAAAATTCCCAGTGCACAGAGAAGGCAGGCAGGCAGGAGGAGAGGTCTGTGTGGCTGTCTCAAGACATTCAAGAGCAGATCAGGAAGGAGGAACAGGGTACTCGGCAGCTGAGACACATGGGAGGCAGTGCCGAAAAAATTGGCAGTGCCAAGTACTGATTAGCACATAATTAAAAAACAAACAGTAGGCATTAGTTTCTGAGTAAAATGTGATTATGCATTTAACTACTAAGAAAAACAGAAGAACCCAGAACTTAAGCCACCTGTCCCAAGAGTGTAGCACAGCTGTTAGAAGAATGGACTCAAGCTTGAATGCTTAGGCTTGGACCCGAGTGGTTATTTGCTTAGCTGTTTCACATGGGGCAATTTCACTAACTTGGTTTCCTCACCTGTAAAATAGGGGTAATTATAACACTGACTTCAAAAGGGGGTTGTGAGGACTGAATCAGTTAATGGGTATAAAGTCTAGAATAGCACCTGGCCCACAACAGAAAGTACGCTGTAACTATTAATAGGGTAAAAGTGGAACCCAAACCTTCAAACTCCCAGTTACTACTACCTCGTTGTATCCCGTTAATTTCCAAGGCCCTTGACACCTCTGATCTATTTTGGAGTAGCCAAACACCACACCTAATTGGGATCCCTTGCCTTTCAGAGGGTTCTCTAAACTCAGGCCAAGCCATAGTAGAGAATTCAGAGCTGCTTTCTGGGGGGGAGGGAGGGGGGGTAGCGGCCAGCTCTGAGCCTCCCTTTCCCTAGGCACTCAACAGGATGGGGGTGGCGGGGGAAGGGCAATGTGCAGGCTGACAGCCAATCTACTGCTAAGACCCTGGTTTCCCTCCCCACACTCAGTCCCCCCTTCAGCTTACTCAAGTCCACCTTCTCTGCTTCCCATGCCTGTATATTCCCCAGGGAACCTCTGCTGCTAGCTTTCTAGGTAACATTCAGGACCTTGAATTGTGGTCATCTGGGCCTGAGTCTTCTGTATACCTCGCAGAGGAAACTTTGCACATCCTCTTCTTACAGAGTACCTGGCACAAATGCACAGAGAAGACTTACCAAAGACCTAGATTCCCACCACTGTGAAGCTGCCTGAGGAGCTCTTGAGCACAGAAAACATGAAATAGTTGATAAAGCAGAACTAATATGTTACCAAGATGGGATAAGTTAGATCCTTGGATTTTCCAAACTTCTTTTTGGTTTTATGAGCCTTGGGTTCGTCCTGGAGAGGATGTATCATATATATAAGCTTATTAGTCGCTATGTGTCAGAAGAGTCAGTGTGTGCGTTAGAGAGCATGCAGGAATTTGACTGTAGTCTGACCAGGAGTTCAGCCTTGCCTGCAGTCTAAGTGGCAGCAATCTTGAATTTAGTTTTAGATGCATTCAGTAGAGGGTCCTTTGGCAATGGAAATAAGGGGATAAAAGCAAACTGTTGATGCTTTAACTCCTGTTTTTTGTGACAAGTACTTAAAAGCTAAACACATCAACCAAATAATTTACAAGATTGTTAATCTGGTTTTAAAAAGCCTAGGAGGCTGGTTTGAATGCTGCCACTAACTCATGTGGGGCAAGTCCTGTCTTTTTTAGACTTATTTCCTTCCCTGTGAAACAGAAGACCAGATGAGGCTGCCTAAGACTACCACTGACTCTGGAACTTCTGCTCACTACATAATGCTCTAGGTGTTTGGTCTACGTTCAGAGAGAAAGAAGGAGACCTAGAAGCTTATTAAACAAAGTTGAATAAAACCAAGAATTGCATTAAGAAGTTTCTCATTTCTTTTTGATACTGGATTTACAGGTCAAATAATTTAAGCTACCGAAATGCCTTGCTTATTCTCTGGAGCCCTGATACTGAAGAAAGGGGAAACCTCCCCCCCCAACTGTTCCCTATTTGGGCCAATTGTGAAATAAATCCCACTTCTTCTCTATCTATACAGACCTGGGCACTCTTCTTTCAAGCTATCTTCTCCGCCAACTCGTAGCTAACTCTAGATTATCTTCCTGTTAATCCTGTGCAACACTCTGTAGAAAGCTCTTGTTAACCAGACAACTTGCCTTTTCCTCCTGTGACCCTGATTAGCACCTAAGTCTTCTACAGGTCCTCAAACTTTCAAAATTAAATTCCTTTGGGGCAGACTGCCCTGCCCCTCCCCCCATCTCTCCCCCAGTGAAAAGCTACCATGGGGACTCAGTAAAATTATGTAGATTTAGTTCAATTGAGACTTTAAGGTAGATTAACACTTTTTTGTTCTATTTCAAAATTATTCTAAATTGCAGGACACTGGGCAAAAGGTGACTGCAAAGGAGCTTGTTTAATGACAGGGTTGAACCAGATTATCTTTAAGATTCCTTCCAGCTCTGACATTTCTGAGTGATAGCAGCACACTGTAAATCCAGCGCCCCAGGGCTGATTAAGACTGCTAAATTCTGAAAGCTGAAGGCAGGAAAACTTCACCTACAGCAATGTGGGTCTTTTTGTCCTTCACTTTTAATATTAAAGAGAAAACAATGCCCATTTAGCTGCTAGCTAAATTAACATTTGACATGTAAATTTCAATGTCAGTTTCATCAGCCAGGTTGTGTACATTTCCTTTATTGCTCTGTCTCTGAGCTCAGAGCATTACCTGACCCACAGAAGAGGCTCAAATATTTTCAAAACTGCTTACAACTGAGTGGGACAATTGAAGTGTGTGGCCTAAAGCAACATACTGTTTCGCTAGACCTGTTTTAAATCACAAAGGGAGGAAACTGTGCACACCACAGTTTCTCTCAACCCGGTGTTACCCAGACAATAGGATGTGTTCCATGGTCAAAAGAGTTTGGGAAACTTGAACAAGGACAGAACTAATCTCAAAGGGGATGATGAAAGAGGACTCAAAATGTGGACTTGCTGAGTTTCCTCCTTATCTGAGCACTTAGGGACATTCCCAGGCTGCACAGCAGCTCGAGGACACAGGCACCCTTATCTTATGGATAAAGGAATGCTCCCCACAGGTTTTAAACTTCTTATCCCAAGTCTCATGTAAGTCTGTTGAGACAAGCCATGACTTAAAGTGAGCCTAACTGTAAAGCTGATGGTATTAATCACTAGACTATCCGGCCACCTTTACTGTGTAGTTCTGTCAAATTCTACGTGTGAGAGAATCTAAACAGTATTTATAGGTAAGGAGAGGAAGCCAAGACTTCACACCCAGGTGAAGTTTCAAGATTGGCATCAATGAACTGAGAGTAGAAGGGTAGAGAATTCACTAGCAAAGTGAATTCTCACATCCCAAAGCAGTTGAGTATTATGGAAGTCCAGAATATTGGCTAATCACCTTGGAGAAGACAGGGAGAATGTAAGTGAATAGCTTGTAGGATACAGGTAAGCTCCAGAATCTCCCGGAAAGTCTGCATTCAATCACTATGGGGAGAGGGTGGGCTTTTCAGAATGGATGAGGCAGGGCTGGGCATAAAAAGTGAAACCTGTTTTTGAAAAAGGACTCCAGGTGATACTGCTAATACCTTCAACCCACGGTTGAAGCAACAGACTTGAAATGGGACAGAGCTCTCCTGGGATGGGGTGCAGGAGTTTAAAACTGGGCAAAACAAAATGCCCTATCCAACCCTACCCCCTCAATCCTACTCATTTTTAAAGATCAGTTCCAGTTGATTCTTGGGGAGGTGAGGGCATTATTACCCATCTTGAAAGGATCTAGACCTTAAATCAAGACAGATCTGGGTGTTATGTCACTTAAGCTCTGAAAAATTGCTAAGCAAACTCCACTTCCCTTACAAGCTGATTAACCTCGCCAACTTCTATCTGTTTAACCTCTAATCCTTAGTTTCTCCGTTTATAGAAAGAGGAGAGGATTTACTTTTAAAGTTATTACCTAAAGTCACTCTGTAAGACATCTAGGACATAGCTGGGTCTCAGATTAGTAACCTTTCTGTTGAGGAAGTCTTCTAAGACCTTTCTAGCTCACTGGCCTTCTCCTCTCTTTAGAGAACCTTTGGCTACTTACAAGTCTGAACAAAACAGGTCAACACTGAGCACTCAAGATGAACTCGTGCCCTAAACGCAGCGAAAACTCAGAAATTAGGATTAGCTACCTTGCTTCCCTGAGCCCCATCTTCCCTATAAACATGCTAGCCAGGCAGCCTGGGATGGGGGGGGGGGGGCGGGGGGGGGTGTTAGAAAAAGATTAAGTATGTAAGGCAGAGGAAAAGAAAAAGATGAAAAAGATGTTACATGTTATGTGACAGCTATAGGCCCACCTGGGGGATTATTATTCAGCAGGACCCAGAGGATTTAGCCAGGAAACCCGCCAGTTTGGTTGACTGCCTTGGGATGGAATGGGCCGTTGGGGGTGGGGGTGTGTGTCTCAGAGGAAAACAGAAGAGTAGGAAGCAAGAGTTTGGAGGTGGAGCTGAAGGGTGTCAGGACATTTGGGACCAGACACGGAGGGGGTGTGGGTGGGTTCGGTAAAGTTCTTTTTTGTTTGCTTTGGGAGGGAAAGAGAAGAGGCCCTAGAGAGGGGGGCTCTGAAGTTCTTCCCACCAACTCAGCCCCGTCCTCTTCACTCCCCCTGTGGAATCTCAAAGTGCTGCAAGTTTAATAGGTTTAAGTTTACTGAGCGCTTAACTAAAAGCACGGTGAGCACTTCCATGAGCTTTTTTTTTTGTTTTTTTTTTTTTTTTTTAACGAGAATAGCACCTCCAGTCAGTGCCAGGGGCTCATCCGGGGTGCTGAGGTGCAAGGGGAGCCTAAGCGCCTGGGCCCCGGGGAGGAGGGCGTGTCTGGGCCCAGGCTGACAAGACCCGGGCCGGCCCCGGCATCCAGAGCGGCGGGTCCAGGCCCCGTGAGGGCGGGCCGGCCGCCTCCTACCTTTGAGCGAGGTCTCCACCAGGCGCAGGTAAAGCTGCGAGCTCTTGTTGCCGTGGCTCATGCGCTGGGCGAGCCCGTTGCGCTGCAGGACGCACTCCTCAAACTGCACGACGTTCTGGTGGCGCCGCTTGAGGCTGGTCAGGGCCCAGAACTCGGCCAGCGCCAGCTCCACGTTCTCGGGGGCGTCGCAGCGGATCTTCTTGACCGCCACCCGGGCCCCGCTGCGCCCGGCCACTGCCTCGTAAACCACGCCGTAGCTGCCGCGCCCGATCTCCGCCAACAGGCTGTACCGCGGCCGCGCCGACCCGCCGCCGCTCTCTGGCCGCCGCCGCGCCAGGTAGGCCTCGCCCGGGGCCTCGGCCGCCGCCGGATCCATGGCCTGGGCCGCCGCCGGCCTCAGCTTCGCGCTGGGCGCCCGCGGCACTGGGCTTCGCCTTTTCCGCTCGGGGCTTTGTGTACCTCTGCGGGCGCCGTCCTCCTCCCCCGTTTCCATGGCTGCGGGCGGCGGGGGGAGCAGCAACGGCGCTGCCCGGGTCCCCCCTGCCTCATCCCTCCGTCCGGCCACTGGACGCGGAGGAGCGGGACCTTGGATTGTGACCTGCGGGCGAAAGAGTCGGTTAACCAACTAGGCCGAAGCGGGAAGGCAAGGAGCGTAGGCCGCAGGGCGTCCCACCTCCGCCTCCTCCGGCCGCCGCGGCCCCTTTAAGACGGAAGCCGCCGCGCTGACTGAACGGGGGGAAGGGAGGGGAAAGCGGGAAGGGCGACACCACTAGGCTGTGGCTCAGAGGGGGAACAGGAAAGAATAGCAACCCCCGCCCCGCCTTCTCAGCCAGTTTGTCGCCTGAGACTAGGAAAAACTAGGACCAGCAGTTTTTACGACTTAAGAAAATTGCCTTAAGAGCCGTTCTGACTGCGGAACTCTTTTTCCCCGCCTCGTCCCCTCCGGGATCACCCTCCCCGCATCCCGCCTTGGGTTCTCCCGGGTGTAAACAGTCCATTGAATTAAGCCGGAGCGGAGCCCGGCGGAACGACCCAAGTCCCCGAGGGCGGCGGGTGGAGGAGGTTGGCTCAGAAGTTCCGCGTCCCTGAACCCGCCAACCTGGGGACCCAGCGGCCCTCCCCCAGCGCCCGCGGGGACGGAGGTGGGTGCAGCCTCGGCGCTGGCTCGGACTCCGCAGACTGCGCCCTTACCTGGCCGGCGCCCCTCCACTTCCGGGCGGCCCGCTTCCCCCCTGGCGCCCTGGGCCGGGGATGGTCCGCTCCAGGCCAGGGCTGCCTCGCGTACGGAGCGGCGCGGGAGGCGGCGGCCCGGGCCGGGTGTGCCTGGGAGCCCGCGGCGGCGCGGGTGGCGGCGGCGGCGCCCGCGGGGGAGAAGCGGGTGTCCGGGCTCCCGCGGCTCTCCACGTGCTCGCGCCGGCTGAGCCCTTTACATAACCTGTTTATATAAGCTGCGCCTCCCGCCCGCACTCGGGCCAGCGGGGGCTCCTGGTGGCCCATCCCCCGGGAGGCCGGCCGCGCGCCGCGCCGCCTGGGTCCTGCCAAGGTCGACGGAGCAGCCGCAGCCGGGCGCACCGGGCACGCCGCGCCGGGGCCCAATCACAGGCGAGAACACCCAGCCCACGAAAAATAGGCGCCAAACTCCCGGGACCCGCTGCGCCCCCCTCCGAGGCTCTGCGGCCGCCTGCCCCCTGCAGCCTCCTCCCTCTCCGCCTTCGCTGCTTGAAGAGGGGCTGCGCGCAGTAGGCTCCTAATAAATACTCATTGTTGATTGGCTTGGCGGTTTGATTGATTCATAGGCAGTGCCTGGGAACCTCCCGGACTGGATTGGAGTCCACACGCTGCCGCCCAGGAGCCCGTTGATTCGGGGCAAATCATCGTCAGGTTCTGTGCCTCGGTTTTCTGTTCTGCAAAATGGGTGATTGGACCTTAACCTCCCAGCGCTGATAGAGCCAAATGAAATACATGTAATTTGTGTGTAAATACATATATTAAGAGTGACTAAGTATATATGAGTACACATAGTAAGTGGCTAATTGGGTGCGAGGCTGAAAGTGCTGTTTTGTTCACTGCTTTGTACTCCAGTGGCCTAGTAGGTGCCTGTGATTTTTAAACTGAATCTGTTGAGTATTTATTGGCTTTCTATAATGTGCTAGGCACTGTTCTAAGTCGCTGGGGAAAGAGCAATGAACCAGACAATCTTTACCTTCAATGAGGGTCTATACCCCTGAAGGAGACCAGTGATATGGTGACCTTGTGCAAGTTAATTAACTTTCATGTGTCTTTACTTTCCATCTGTAAGATGGTGAAGAACAGTGTTGGAGGCCCTGTGCTTATACAGTTAAAACACTGAGAACAGGACAAGGTCTTGCACACACTAAGTGTTAGATACTATTAACTAAGCACATAGAATAATTTTTGACATGGATAAGTATGATGGAGAAAAAGAATGAAAAAGTGCTTTGGGTTTGGGACAGGTCACTTCTGATAGTATGAAGGTCATTCATTGAAAGGTGGTAACTTTGGGGGGGGGTAAAATTTAAAATTTACATGTAAGTTACAAGGATAGTAAGGAATTCTCATGTACTTTTTTTTTTTTATATATAGAACCTTAATGAATTTGTGTGTCATCCTTGCGCAGGGGCCATGCTAATTTCTGTGTATTTGAATTTTTAGTGTATGTGCTGCTGAAGTGAACACAAGAATTCTGATATACTTTTTTTTCTGTTTTTTTTTTCCTGGTTTTTTTCTCTGATATACTTTTAACCAAAATAACAAATTGTTATGTTTTGCTATGTTTGCATTATCATAGACTCTCTTGTGTATGTGTACGTAATATATACATATACTTTTTTCCCCCTAAGTCATTTTAGAGTGGGTTTTCAGACATTATGCCTCTTTATCCAATACACTTGTGTATGTGTGTGTGTGTATATATATATATATGTATATATATACACACATATATATATATATACACATTTCCTAAGAATGTGGACATTCTCTTGCAGAATCTCAGTTGTAATGATCAAAATCAGGAATTTTAACAATGATATGATTCTTTTAATACACCTTTAATATTTAAATTTTGCTAATTGTGCCAATAATGTAGCCATTCCTCAGGATCCAATTCAGGTTTCATTTGGCTGTCCTCTTTTTAGTTTCCTTTAATCTGGAGAAGCAGTTAGTTACTCAACCTTTGCCTTTCATGACCTTGACATTTTTGAAGAATACTGGTAAATTATTTTGTAGATGTCCTTAATTTGTAGCTGTCTGTTATTTCCTTGTGATTAGGTTCAGGTTATACATTTTTGGCAGGAATGCCACTGAAAGAAAGTTGTGTCCTGAGTGTATCACATCAGAAGGCACATGACATTGGTTTGTCTCAATATTAGTGGTATTAACTTTGATCATTTGGTTAAGATGATGTCCCCCAAGGTACTCCGCTGAAAAGTTACTATTTCCCTTTTGTAATTAATAAGTATCTTGTGGGAAGATATTTTGAGGCTATCCTATTTTTTTTAAGATTTTATTTATTTATTGATGAGAGAGAGGCAGAGACCTAGATAGAGGGAGAACCAGGCTCCTTGCAGGGAGCCTTGTGTGGGACTCCATCCTGGACCCAGGATCATGCCCTGAGCTGAAGGTAGCCGCTCAACTACTGCTCCACCCAGGTGACCTGAGATCCTATTTTTCATCTTACTCTCTGCCCACTTGTTTTAGCATTCATTGATGATTCTTACCTGAATCGGTTATTATTATAATGGTTGCAAGATGGTGATTGGTTTGCAAGAGCCACCATAACAAAATATTAGACTGGGTGGCTTAACAGAAATTCATTTCCTTGGGGTACCCGATGGCTCAGCAGTTAAGCTCTGCTTTCATGATCAGGGCATGCTCCTAGAGTTCAGGGATGGAGTCCCACATCGGGTTCCCTGAGGGGAGCCTGCTTCTCCCTCTGCCTATGTCTCTGCCTCTCTCTCTCTCTGTCTCTCATGAATAAATAAAATATTTTTAAAAATCTCATTTCCTCACAGTTCTGGAGGCTAGAAGTCCAAGATCAAAGTGTTTAATTTTTCTTCTGAGACCTCTCCTCTTGGCCTGATTTTAGTTGCCTTCTTTTTCCCCACAAGATGGTTCCTCTGTGTGAGCATCTTTTCCTTTTCTTATAAGGACACAAGTCATATTGGATTAGGGCTCCACCCTAATTTCCGGGATCCCTGGGTGGCACAGCGGTTTAGCGCTTGCCTTTGGCCCAGGGTGCGATCCTGGAGACCCGGGATCGAATCCCACGTCGGGCTCCTGGTGCATGGAGCCTGCTTCTCCCTCTGCCTGTGTCTCTGCCTCTCTCTCTGTGTGACTATCATAAATAAATAAAAATTAAAAAAAAAAAGACCTATTTCCAAATGTGTTACATTCTAAGGTAATGAGGCTTATGAATTAAACATGAATTTAGGTGGGAGGGAACCTGAAGCCAACCATGCTAAAACTGGTAGTAAGTCATTTAAGAAAGAAGGAAGAAGTATATAGAAGCTGTGAGACAGCAATAAGCTTGATGTTAAACTTTAGCCAGTTGATGAGTGTGTTAAGTGGTACAGCCACTTTGGAAAAAAAAAAAGTTTGGCAGTTTCTTATGAAATTAAATATACATCTACCCTATGGCCCAGCACCTCCATGCCTAGGTATTTACCCAAGATACATGAAAATTTATCTTTACAAATATATATATTTTTTAAAGGTTTTATTTATACATGAGAGACACAGAGAGAGAGGCAGAGACGTAGGCAGAGGGAGACGTATGTGGGGAGCCGAATGTGGGACTCCACCCCAGGACCCTGGGACCACACCCTGAGCCAAAGGCAGACAGACGCTCAACCACTGAGCCACCCAGGTGTCCCTTCACAAATACACTTTTATAGGAATGCTTCTAGTGTCTTTTCCCATAAGAGTCCCAAACCGGGAAACACTCTAATGTTCCTCAATAAGTGAATGGATATCTGAGCTGTGGTCTTCCTATACCTTGAGGTGCTGCTGGGGGTGGGGGTGGGGGTGGGGGGCAGGGACAGGGAGGAACATAACAAGGATGAATTAAAATAATGATGCCCAATGAAAGAAGCCAGGCACAGAAGAGTACATACTACACGATTCTGGGTACAGTTCTTGAAAATGCAAACTAATTTATAGTGACAAAAGTTAGAGTAGTAGGTGAGGTGGGGAGGGAGGTACAACAGAGGAAAACTTTTTGGGCTGATAGCTATGTTTATTATCTTGTGATAGTTTCACGGGGGTTTATGTTAAAGTCACTTCAAATTGTACACTTTAAATAGGTACAGTTTATGTATATCAGTTTTGCAGCTTTACCTCATTAGAGCTGTAAAAAGATGGATTAAAAAGAGTACATGCTGCATGGGTCCATTAATATAACGTCAAGCAACATTGATCTGTGGTGGTAGAAAACATATCAGTGGTTAGCTCTGGGGTGGGAATTGACTGCTGTGGGGCACAAGAGAATTTTCTGGGTGATGGAATTTTATTGTATGGAGATTATACCGCAATAAAATTGATTTAAAAGGTGAAAAAACAACCCAGGTCCTGCCATGCTGTGAACACATGTATCTTTATTCAGAGCTGCTGCTGCTTTTTAAAAATTGTTTTAAAGATTTTATTTATTTATTCGCAAGAGACACACAGAAGCGGAGACCTAGGTGGAGGGAGAAGCAGGCTCCCTGCAGGGAGCCTCAAGCGGGACTCGATCCCAGGACCCCGGGATCATGACCTGAGCCAAAGGCAGATGCTCAACCGCTAAGCCACTCAGATACCCCTTTACTCAGAGCTTCTAAGGACAGGGGCTGCATGGTGCCAAGGCAGGGCTGTCCCCATTTCTGCCATTCTGGGCCCCAGAGGTTGAGCAAGGCCAATGGAGTCTTTTCTCCCAGCGAGTTCTCCCACCTGAGTCTTAAAAGAGAGATTGGATCTGAAGTTCTGGGAGAACCACAAGAAGACTTCAATCTTTTTGTGTGTGTGAGAAGGGCCAGGATGCTTGAGACATTGTTGATGGCTTGACTAATTTTTCCCCCTTTACTCCAGCTTTTATTAAATGACAGAAGGAACCTTATACTTCTTATTATAACCAATAGCCAATGGCCATGAAAATTGACAGCCACAAGAATTGGCAAAGTATTCTCATGCCAATCCTGTGAGATGGTTATTATCATTGGCCCCATTTTAGAGACGAAGAGACTGAAGAGGGAGGAGGTTGCCCAGCTAGGATTGGAACTGAGACCCCAGACTCTTCACTTTACATTTCTGGCTCAGCTCTGCCCAGGGTAAGCAATTATATGAAAATTATGGCAAGCCTTCTTCCACGCTGTTCTCTGTTGGCACACGTGCCTAACTCCAAGTCCCTGGAACGTCAGATGGTGCCAGACATGACTGGAGCCCAATATTTAGTAATGGAAGAAATGTAGGAAGAAAGAGGGGGCAGCAGTGAGGCGTAGGCCCTTCCACTAGGGCCCTTGCCTTGGAGGGACTGACATAGAACATGAGATGCAGTGGAATTATGTGGTTCCAAATAACATTAGTCCTACCCAGGACACTAAAGCCATTTGTGAAGAGGTAGCAAGGCACAGAGCAGGTGCCGTTTTAGAAGAGTGCTTTGGGAAAACCTTTATAAGGAGGTGACCATTTGCAGAGAGACCTAATAGAAGTAAAAGAATCAGCCAAATGCCGATCTACTGGAAGAGCATTTGTGTTAGAGGGAAGAGCAGGTACAAAAGAGGCCAGTGTGGCCGAGTGCCGCGAATGGGGGAGGAGAAGCAGGAAACAAGGGAGAGATGTGGCGAGGCAGAGACTTGTGGGCCATGATGAGGACTTGGGATTTACTCAGCATTTGTGATCTAGCGAGCACCACAGAAAGCAAAGGAGCAGGAGAGCTGAGGCTTGCAGACGCTGTTACTCTGAGAACTGCCCAGAGGGAAAAGGCAGAGTGGTGATGCTCCCTGCCCATCCCAGGATTTCAGGGGGAAGAGGACGCCCCAGGGGCAGCTGTGGGGGTGGTTCCTATGGGAAAGTGGGGAACTGTAGCCCAGGAGGGGAAGGCTGGGTGGAGCAGAGGAGTGTGGATGGAATGGAAGCTGGGAGGGGTGTGAGATGGCTCTAGTGGACCAGGGCCAGTGAGTGGGGGGATGGGGTGGGAGGGTGGCACTGGGTGGCAGGGCGCCATGGCAGAGAATGCTGTGAAATGGTGGTTGTACCAGAGGGAGGTGAGGTTCTTACAGGGGTAGAGGATGAGACTTCACTTTGGAGGCCTATGGAGGTGCTGAAAGACAGAGAGGCTCCAGGCGGGTACCTCAAAGGAGGGTACATTCTGAGCAGGAGACTCAGGAAGGCCCAGAGGAGGCTCTGCAGCCATCTTGCATTCCCCTCCCATATGGGAACTGGTTTTACTGGGTGCCAGGAGGGGCATCCCTGAGGAAAACTGGAGTGTGTTATGCTACCCCAACACCAAGGAGCTCAGACAACCATGTAGGAGAGACGGTTTGTCTTCATTTAGTGAGTGGGAAGATTGGGTCCTGGAAGCTGTTCCAACCAAATAAGTGCAACAGCGGGGGTCTGCCCCAGCAGCCTTGGGTTTGGATATCCAAGCTCTTGACCCCTTATACAGGTGTTTTCAAGCTTGAGTACACACAGGGATCCCCTGGAGGGGTGGTCAAAAAACCAGGTGGTTGACTCCAGCCCCAGAGTGGCTGCTAATCAGGAAGCCTTGGGTAGGGCTTGATCATTTGCAGCTCTAGCTAGGTCCCGGGTGATGCTCTTGCTGTTGCTGGTCCAGGGAATGACCACACTTTGAGAACCACAACATTACGCTATGCTGTCCCTAGACTGAGCACAAAGCTGAAGCCATTATAAAGGATTGGCATTCTGGCAAAGAATTTGGAGATGGATTGGAGCTATTACAAAGAAAACTAAGCAAATAAGACACACAGTGATTATTAAAGCAAAGAAAACAAAAACGATTTATAAGAAAAACATTGTAATCATCATAAACTACAACATTTAGCTGGAAATAATATTACATTGTCATTATAATGTAAAAACAGCACATTGATTTAACCAAAAATTATGCTATAATTATTTGGGGAAAATTGGAGCAAGAAAGTGTGTGTTGTGTGTGTATGTGTGTGTGTAGAGAGAAAGAAGAGAGAGGAAAACTAAATTCTTATTCTCCCTAGCTGTAAGTTAATAGAAAAGTCTACAATTAAAAAATCTTGGAAGTGGCACCATAATTGGGTTTGAAGAGACAACCATAGAATGAGTTATTGCTTCATGGGCAAGGCTTGTGGGTGGCACAGGGGATATTTCTTTCTTTCTTTTTTTTTTTTTTAAAGATTCTATTTATTTATTAATGAGAGACAGAGAGGCAGAGACATAGGCAGAGGGAGAAGCAGATCGAAATGTGGGACTCGATCCTGGCACCGCGGGATCATGCCCTGAGCCGAAGGCCAATGCTCAACCTCTGAGCCACCCAGGCGTCCCACAGGGGATATTTCTTATAAGCCTTGCCATAGGATCTAGTTTGTAATAGTAACTAACTCTTTTTTTTTTCAAATGTTTTATTTTATTGAAACCAGATGAAATTGTTTCAGTTCAAATGGAAGAATTAATATCTGAGAATATTTAAGAAATCAATGAAAATAAGAATGCCTCATGGAAATTAGTTTTACCAGATATTAAAACTTTACTTGTAAAACCATCCAAATAGATGGATAGATATCATTGACCAAACTTTAATCAGACTTCCTTATGCCCTCTTCTAAATGAGACCTTGACCTTGGGTTTCAGTGTCTCTCCTTATTGGGCCTGAATTGCCCACTAACTCTTAAACATTGTGTGTATTTATTACTTGGATTGAAATAAATTGACATTTTTAATGTCAATTTAATGATTTTGAAATTTTTAATTGACATTAAAAATAAAAGTGGGCATGGGATTTAGCTACCACTGAAGCAGCCTGTCAGCTTGGTGGCGCTGTTCAGCTTCTGGCTGTGATGCCCACCTGTTGTCCTGTATCACCTAAAGGCATCAGAAGAGCTGCAAGTCAAGTTAAGCTCTCAAATCATACCCTGTGGATACTGCACTAGAGACATCCCGTCCCCAGCAAGACTCAACAAGGGTGGCCTCTTGTCTCTTTAAGTCACAGAAAACAAAGATGGAAGCAGATACAGGTACCTTGTTTCCCAAACTTAATAGATTGTTCTAATTTCATGTTCTTCCTATTGGCCACCGAAAGGCTCTGAAATTCCAATCTTTCTTCCTCTTCTGTCTGGGGATTGCATAAAAATTCTCTGTGTCAGTCTATGTATCTGAACATTTGCTGCAGAAAATTGGTTGCTAGGTTCTTAGGAGTTGTTTATGATTTTTGGAAAGATAAGGGAATACAATGCAGAGCTAGCAGAGCAAACTCCCTGATTCTGTTAACTACTGGGACATTCAAAATAAATGGTTGGGGAATCTGGTTGAAATGTATATAGCCACAAGGCGACAAAGTACACTCGCTGATCAAAGTGTAAAGAATTCAGCCTTTTAGGAAGGCAATTTGAGATCTCATTGTTTATTAATATAGTTGAAAATTCATACACTGGATCTAGAGATTCCATTTCTACAACTTCCCCTATAGAAATACTTACCCAAGGGTGGAGCAATATATGTACAATGAGGATTTTTATTGTGGTTATTTGAAATAGTAAAATATTAGAAATACTCTGGTGGCAGAAACAAGGATTAGTTACATAAACATTTGAATATAAAGTAGCCATCAAAAAGAAGGAATTAGCTCTGTATATACTACCATGGAACTAGTCACAACATATTATTATATTAAAAAAAGCAAATATAAACTAGGATCTCTAGTGTGACTTCATATTTTGTTTCAATATACATAAATTCATCATTGCTAATCTTCACTGAGTGATTTCTCTGTATTTGTTGCTGTCCTAAGTGCTCTACTTAGACTTATTATTCCGAAAAGCATAGAGGGTAGGCTTCATCATTTCCCTTTTCCATAGAAACTGAGGCACAGGGGTGCCTTTGTGGCTCAGTTGGTTAAGCATCTGCCTTTGGCTTGGATCATGATCCTGGGGGTCCTGGGATTGAGTCCCATGTGGGGCTCCCTGTTCAGTGGGGAGTCTGCTTCTCTCCCTCTGCTGCTCTCTCTGAAAGGAAAGAAAGAAGAAAGAGAAAGAAAGAAAGAAAGAAAGAAAGAAAGAAAGAAAGAAAGAAAGAAAGAAAGAAAGAAAGAAAGAGAAAGAAAGAAAGAAAGGAAAAAGAAAAAAGTAAGGAAAGAAAGAAACTGAGGCACAGAGAGGTTATGTGATTTTCTCAAGGCCGTGTCACTAAGAAGATGGAGCTTGATTTTAAACCTGGGCATATCTGATTTGAAAGCTAAGGGTCAGACAGCCCAGGTGGCTCAGCGGTTTGGCACCGCCTTCAGCACAGGGTGTGATCTTGGAGACCTGGGATCGAGTCCCACATCGGGCTCCCTGCATGGAGCCTGCTTCTGCCTCTGCCTCTCTCTCTCTCTCTCTGTCTCTCATGAATAAATAAATAAAATATTTAAAAAAAATAAAGCTCATGGTCTTTTTAAAAAAAAATTGTTTATTATTATTTTTTTAAAAGCTCATGGTCTTAAACCATCACATCACATGACCTGTGTACTTATATTTTTGTTTCATGCATATATAAAGGAGACATTTAGATAAATAATACTCTAGATGCCAAGAATTCCCTTCAGGTGCTTCTTTTACTTTCAACATATTTTTATAGTTTGACCTTTTAATATGTGTCTTTTGGTTATTAATTTTTAAGTACCTTTTTATAGAGATGAAAAAACAATAAAATTCAGTTAAAAAATAATGTGCAATAATGTTGACTACACCTCATTGCTCATTTGCTCAACAAATACTGATGAACTCCAGTTTGCCAGATAGGGCACTGAGATGAGTAACATACAATTCCCGTCAGGAAGGAACTCATTGGGGAGACACAAAGAAATATCCAATCTATAGCCTTTTATTTTAAAATTGAGGTATAATTGACATTTAATATTAGCTTCACTTGTACAACATAAGGAGTCAGTATTTGTATGTATAATGAAATGAACTCCACAATAAGTCATCACACAGTTACAAAATTATTTTTCTTATGATGAGAACTTTCAAGATTTACTCTCTTATCCACTTTCAAATGTATAATACAGTATTATTAACTCTAGTCACTGTGCTATACATCACCTCCCCATGACTTACTTATTTTATAACTGAAAATTTGTACCTTTGACTCTTCACTCATTTCACCTACCCCCTAATTCTGGCAACCACTAATTTGTTCTCTGTATCTGTGAGCTTGAGTTGTTGGGGTGTTTTGTTTTTGTTTTGCTTTTCTTCTTATTTAGGCTCCACATATAAGTGAGATCATACAGCATTTGTCTTCCTCTATCTGGCTTATTTCACTTAGCATAATGCCTTTAAATTTCATCAATGTTGTCACAAATGGGAAGATCTCATTCTTTTTTATGGCTGAGTAATGTTTCTATCTATCTATCTATCTATCTATCTATCTATCTATCAAATATATATATATTCCTATATATATGTGTGTGTGAGATATATACATATATATGTATATATATCTCAATGTATATATATGTATATACATATATATGTGTGTGTATATATATTTCAGTGACACTTAAGTTGTTTCTGTATCTTGGCCATTGTAAATAATGTGGATAAACATGGGGGTACACATATCTTTTTGAGTTGGTGTTTCAGTTTTCTTTAGTTTTCTACACAGAAGTAGAATTGCTGTATCCAATGGTAAGGCTATATTTAATTTATTGATGATTTACTGATGAATTTTGTACTGTTTTATGTAGTGGTTGCAGCAATTCCAGACTGCAGTTCTGCCCAGGTCAGTTGCACTGTAATTTTTTGTTTGTTTGTTTGTTTGTTTATTTATGAGAGAGGCAGAAACATAGGCAGAAGGAGAAGAAGGCTCCCTGTAGGGAGCTTGATGTGGGATTTGATCCCAGGAACCCGGAATCACAACCTGAGCCGATGGCAGATGCTCAACCACTGAGCCATCCAGGCGTCCCTATTGTACTGTAATTTTACTCTCAATTTTAGCTGGCCAGTGAGGAATGAGGCTGTACCATAGGTATCAATCTCGAAGTGTTCTGCGTTGCAACTAATGAGAGCCAGGTGCTGTGCTGGGCCTGGAACGTTACACATTGCTTCCTTTATATATAAAGGAAGAACAACTCTATAGAACTCATTATTGGTTCAGTCAACATTTATTGGGCACTTAGCCCTGTGTGTGAGTTGGGGATCTGGATGAGCAAGACAAGTTGCCTGCTGATAAACTCTCACTGCATTGTGAGGAAAACTGCCATGTTTATAAATATAGTTCTATGTTGGTGAATGTAATGGTAATAACATTTAAGAAGCACTTTCTAGGCACTGGTTCAAACACTTCTCATGTATACTAATTTATTGAGAGGTACTACTATTATTTCTATCTTATAGATGAGGCACAGAGAGGTTAGGCAACTTGCCCAAGATCGCACAGGTAGGAAGTAGGTCAGGGATTTCCAATCCAGGTAAGTGCTTTCAGGAGCACAACCAGAGCCCAGCCTGCAGTGAAACAATCATAATAAAAATATTAACAACCATAACAGTACCTGTCACAAATCACACGGAGCTATGTTGAGTTTTAAGTGCTTGCACATACTTATCTCACTATTTGGTAGTCCTAAACATAAGGCGACCCTCTCTTTTTTCACAATAAGAAGATTGCAAAAAGGAAAATATTTGGGGGGGCCAACTCGAATATATAAATTCTTAAGGCTGTAGATGAAATAATCAAATGTCTCTATGTGTAATATTTATTATTTTAGGTATGCATATATATACTTTCAAGATTAATCTATTGTTTAAATAATATTTAAATGTATTATATATTAATGAATAATATCTTCAGTGAGAAGTACTGGTTTTTTCTGCTCTCACATTTTTACAAAACAATTTTATTCCTTCTTTTCCCGTGTGTCTTTGATTTCAGGATCGTTATTATTACTGAGGATGGTCTCTGAATCACCCAGCTCACTTTCTAGATCACATAAATTTCACTCCTATTGAAATAGTGTGTGATGCAGCACTTTTTGAACCTGTATTGATTCTCTCGCTAAAAGATTTTAACCTCAAAGTCCCGATTCACTTAATCTTAGGACACTATTGTTTTTTGGTTTGTCCTATTGGTTTATATTTGCGATCACAACATCCTAGCATTTAATTTGTTGCTTTTAAAGTCATCTGTAGAAAGCTTGCCTCATTATACAGGGTATGAAGCCAGACCCCAGTAGAATAACTATGTCCGTATTAAAATTTTTTTACTTTTTTTTTCTGAGACGACTTCTATGGGGTGACTTCTATAAACTGGTCTTCCTCAAAGAATACTTTGTTGCTTAAAATCAAGTAATTGAGAGCCTAGGGAATATGTAATATTCTGTCAGCTTTTGTAAGAACTTAAATATAAGGCAACTCTCACTTTATGCTGTGGGGTGATTTTTTTAGGGAAAAACACTCTGTCTTATGTCCAGGTATATAGCATCTGTTAACCTCACCTGTTAAACATGGTGAACCTGTCTGTGCAAATCCACATGGTGCCACTATCCTCACTTAACACATGTGTAAATTGAAACTCAGAAGGTAGGGTGACTTACCCAAAGTGCCTAGCAGATGGCAGAGCTAGAACATAACTCAAATCCAAGTGTATCTGGTCCTCTCACCCCCACCTCTCCCATTAAAGCACTGGAAAAGTTTCTAAACCAACTTCCTAATATAGATGGCTGGCCCTGGTAGGTCTGTGGGGCTGTGTTGACAGAATGCTAACACTGATTAATTTATTATTCTTTTATTGCCTTCTGCTTGTATAGCTGTGTGCAGTATTTCATAAAGAGAATGGCAGAGCAATTTGCAAATATAAAACCCAGATGCTTAATTTTAATTTCTGGGTTTCTGTTTCAAATCCACTGCAGAACAAGGCAGGTTATTTATGTTATAAATAAATGCTCCAGCATCTATGTCTAAAGATCCCCGGAAGCTGCTGCTCTTAGGTCCTAAAGTGATATATTTCCTTGCATTTGTTTTGCTCTTGAAAGGCAACAGTTTCAGGTTTGAAGTGGGAAGTCAGTAGTGCCTTTCTGGGGAGTGCAAGGTCTTTTACAGGTATGTGCTGGAGCTGGTTCCTCTGGGCCCAGGAGAGCTGATCATGTGCATCTCTTCCCAGCTTTGCTCAGTGATATCACATTGGCAGCTTGAAATTAGCCATGGTGGGAGTAGCTACCCCATAGGAACTGGCAAACCTTACAAATCAAGGCTCCTTCCTACCCCACATCCCTCCCCCAAATGATTGAATCTCCCCGTGCCTTGGGAATAGTAAGAGCACTTCCCTTCTAGGTTATTCTGAAGATGTAGTGAGATAAAGCTTGTAAAGCACATGGCATTGCTTGTATATTTATTTAAATAAATAATGCATACTAAGAGTTGAAAACAAACAAATGCTACAGTGAGTGAGAAGTAAGTTTCTTTCTCAACCAGGACCTCGATTCCAATTTCTATTCTGAAAGGCAACTTATTTCTCCAAATCCTTCCAGAGATATGTAAACATATATCCGTGTATAGAGGCGTGTGTGTGTGTATATATGATCTTTCTTCTTGACACATGTATATTTTTTTAAATGACAACATAGTATGACATGATTTTGCCCCTAGCCATATATGTATCATATTTATATGAGAAAGGGAGATAGACAGACATACATCTATCTATCTCTATCTCTAGCCATCATCCTCATCCTTATCCTCATCCTCACCATCTATGATGGATAAACAGGCTCATATAGATCTAGCTTGTTATTTTTTAGGACTGCCCATTATTCCATTTGTGGATGCCCCATGGTTTATTTAACTAGCCCTCTGTGGGTGACTTTTAAGTTGTTTCCTATCTCTTGCCAGTATGAACAATGGGCATTGAACAACTTGTCTTTTGCACATAAACATGAGTATATCTAGGCTTATTTCCTAGAAATGGAGCTCTTGGGTGAAAGGCCATGGCCACCTTACATTCTGATTTGATTGTCCAATTGCTCTTCACAGGGAGTGCCAATTTACTCTCCAACCCACAGCGCAGTGGGTCAGTGAGTCCCCATAGCCTCGGGACGTTGTCCAACTTTTTGATCTGTGACATCTGACAGTCCTTGGCACCTGGATAGGTAAATGATTGTCATAATTATTATTGGTGGAAAAACCCAGATCCAGGGAGGAAAGGAGCTTGCCTACCCTCACCCATATGCAGGCTTCTGCACACAATGCAAAGAACTGGTGGGTCCAGGTTGATACAGATGCCCTTAGCCCTGCCAGGAAGCAGGGAGCATCCCTTAAGCAATGGAGTTCTGCGAATTCTGCTTTGCAGGCTCTTTATCTTCCCTGTTTTTCTAGCATGAAATTTCTCAGGAACACTAAGGATCAAGAGGGTGAGAAGCTCTAGTGCTCTGGGAGGCTTTCAGTACAGCTCGTTCATGATCGCTGAATAGAATCAGTTTTCTGAAATACAGACCTCATCATCTCATCCTTCTCTTTAAAACTTTCTATGACCCCCTCCCCCCGCCATTTCCCAAAGTTCCTAGATCAGCAGCACCGGTAGCACCTGGGACCTGATTAGCAATGTGCATTTTTGGGCCCACCATCAACAGGCTGAATCAGACTCCCTGGAGGTGGGGCTCAGCATTCTGGCTTCAGCCAACCACCAAGTGATGGTGATGGGTGCTCCAGTTTGGGCACCAGTGTCTTACAGAATGAAGTGGCCTCTCTTCATCATATACTCCTAACTCACCTTTACTTTTCCCTCCCATGACTTCTAGACATACCTAGCTACTCGCTCCTCAAACCTCCTTATACTTTCTCACCTCTGTGCTTGGGGAGTAGAAACCCCTAGTTGCCCTCCATAAAGCAATGGAAGCTACCATTTTTGAAATCCCATTTTGTAGCCTCCCTTGCAACTGTGTTCTAGCCCATGGGATTTGAGCAGAAGTGAAGCATGCAACTTCCTCTTGTGCCCTCAAAAGGAAAGAACATGTCTCCTGACGCTGGAATACAGACATGATGGTTTGTAACCAGGCAAATAGACAAAGGCCAGGCCTCAGGTATGGTGGAGCATCAGGAGGGAAGGGGCCTGGGTCCCTGACACTATAGGGTTACCACAGGGGTGGGGGGGCCCTAGACCACTTAAGCCTAGACTGTAATAAAAGAAAGAAACTTCCATTAGCCCAGTGTCACTTGAGGTCTGTGTAAAACAACTATCTTCCCTAATACACTACCTTCAGGTGTGCTGATCCTCCATCTGCCTGGCAACAGCCCTCTCCTTCCTTTTAAGGACAAAATCAAATGCACCTCCTTTCCCTGGTCCTAGGAGAGATGATTTCTCTCTCTTTCTTTCTTTCCTTTTTAAAAAATTTTATTTATTTATGAGAGACAGAGAGAGAGAGAGAGGCAGAGGAGAAGCAGGTTCCATGCAGGGAGCCCGACGTGGAACTCGATCCTGGGACTCTAGGATCACGCCCTGGGTTGAAGGCAGGCACTAAACCGCCAAACCACTCAGGGATCCCTGATTTCTCTCTCCACCTCAGAGCTCTGGTTGCTGGCAAGCATAGTGTCAAGTCACACACACACACACACACACACACACACACACACACCCCGTCCTTGACTTGGGGTGAAGAGGGGGCATGAGCTTTGTCATGGTGGAATATTCCACAGGTCTGGCTCACTGTCTGACGCACAGTGGATTCTAATGAACATTTTTCAGTGGCAACTCTAAGCTTCTGCGTTTTTCTGTACTCCCTGCTAAATTGTTCTTTGGTGAATTCTTTGGATGAGAAATGAGAACCAATTTGTGATCTGGAACGGTGGTTAGAACTGTTTTTCCCTTCCCAGAATGACTGTGGACCAAGTAGGTTGAGACTGGCCATCAGTAAGTGCTTTAGGGATGACCTCAGGGGTTAGGTGTAGGAAGATAATAGAGCAGGGGAAAGAATTCATTATGTTTCTGCCCAACCCATGAAGCCCCCATCTCCCCATGTTTGTTCTGAATGGTGTGGAGAGGTCTCAAGGTCAAGACTTGCGAGAAATTGTGACACAGCGAGACCTTTTTCAAAAGGCCACTCAGTCATTGCAAACCTATGTTTCATGTCCCGGGAGCCTCCTGGTTTCTCAGAACAATGTTTGTTCTTTCGGACCAAGCTATGCCAGAACACTCTGACCTTTATTCTGACTCAGAACTAAAAAGTCTAAAGCATATATTGTCAATCAGATTGGTGATCTCTCTTGTGCTCTCTTGCTCTCTCCAAGGGCTAACAAGTTGTTAATATTCCATTGGTTCATCAAATATTTATTGGGTATCAGCTTTTTGCCAGGCACTGTATAAGGTGCTTGGAATACAAAGATGAAAAAGGTGCTCTCCCTGTCTTCGCTCACTAAGTGCAGGTGCAAATGTATGAAAGAATGATCACAATAATACAAGAATTTCTAAAGTGTGGTCCCAGGACACCTAGATCACCCTGAGACCCTTGAGGGGATCCATGAGGCCAAAACTAATTTCATAATAACACTAAGACATTATTTGCCCTATTCACTCTTAATTTTTCATGTGTGTACAGTAGAATTTTCCAGAGACTGCATGATGTCTGTTATCACAACATATTATAATGCAGAAGCAGACAGGAGAATCGGTTGTCTGTGAAGCCAGACATTAAAGAGAATTTGTAAATTTGTGAAAGTGTCACTCCTCTCACTATTTTTCAAAAAATTCATTTCATAAAAAATGATTTGTCTATATTAACACGAAAATGAGCTTATCATGGTTTTAAAGATAACAAATACCTAAAAAAAAAAATCTCCATTTTAATTTATGAGATAGAAAATACCAATGAATATAGCCCACATAAACAAAATCTCTCTGCAGCCCTCAATACTTTTAAAAAAATTTTTCACTCTGAGATCATTGTAGGTTCAAAAGGGTGGGGGGCGGGGGGGAGAAAGATGACAGAGTCTGTATACTCTTAACCCACTTTCCCCTGATGGTGAACATCCTGTGTAACTTTAGTACAGTGTAACTTTAGTACAACCAGGAGATTGGCAGTGATACAATCCAACTTCCTTATCCAGATTCTACCCATTTTATGTGTGTCTGTGTTTAATTTACACCACTTTATCCCATGCATAGATTTGTGTGACCGCCACCACAGTCAAGATGTCTAACGATTCCATCACAGGGTTCTTTCCTACTACCCTCTTGTCCCTACAGCCACCTCCCTCTCTCCTCTCTGGCCCCTGTTCTCCCTCTCTACAATTTTGTCATCAAGAATGTTCTATAAATGGAATAATGCCTTATGTAACCTCTTGAGATTGGCTTTCTCACTCAGCATAATTCCGTTGAGATCCATCCAAGGTGTTGTGTGTATCCAGAATGTACCCCTTGCTATTGCTGAGTAGTGTTCCATGATGTAGATGTACCACAGTTTACTGAACAGTTCCCCTATGGAAGGACTGTTTCTGATTTCTGGCTATTGCAAATAAAGTTGCTATGAGCATTCATGTACAGGTTTTTGAATGAACAGAAGTTTTTACTTGTCTGGGGTAAATGCTCCCAAATACAATCGCTGGGTAGCACAGTAAACATATTTCATTTTGTAAGAAATCATCACTTTTTTTTTCTTGAGTGGCTGTATCATTTTACATTCCAAATTATAAGTGATCTAGTTTCTCTGCATCTCCACCAGCATTTGCTGTTATCACTATATTTTATCTTAGCTATTCTGATAGTTGTGTAGTAATATCTCATGATGATTTGAATTCACATTTCCTGATGGCTAATGATGTTGAAAATATTTTTATGTGCTTACTTGCTATATCCTTTTCAGTGCAATGCCTATTCATGATCTTTGCCCATTTTCTAATTGGATTGTTTGTTCTCATTTTTGGGTTTGGAGCACTCTTTATGTATTCTTGATACCAGTCCTTTGTCAGATATGTGGTTTGCAAATATTTTCTCCCAGTGTTTTGTCCTTTTTACAGGTCCTTTCTTGGAGCAAAAGATTTTCATTTTGCACTATCCAATTTATTATTATTATTTTTTTATAAATCATGCTTTTACTAAGAACTTTTCACCCAGCCCTAGATCACAAAGATTTAAAAAAATTTCCCCCCAGAAGTTATATAGTGTTGGGGTGCCTGGCTGGGTCAGTCAGTTGAGCAGCCAATTCTTGATTTGGGCTGGGAGCATGGCCTCTGGGTCCTGGGATTGAGTCCTGCATTAGGCTCCTGCTCAGTGGAGAGTCTATTTGAGAATTCCAGCCCCACCCCCCATGCCCCTGCCCCTCTCTCTGTCAAATAAATGGATCTTTTAAAAAAATTGTGTAGTATTACATTTTACAACTAATCTTTTTTTTTGATGAAAAATTGTGAGTTAATTTTTGCATAAGCTGTGAGGTTTAGGTCAAGGTTCATTTGCCTTTAAATGTCAATAATTTCTAAGGGACCCTGGACCAAAGATTTGAGAACTTCTATAGTAAGGTATATGAGGTACTCCAAGAGAGGTACGTGCAAAGTGCTGTAGAAAGGTTAATTTTGAGTGAGGCAGTTCTTGAAGACTTTCCAGGGGAGGTGACATTTGAGTTCTGCTTTGGAGGATGAATAGGATTTTACCAAGCAGAGAAGAAACCTTTTCTTTTCTCTGTCTTCCATAGCCAGTGATAGTCTCAGTGATGAAGACAACAAAGAAAAGGACCTAAAGAGTTTGGCAGACCATGGTTGAAATGCTTCTTAAGGGATGCCTGAGGGGCTCAGCAGTTGAGTGTCTGCCTTGGGCTCAGGGTATGATCCCAGGATCTGGGACGAAGTCCCTATCGGGCTCCCTGTGAGGAGCTGGCTTCTCCCTCTGCCTGTGTCTCTGCCTCTCTCTGTGTGTCTCTCATGAATAAATAAATAAAAACTTAAAAAAAAATGAAATCCTTCTTAATTAGCTAAGTTACTTACTTTTCCTAAGCCTCAGTTTTCTTACCTGTAAAATGGAGAGAATAATTCTTTTCAAGGAAACTGTGAGGATTAAATAAGTAGCTAAACTGGCAAGGATGGTACCTGAGACAGGATAGGCACCCAATAAATTACTTTCTCTTCTTGTTTCATTATTTCCTTTATGTTTTATTTATGTTAAGAAGTTAGACCATTCCTTTGATGTTCAGCCTATATTGGTTTCATTCTTTTTTTCCCCACATTGCTCTAGATGAGTGGTTCTCAGACTTTATGTATCAGCTGTCACGAAGCTGATACTCAATATTTAGGCATGAAGGGCTTTAAAACACATGTCACAGAACTTCTGATTCAGTAGGTCTGGGGTAAGGCCTGGGGATCTGCATTTCTTTTTATTGAGATGGGAGGATTTGCATTTCTTACATGCTTCCAGGTGATGCTGATGCTGCTGGTCTGGAGAACATACTTTTGAGAACCACTGTCATAGGTATTCCCAGTAATTGTCTCAATAAATTGTATAGAAGGAATCAAAGTATTCATGTTCTACTGTAAATAGGTTTTCAAGGAAATGGCTTCTCGTGTATGGTTTTCAACATCCATAGGGATTCCCCAAAAACTCAATGAGGAGATTTCTGGTTTTAGAATAGCTAGGTTTTGGGGATGCCTGGGCGGCTCAGTGGTTGAGCATCTGTCTTTGGCTTGGGTTGTGATCCACGGGTTCTGGGATGGAGTCTTGCATCAGGCTCCCAGTGGGGAGCCTGCTTCTCCCTCTGCCTGTGTCTCTGCCTCTCTCTCTGTGTCTCTCATGAATAAATAAATAAAATCTTAACAAAAATAATATGGCTAGGTTTTGTTTTTGTTTTTAATTGTGGTAAAAAAAAAAAAAACACCTAACATGTGTACCATCTTTACCATGTGTGAGTGTGCAGTTCAGTAGTGTTAATGAACTACATTCAAGGTTGGCCTGGTTTTCTATCTTGTTCTCTTGTCATTGAATCCACTTCAAGTAATAAGAACATGCAAACACCCTTTCCATCTTTGCTGAGACCAGGAGACATCTCTAACTGTGAGACACAATAAATAAAGGCAGAATCTGTTTTGGGGAATGACAGAAGGTTTGGTAGAGTGGAGGAGGGTCAACCATCCCGCCTAAGGAGGGGCATATACTGATGGACAGCCCATTCACCCCAGCATCCTGGAAGGTTCTAGAATTGGCAGAACCAGGTTTTGTAGGATGCAGGGGGTAAGGCAATGCTTTGCTGCAATTGCCACTTTGGACTTCTCCAGGCATATTTCGACATCTGCTACTGAAGAGTCGACTTATGGAAATAATCCTTAACCTGAGATCCCCGCTGTCCTTGACAGTGGGAGCTAGTTTCTGTGTAGGTGTGCATATGAGCTCATGACTGGGGTAGAATGAACGTATCAGATTCTCAGAGAGAGGGGGAATGTCTGAGATGCATTAAAGGATGAGCCACTCATTGACTAGATTTCTAAGCTCTCACCCTGGGCTTATCTCCTGGGTATATTTTTGCCTTCTCACACCTTTGAGCTCTGTACACACAGGTACTTTGACTAGAGAATCCTTCCCTTGTCAGTAGAGTGAATTCTCACTCCTTCCAGACTCTTTTGAAATACTGGTTTTCTAGGGGGGGGTCTTCCCTGACCCCCCCCAGCCTCCTGTCTGGGGTGGGGTGACTCTCTCGGTGCTTCCCCAAGCTTCTGTACACCTCCCTCATCTCCTTAAGAGGGATACGTCTGCTGCCTCTGGAGGCAAAAGCCCCTTTTCTCCCAATGCCCTGGTTAGAGAGCTGAGTAATAATCTCCCAGCAGCACCTGCTTGCCCAGTCTCAGGATAAAGTACTTGCTAATTGGGCTGAGAGCTGGACTGGACAGATGCTTGGGAGTAAATAAGCCCAGGCCCCTGAATTACATTTCAAAGCTTAGTGGAAGGCAGAGTGAAATGACTGGAAAAAAAAAGGGGAAGACAGGGCAATCACTAAAACTCTTTTTGCCTTTATCCTTAGGTTACCTACCAGGGCTGGGTTTACTGAGGCTCTTCTGGATACTGTGAACTTGAACCTGAACTTGGGAAAGGGAAGGTGAGGTCAAGGTGTTGCTCTGATTCAGCACCAGGTGCTAGTATCTTCCAGGAGAAGGGTGTGAAGTGTCTAAGTTGGTGCAACCCTAACCCCCACAATATATGGAACAGACATTATTATTTGGAAGCCACCCTGCTCCTGAACTCCGATGCTCTATCTGAAGAATTCTTCATGTTACATGTCTTGATGGAAGGCAGACACCCTTTGTTTCTGTTACAGGATTTTTAATCTCTAACATTTTTTTTTCATCTTCGTAAGAATGTCCATCTCTCTGCTCACATTGCCTGTCTGTTCTCACATGTGGTCTACTTTTTCCATGAGCGCCTTTAGTATGGTAATCATAGTTAATTTGAAATTCCCAGTCTGATCATTTCAACATCCTGCTATCTCTAAATCTGGTTCTGATGTTTTCTCTGTCTCTTCAAACTGTGTTTTTGCCTTTTAGTATGCCTTGTGATTTTTGTTGTTGTTGAAAGCCAGGCTGGATCAAAGAAACTTTGGGAAATGGGCCTTTAGTGGTATGGTGGTAGCAAATAAGGGAGACAAGCATGCTATAGTCCTGTGATTAGGTCTCAGTCTTCTCATGAGGTTGTGTGTCTGGGCTGTGGACTTCACAAGCATTTCTCAGTTTCTCCCTCCTGTAGGTAGGACAAGATGGGTGGAGAATGCTGAAGCTGGGTATTTTCTTCCCCTAAGTCAGTTAGGCTCTGATAAAATCCCAAGAGATTAAACTCTGGTAAAATAGTTTCTCCTGAGGGTAGGCATTGGTAAGAAGGACAGAGTGCTTTGGCATATTTCCTCTTGCCCTGGCAGAGAGGCATAAAGGGATTTTCCTCCCAATTTCACTGAAATTCCAATATTCACTGCGAAAACCTGGTCAAGCTCCTGAAGGAAAAACTCATAAAATTCTGGGGGTTCCCCATGACTGGGGGCCCCTAGAGGTTTTATCTCTCAGCCTTATTCACACTGAGCCTCCTACAACTCCTCAGGTCTGCCTATGTGTACACTGGTTCCCATGGAGGTTTCAGCTTCAGTGAGTTGTGATTCTCTGTATCTGCCTGTCTGTCCAATTTTAGGGGCAGCAGTCTGCCCTGGGATCTCATTTCTCTTACAGATCCAAGAAGAGTTGTCGATTTTTCAGTGCTTTCAGCTCTGCACTTGTTAGGACAGAGTGATGATGACTTCCGAGTTCCTTACATGCTGGACCAGAAACTGGTAAGTTGGGTTTTTGTTTTTGTTTTTCTACGTTGTAGTAAAATATCTATAACATGAAATTTATCATTTTATATTAAGGACCATCCTTAAGCGTGCAGTTCCAAGGCATTAAGTACATGCACGGTGTTATGCAACCATCACCACCATGCATCTGCAGAACTTTCTTATCACCCCAAACTGAAACTCCATATTTATTGAACAGTAACTCTCCCATTATGTAAGTGCTAACTTTTATACTGTTGTTGATGTCATCATTATTATTACATAGTGAACAACTGCAATTGTTTGGTTAGGAGGCCGGGCATCATTCTCAAGAACATGTTTTGGGTGGGGCATCATGATTTACTTTAAGAAGGGGGCTGATGGGCTCAGTGTGTATATTTAGGGAGGAAGGGGCACCCATGGGGAACAACCGGGGGCCTGAGTGTGCTATGGATGTTCCTTCAAGTCAGAGCAAAGCAAGCCCTGGAAGTCTGTCCTAAATGAAAGCATTTATCAGGGTAAATGTCCTGACTCCACATTGACTTCATTTCACCAGTTTTGTTTTATTGTTTCATCTGCCCAGGAACGGAACCTTGAAACTCCCAGAGAGATGAATGGGAAGATTCCATGTGCTAATCTCATTTCCAAATGTAATTGGTACCTGAATTACGAAGCTCTCTGCTTCCAAAGGCTATGTTAACAAAGCCATCCATTCTCCTCTCCATCCAGGTGGGCCAGCGTGCCCCAGTGATACATGTTCATTGTTCCAGCAGTGGAGAAGTAGCGGAGTTGGTACAACCTTTCTGGAGGGCAATTTGGCAGTATGGATCAAAATTTTAAATTTGTAGAACCTTTGGCCCAGCAATTTCATTTCAAGGATTTAATTCATCTCAAAGAGGTAATTGGACAAATGGGTAAGGATGTTTGTACAAAGATGTTTAATGCAGCTTTGTTTACAGTTGTGAAAAATTGGAAACATTCTAAATGTCCTATATAGAGGACAGTTTATGTCAATTACGGCATCCACGATGGCGTGTTTACTATGTGACTGTTGCCAAAGAGGGGTTTGAGCTGTAAGTAAGGAGAAACCTCCAAGGTATTCATGCATATCCTGCAGAGTATTTCCCTCCTTCACGTTCTCCCGCTAGAATGACCCTTAGTTATAATACCCAAACTGGTAGTGTGGGTGTGTCTCTCAACAACAATGCTGTTGTTGGGGCAAATGCTTATATAGGAAACCATTTATATTTAGACCCCCAAACTCATTAGAACATTTTAACAAAATTATTTGGGAGAAAAAGTTTCACATTATATCCCAATTAAAAAATGGATAGAGGGGCGACTGCGTGGTTCAGTCGGTTAAGCATCTGCCTTTGGCTCAGGTCATGATCTCAGTGTCCTGGGATTGAGCCCCACATCGGGCTTCCTGCTCAAAGGGGAACCTGCTTCTCCCTGTCCCTCTGTGTGCCACTCCCCTTGCTTGTGCTCTCTCTCTCTCTGTATCAAAATAAATAAATAAACAAAATCTTTAGTAAAAAAATTGGGTAGATTAGAAATACATGGAGAAATGTTGAAAAGTAACCAAGTGACCCAGCTCCTAACATGGTAGTTTTAAAAAACATAAATGTATGTGTATGTGTGTGTATGTATATGTATATGCATTTATACGTGTGTGTGTGTGTGTGTATATGTATATACATACACACACACAGAAAAGTCATACATACATTTTACGGAGCTTTACCTTAGTAAAATTTCAGGAAATTTATTGAGGGTTTTGAGGTAATCTGTATTTAATTTTTCCCACTTAATATAATGGGAATTGGTTTCCTTTTGATATTTTTATAAGGACATCTGTTTTTTAGGACCTAGTTAGTAAAATGAAAGGGGATATGCCAGGACTGGGAGGGGACCCTGCTGCCCTAAGGCTGATTCCTACCTCCATGGGTTCCCTGATCCCCAGTTCCAGTTCTACCCCAGAGCCCCCAGGGCTGAGGTCTGCCCACCTTGCTGATCCTTGTAAGGGCTCCTGAACCTGAGTGACCACCTCTGGCACAGCCCCTGGACCCCTCATGCTTGCACCTGAGCTGGGTTTCCCCAATTCTGGCATCTCCCCCTTTAGCTTGCTGGTTCCCCCAATCTGGGGAGAGTAGCTACTTTCCAGGTTCCAAGCTGGAGCCCCTCACTGCCTCACCAGTTCCAAGTCCTTCCCTCTAACAGATGATCCTCCTCAGCAACCAGATTGGGGGGGCTGGGAGCAAGCAAGCAACAAATGCACAACTGTAGTAAAAGTCAAAACCCAAAAACAGATGTTGAAAAGCAGGTTATAAACAGTGGTTACCCTCGTTAAGAAGCTTTTGGCTGCATGTAACTCAAAGTGGTGAAAATGTGAATGAAATCATATTATCTCACTCAAGAAGTCAGATTTGGCAGCACAATGATGTCATCAGGAATCATCAATTTCCCCTCTTTGCCCATGGCAAGGACTGGGTTGTGTGACTCATTCTTAAACCAGTCAGTGCCCACAGGGAATGGGTACTGCCCCGAGAGTTGACCAGCAGATCTCAGCCTAAACTGCCTCTCAGCAATACCTGTGAGGTCTGGGTTCCTGAGGCCACAGCAACCCAGTGTATGGCATCTCTCTGGGGGGTGGGACCTAGGGCTTCACCTAGATCTTTTAATTCCCTAGGTGTTTTTGATGGGCAGCACGAATCAGAACCACTCTTTCACACTAATCCTAATTCATTCCCTGAAGGGACCATTTTACCTGAAGCACTTGGCCCCCAGACACCTGAAGAATAATTAGGGTTGTAGCTGAGAAAATGACAGAAAGGCTTCCTTATGTGGACTCATGATAGTATTTCACAAATATGGTGTGCTCCTGTTTCTTTAGGTGAAAACATCATATAAATATATAAAATGACATATATGTCAAGAAAAAATTCTGGAAGACCATAGATCAAACTTGTAATCATGATTATCACGGTGTGGGGTAGGGGAGAATTAATTATAGCTGGTTTTCACCTACTTGTTGAACTTGTACAATGACCATTAATCACCTAAACAGAAAAACAATGAAGATACATACATTTTGGGGAAAAAAAAAGACAAAAGAAGATGTTGTGAGGGATGAAATGCTGCTTTATCCCTGGGAGGTAACCTCTGTGGGGAGAGCCAAGTTCCTTGTTCAATAACTGATTGCTACAGGCTTAACATTTATCACAGATCCAGCAAGTGTTTCACTCTTTCCCAAGGGACCAGGAGGAAGGTAAGCTCTGATCAGGAACACCCACTTCCCTTGCCAGCAATTGGGTTAACCAGGACATATGATGCAATTATGGCCAGTAAGATGTGACAAGGCATCTGTGGAATGTTTCTTTATTTTTCAAAGAGGCACAGGAAGAGAGGGTCTCCTCTTCCCCGAGCCATATTCTTCTGTATATGTGATGCCTTAATATTGAAGGCACAGTTTTGTGATTATGTGGGGATGGCAGTGTGGAAATGCTTGGTAGCAGATTTTTTTCTTTTTTTTTTTTTTTTAATTTATGATAGTCACAGAGAGAGAGAGAGAGAGGCAGAGACATAGGCAGAGGGAGAAGCAGGCTCCATGCACCGGGAGCCCCACGTGGGACTCGATCCCGGGTCTCCAGGATCGCACCCTAGGCCAAAGGCAGGCGCCAAACCGCTGCGCCACCCAGGGATCCCAGATTTTTAAACCGGAAGTGTAATTTCCATTACAGTAAAGTCCGCAAACCTTAAGTGTATATAGCTTTGCAACTTTTTATGTCTGTATACACTCGAGTAATCACTACCGGATGAAGATGCAGAACATATCCAGTACTTCACAGGGTTCTCTTGTGCTCCTTCCCAGGCAATATCCAGCCTGTTCTGATTCCCAGCTCCATACATTATTGTATCTGAACTTCCTATAAATGGATTCATACAATACTTACTGTTTTGTGTTTGGCTTCTTTCATTCAGGATGTTTTCTTTGACATTCTTTTATGTTTTTATGTACATCAGTAATTTATCTTAAAAGTCACTGTGTTGTGTTCCAGGGGTACTGCAATTTTGTTTTATCCATTTCCTGCTGATGGACATTTGAGCTATTTCCAGTTTTTGGCTATTTTGAGAGCGAAAAAATGTGCAATAAACATTCCACGTATCCATCTTTGGGGGGATGAGTGTCCTCGTTTCTCCTGAATGTACATCTTGGAGTGAAATTGCTGAGTCATTGGATAGATAACACTTTATTTAGTTAGTTGATACTGCCAGTTTCCAAAGTGGTTTAACTAACCTATACTCCTGCCAGAAGTGTGTGAGATTTCCAGTTGTTTTTTTTTTTTTTTTTCCTGTTGTTTTGTTGTGCCCAAGATTGCGAATCCGAGAAACCACCAAGGAGCCGACACTGATGCAAGCACACGAGGGTTTATTAGCAAGCTTGAGCTTGGGTCCAAGTATACCCGACACAGCGGTGCAGGGACTTGGACCCCTGAAGTGTGTTACAGCTGGGTTTTTTATAGGCTGGTCTAGGGGATTTTCAGAAGGGGTGGAGGAATTTCTCAAGTTCTGTTTACATTTTGATATGGGGCTTTCAAGGGCATTGAGCTCTGTTCTCATTTTAATATGGGACTTTCTACCACAGGTGTGGGCTCTGTTGTCTTTCTGATATGGGATTACCTGCCGAGGACATTCTGCAGTTTTTCCTATAAAGTTCAGCTCTTCTTCACAGGGGCCTAAGATGGCTGTACTTGTGCTAATGCTAAACTTGAGGTGGAATGGCCTTGATTTTTCTCAGCATCCACAATTTTACGTACTTATCAACACTTGATATTGCCAGTCTTTAGTTTTGTCCATTCTGGTGATGAGTTGTGATATCTTGTAGTTTTAATTTGCATTTCTCTGACTAGTTTTTCTTTTCTTTTTTCTTTCTTTTTTTTTTAAGATTTTATTTATTTATTCATGAGAGCTACAGAGAGAGAGAAAGGCAGAGACACAGGCAGAGGGAGAAGCAGGCTCCATGCAGGGAGCCCGACATGGGACTCGATCCGGGGGCCCCAGGATAATGATATGGGACTCGATCCGGGGACCCCAGGATAACACCCTGAGCTGAAGGCTGACACTCAGCCGCTGAGCCACCCAGGCACCCCTCTGACAAGTTTTTCAAGTGCATTTTGGTCATTTTCTCTTCTAAGAGGTGTCTGTCAAAGTCCTTTTCCCTTCCTAAAGTGGGTCGTTTTGTCTTACTGGCTTGTAGGTGTTATTTATATTCTGGATATAAGTTCTTGGTCAGATATATAGAATGCAAATATCTTCTCCCAGTCTGTAGATTGCTTCTTCACTTACTTAATAATACCTTTTGGTGAACCTAAGTTCTTATATTTAATGAAGTCTAAATGTTTTCAGTATAGTGGGTTTTAGGGAGTTTCTTTTTGTGCTCAGTTTCAGAGATATTTGCCTATCCCTAAGATCATGAAGAAACTTTTCTATATTTTCCTTGAGAGGCTTGATTCTTTTTAACTTTTACATTTAGGTCTGTGATCCACATCACATTAATTTTTATATATGGTGTGAGGTAAAGATTCATTTTTCCTCCATACAGCCTGTTTTCTATATGGATATCCCATTTCTCCAGTGCCACTGAAATTCAGTGGAAACAAAATGAACATACATATTTGGTTCCATTTCTGGACTCTCAATTCTGTTCCACTCGTCTATTTGTCTATCCTTGTACCAATACTGCACTGCCTTAATTATTGTAACTTGATATTAAGTGTTGATATCTGGTAGTGTATGTTCTTCTTCAAGATAGCCTAGGCTTCTCCTTTGTATTTCCATAGAAATTATAGAATTAACTTGATGAGTTCCACACATAAACTGTGTGGGAATTTCATTGTGATTGTATTAAATCTATAAGTCAATTTAAGGAGGATTGACTTGACAATATTCAGTCTTCCAATCTATGGTCTATTTCTCCATTTAGATCTTCTGGAAGACCTTGTTGAACATCTGATTTCATTTCATCAGCGCCAGAGTTACCTCACCTCGGTCTTCTTGTCATTATATAATAGGATCATATAAATGTATTACATAAATATTTTCCTTACTGCTTAAGTAATTTTTTTCCTGGTTACTTGCAGCCAAAAACATCTCAACTAATATAACTAACATAAGCTTGTCCTGTGGTGTGATGGATTAAGCAGAAGACTTGAGTCTGTGCTATATCCTGTATAGCCATGAGTAAGTCACCTAACCTCTCTTGGCCTGCTTCCTTATCCATGGAAACCTCATGAGGTTGGAAAGTTCTTCTCCTTTTCACAAACCAGTGAACACTGGCTCATCCTTTGTGTCTCAATATCATTTTCTTTGGGAAGGCTTTTCTGACTCTTTCATTTAAAACCTAGATATTTCATAAAAAAGAAAAAAAACCAGATATTCTTTTCAGGGTGCTTGAGTGGCTTAGTTGGTTGAGCATATGACTCTGTATTTTGGTTTGGGTCATGTTCTTGAGGTCAGGGGGTCAAGATCCATGTCAGGCTCTGCTGGGTGTGGAGCCTGCTTGGGATTCTCTTTCTCTCTCTGCCCCCACCCTGCTCATGCTCTCTGTCTCTCTCTAAAAAAAGATAAAAATAAAAATCAATAGATATTCTTTTCCTATACATGCCTTTAAAAACATATAAAAGCATGTAATGTAATATTATTGTTTGCATGTTTGTCTCCATCAGTGCTTTACTGGATCAGTCTGGGACTGGGACTTGGTAGGGAACAGAGAGTGCAATTAAAGGGCTTAACTAAAGAGAGTTTAATGAAAAGACAATTATAGAGGAATAGCAAGGATTAAGGAAACCCCTAAGGGAAGATGAGGTGTCCCAGGGACCAGCCACAGAGGCAAGCCATTATCTCTGAAGAATTGAGATAAAGGAAGTATTACTGGAACCCAATGAGACTTGTAGCTATGAAAGAGGGGCTGCCCAACAGATGCTCTGGACTATAGGGGAACATGCCATCATGAGAACCATGGGCGGATGGAGAGGAGAATCAATACCCACACCTCTCTCTCCTCTCACCCTCTGACTTCAGCTCCCATAGGATCAACTCAACCAGAAGGCAGAGGGTGAAGGAGTCCGGTGATACCATCTATAGAGATCATCCTCTCAGGCCTCAAAGTAGAGCAGCATGAGGCAGAAAATGGATCTGGGAGAAGAAATAGCTAATGGTGAGTATACTCATCTTCAGCATGAGCTTCTTGAGATTGGACACGTATTTGAAAAATACGTTGCCATAGTGTTTTATACACCTGTTACAAAAAATCCAAACATCATAGAAAATTATAAAAACGAAAAGCCTCTATTAGCTCCAGAATAACCATAGCTAACTGTTTGTTAGATAATATTTCAGGTTTTATATGCAGGCACGCTGAATATGTGGGTCTGTGGAAGATTGTGTTTCCCAAAACAACCACATCAGTATTTCTGGTCTCATCTGCTCTTCCAGACATGGCCACTCCTCATCACTAGGCGAGTCTATTTCCCCTCCCATGGAATTGGGAGAGGGCTCTGTGATTGCCTTGACAGGTAGAATGTGGCAGAAGTGATGCTGCATGACTTCTAAGGCCAAATTATGAAAGACAAGATGGCTTTACCTGGAAATCTCTTTTTTCCTGGGATGCTCACTCTGGGAAGCCAGCCACCACATTATGTAGAAGCCCCAGTCACGTGAAGAGACCTCATGTAAGTGTGGTGGCTAATTGCCCAGCTAAGGTCCCAGCTGACACTCAGCATTAATTGCCAGATAAGTGAAAGAATGAGCTTCCAGATGATTCCAGCTTCCAGCATTTTGAGCTACCTCAGCTGATGCTGCACAGAGCAGAGGCACTTATCTTTACCAAGCCCTGCCCAAATTGAAGATCCATAAGCAAAAATAAAATTGTTTTAAGCCACTGGAATTTTGAGTGACTTGTTACGCGTAGTCATAATAACGAGAACCGAGGTCATATCAGGGGGTTAAACTCTCAGGCTCTCCTGGAGTCACACTGGCTGAGTTCTTCTCTGCCACTTATTCTTTGCCTAACTTCGGCCGAGTTGTTCAAATTCCCATTCTTACTTTCTTCACCTGTAAAATGGGCACAGCGACATGAAACCTCTCACAGAGGTTCGTGTATGAAACAATCCACTCAGTTCCCAGCACAGAGTAATTCTTATGATTCTTGATCATTGATTCCCTCAAAGACTACTAGGAAAACTTACTGATGAAACAAAGCCAAGGGTATTAAGCTTCCTGCAGAAAGGGAGAAGGTCACCTTGAGAAAGTTGTAGTGGTGTTGGAAAGGGAAAGTATTTTTATATGTATATTTTTTTATTGGAGTTCGATTTGCCAACATATAGCATAACACCCAGTGCTCATCCCGTCAGTGGCCCCCTCAGTGCCCATCACCCAGTCACCCCAACCCCCTGCCCACCTCCCCTTCCACTACCCCTTGTTCGTTTCCCAGAGTTAGGAGTCTCTCATGTTCAGTCACCCTCTCTGATTTTCCCCACTCATTTTCTCTCCTGGGAAGGGAAAGCATCAAGAAAGAATGCTGCTGGGTGTTAAAGGCTGTGCTGGTCACGTAAGATGGTGCCTCCTTGAGGTGGGTCATAGGGCACAGGTAACTGGATGAGACTGGGCAAAGTTTAGGACCTGAGCTTTAGACTGGTGGGCCCAAAGGACTTGAAGTGAGTCTAGATGAGCAAATTTTGTTTCTATAAGCGAGGCATTGGGTTGGTTCTGTCTTATCTTCTGAGAGCAGGTATTTCCTAGAGCAAGCAACGAAAGTATTACTTGGTCGCAGTATTATTTAATGCGGGGACAAAAAAGAGTGTTGCTTTCAGTTCTCATTATTATACTTTTTTTTTTTTTCATGGAAAAGGGCTCCTGGCCTACCCCACCTATTATATTGAAACTTGCCTTTCCTTTGAATGCCATTGCTTGGCTATCTTTCCTTATCAGTACATATCAATTCATTTTCTTCTTTGTAGCAGCTGCTTGATATTTACTTGTGTGGCTGCAGCATGATCCGTTTGCCTTTTCACATATCAATAGACACCTGGTGTGTGTATACAGTGTGTGGCAGGGGGACCCAGACCCGTAGCACGTGCCTGGCGTGCAGAGCTCAGAAAAGGTTTGTGACTGAAGGGAATGTGTATGTGAAAGCTGTAAAAGGCCATGTAGAAGTAAGGTATGGGTGGATGGTTGGGCTCCCCTGTCACTGCATCTTATTTTGTCCTGGCGTTGTCACCTGTGTGAGGAATCATCTCAGGGTATGCATGACATGGGAGAGCCCCAGAGGTTCCTGCATGCCCCCAGGGAAGAATGGAGGAGAAGCATGAAAAATCGTGAGCCTGGAGAGTGGCCAGGTGACAAGCTGAATCAGGGCTGCATGGAGGGTACAGTTGAGACTCTGAACCATGCAGGTGCCCAAGGAAAGAGATGGAGCATTGAATCCATGCCAGTGGGAACAGGTCATAAATTTCAGCTCCTGCCATCAGGACAGTACTGACCAGACAGGGCAGAGGGCACCTCATGGAACCAGCAAGGCCCCAGAGAACCAGACAAGGGCCATTTCTTCCTGTTGCCACAGGACATTTCCCCTACCTCCAAATGTCATCAAGGAAACATCTGAAGACCAAAAAAGCAGTGCTGGAGGGGGTTTTTGACTTATAACCAGACATAACATTTATGAAGAAGAGGCAATACAAGACATAGCCATAGGCTTCTCAATAAGGGATAGTACCTCCACACCAATGGGGGGCATTTGGCATCTGAAAAATGAGGTGCAGGGGATTTCCTCCCACTTTTTGATTATGAAAACATTCAAGCAGAAAAGTAAGAAGAATAACTGAACAAATGCACATGTATTCATTGCCTAGATTTCTTGCTTGTTGTGTTTTTTCCACATAATTGTTTTATCTATTTTTTTGAAGCAGTTTAAACTAAATTACAGATATCCTGACATTTCACCCCAAATGCATCTCTGAAAAACAAGAACATTTTTTTTCTGCATAATGTGGGGGCGTTCTTAACTGACAGTGGGGAGCACTGCTGCCAGTTACGTGGGTGAGGGGCAGAGATGCTAAATGTCCTGCGATGCATGGTCTACTTCAACTCCAGGAAGACTGTCGGCCCAGACTTGTCGGTCTGATAGCATCATTCTGCACAAAGCCTGCTCTATAGAAAGACAAGTTTGTGTAGGAGGATGTGTGGGAGTATGTGGGAAGGCTGCTATCATATATTTATTCATTTAATACATATGTCTTTTTTATTAAAGTAACACATACACTGGTAAGATGTGGGGACACACACAAAAAAAGTTATATAGGAGAAGCAGGAAAAAAAATCAACTGTAGTCTCATCTTCCAGGGTCAGCAACTGTTAACATCTTGGCACATTTCCTCTAGTCTCTGTCTATTCACATATTGAGATCATACTATCTCTATGTACTATACTATATGTCTATATCTGTACTTGTGTCTATATCTATACTAGTTGTCTATCTTAGGAAAGCTTATTTTTAATTGGTTATTTAAGGTCTCCTGACTCCTGCCTACTCTCCAGGGGAGTGGAGGCTAGAGAGAAAGAGGAAATCTGTTTTTGAAATGAAAACTATGCCACATTAGAAAAAAATGAGCCTGATGGGTCACTTGTTAATTTGCTGGCACCCTACCTACTCATGACACTCCGTTAATCCTCAGAATGACTTTGTGATGTAGGGTGTATCATGCCCATTTGTTGAATGAGATACATAAGGCTGAGGGAGCTTAGGAAGCTACCCAAAGGCTCCATAACCTGTGTGCTTTGCCATTCTGACTTACAATCCTGAATACAACCACAGGCTTCCTGACCAGCTCCTGGGAGAGGGAAGCAGAGATACTGGGGATGCAGGGTATGTACTTGCCTGGGAATCCTGAGCCATAAGAGACTCACAGACTCTCTTCTACTGAATCTGGAACAACAAATAGGATGTCTCCAGTTTGGAGGGGGTCCCTCTTCCCCCCTTTGATCATCTATTTCTCAGTTGGGGTATGGTTTGAGAACAAAGAGCTTGCCCACCTATGTGTGTGTATTTGGATCTGCGGCCAGTACCTGGAGTGAAAACACAAATTACCTGTAGTAGTTTAAAGATGGCTGCAAATTCTTTGACATTCTTTCCATTCAAGAGGAGGAATCTATCTTTCTCCCCTTGAGACTGGACAGGCTCCATGAGTGCTTGACTAACAGAATACAGTAGAAGTGAAGTTGTGCCTGCATTCAGGCCAACACCCTTAGAGACTAGAAGCTCCACATGCCATCTCTTGGGACACATGCTCTTACAATCCAGCTGCCATGCTGTGAGGAAACCCAAGCAGCCCCATGGAGAAGCCACGTAGAGATAATATAGGCCATTGGTCTGTATAGCCCCAGCTGAACAGTTAGCCATCAGCTAGCACCAACTGGCTACCCAATGGGAGTGAACCATCTTGGAGGTGAATCCTTCAGCCCCCTCAAATCTCCCCAGCTGATGCTGCATGGAGCAGAGATGAGCCAATCCTGCCAAGGCCTGCCCAGATTGCAGATTTGTGAGCAAAGTAACTGATCATTGTTATTTTAAGCCACTACGTTTTTGGAATGGTTTTTTGTGCAGTATTAGATAACCAGAGTGCCACCACTTTCTGAGCTGATCTTCTAAGGAAATTTATATGTGAAACCTTACAAACATACTATCTCCTTTAATCCTCACACTTCCCTCTTAGGCAAGAAAAATAACAGCTAACATGAATTCAGTGCTTGCTATATGCCTAGTGCAGTTCAAAAATCCTTTTCCTATGCCAACTCATTTAGTTGTCCCAATGACCCTGTTTCATATGTACTTTTATCCTTGTTTCACAGATGTGGAAACAGGTACAGAGAAGCCACGCACGTAGTGGCAGAGCCAAGGGCTCAGTTGTCGGATGTGGAAGCCAGCCATCCTAAGCACTGTTCCGCCACTCAGGCAAGGGCTGATGAGAAGGCTTAGTCTCAGAGAGGTGGAGTGACTTCCCCGAGGGTGCACAGCTCTTGAAAGCCTTTGGAATGCTCATGCTCCAGGTTCCTCCATTGAAACTGCCAGGGTCCTGACAGTGTTGACTGCCCCCTGGGTCTGTCTCTGTGTGATCCTGGCTGGCTCTGATCTCTGACGGTGTCCTCCAGCTTGATCTGCTTCCTTACTCTGCAGCTGTGGTACCCACTGTCCTTGGGCTGTTCCCACACATTCAGTTCCATCTTCAAAGCACTGGATTTTTCCGATCAAGAAGGCGCTTTAGAAGATTGTGCCTCAGGCTTAGGAAGACTTTCCAAAAGAACTTTCTTTTTTTTTTTTTTTAATTTTTATTTATTTATGATAGTTACAGAAAGAGAGAGAGGCAGAGACACAGGCAGAGGGAGAAGCAGGCTCCATGCACCGGGAGCCTGACGTGGGATTCGATCCCGGGTCTCCAGGATCGCGCCCTGGGCCAAAGGCAGGCACCAAACCGCTGCGCCACCCAGGGATCCCCCAAAAGAACTTTCTAACATTCCAAGGATAGTTTGTGCTTTGACCACTGCCTGGCTCCAGGCGGATCTCTTGGTCCTTCCTGCTCAGCTGTCCCCTCTCCTGCACCTTGTACCCCCTCTCCTTTGCAAATGAGGGGTGGGAGTGAGCAGGGCAGGATGTCAGGGAGAGGAGAAAGTGAACAGGAGCTCTGCAGTCACATAGATTTGTGGCCTAGGGTGATTATTTAATCTCTACTTGTCTGTAAAGTGGGATTAGGAGTAAGTAGCCTCTTCTTTAAAAACAACAACAACAAAAAAGATTTTATTTATTTATTCATGAGAGACAGAGAGAGAGAGAGAGAGAGAGGCAGAGACACAGGCAGAGGGAGGAGCAGCCTCCATGCAGGGAGCCCAATGTGGGACTTGATCCCGGGTCTCCTGAGCTTCAGCCCTGGGCTGAAGGCAGCGCTAAACCGCTGAGCCACCCGGGCTGCCCAATAGCCTCTTCTTCATAGGGTTGTTGTGAAAATCAAATGATGTAATGTAAGTGTTTCCTGGAGCCTCTTTCAGTATCAGATTTGTTACCTGTAGCTCCACAATTGCCTGTAGGTCCCACAATAGTAAGAGAATGTCTAGAGGCTTCTGCAGAAGTCTCTGTGGCCATCTGCTGAAGCCCATGTGTCTGCCCACGAGTGCAGAGGAGCAAAGTGTGCCTTCTGCCTCATTTCTGCCTCCCAGATGTAGGCAGAACTTCCAAGAATGTCTCCCAGAATGTGCCAGTAGGATTAGTCCACCAAAGGAGTTCTATGCGCAGGAAGGTGAAGATTCAGGAAGTCTCTGGCTCAGTTGCTGGCTCAAAGGCCATGTTGCATCAGCTGAAATGCATACCTCAGGAACCTGCTACCACTCTTGGTTCCAGGGCCACACTGCCTCTGCCTTGATTAAAGGCAAACAAAACTGATGTCCCATGGCCTTCCTCTCGGTAAAACGAAGTGAAGCCCCAGTCAATGGACCTCTACTGTCACTGCTGCAAGGAAAAATAATGCTCCAAAAACACATGGTTGTTAGTGCAGAAAGAGAAAGGACATTCTCCACCTCACTTCTAGCTTCCAAACAGCACGGCCATTTTTGGAAGACGGGTTCCTCAAGGACCCAATCTGTAGACTTGGGTTTGCCAGCCTCTAGCATGTGGTAAAGTATGCACAGAGGGCGGTAAGGAGCTGACCGAGCCAACCCTTGATGTCAGAAACACATCCCAAATGTAGGAACCATTTTCCTGTTCACTACATTCATTTGTGCTTGATCACTATCCCTTTCCAGTAACTTTCTTTGCTGGTACCCTAAGCGCATGCACCATCTGTTTCCGCTAGCCTATGAGCCCAATGAGAAAAAGAGTAGCAGCTACAGCTTGGGCCTTCCAAGGCAGAAAGGTAGAAAGTAGGCAGAACATCCATTTCTTCTGTGCTCCGACGAACCAGCTTGACAGAACAAAGGGCCTGGCCATGGGAGCCTGGAGGCCTAGACTCAAAATTAATTCCCTGAAGAAAGCCCTCAAAAAGGTGAGGCTATGTGATGGCTCCAGGGCATGTGTGGGCAGAAGAGGACAAAGCCTGAGGCAGGTGGAAAGAAGACTTTCTCCCACCCACCTGAGCTATCTTGGTGGGACACCAATTATGAAGGAAGAGAAGCAGAAGACATGCCAGTTCCTGGCAGCAGCTTCTCCCAAAGCTAATCTGGGTCGCGTCTGGCAAGGGTGGATGCTGTCTGAGGCATCTGGTACCTGAGCTCCTAAATAAGCATAGTTGGAGAGCATGTCAGAAATCAGCCCTGGGTGGTTCCGTGCAACACAGAGGGCTCTGGAGTCAGGCAGTCGGGGTTATGCACACAGTGACCTGAGGGGAAGTGACTTCAACCCTCTGAGCCTCTGTTTCCTCCTCTATAAAGGATGGTTCACACCTCTACTGCAGGTGTGGGTAGCACTCTGTATAGAGCCCAGTCCAGAGTAAGTCCTGCATATAGTGAAGCAGTTACTAAAATGAAAAGGGAGAGGGAATGGACTCATATTGAGGGGCTCTTTGTCAGCTGCTCTCTCTACACCATCTCCCTTAGTTCTCCTAGCAGGTCAGGGCCTCCAAGTCATGAATAGTAACTCCCAGAGCTTGCAGTCGGCAGCACAGAAACAACCCTATGAACTAGGAATTCTCCCCCCTGGGTTATACATTTTTTTTTTTTTTTTGAGAGGGGGAGAGGGACAGAGGGAAAGAGAGAGGGAGAGAGAGAATCTCAAGCAGACTCCCAGCAAAGTGCAGAACCCATTGTGGGGCTCGATCTTGTGATCCTGAGATCATGACTTGAGCCGAAATCAAGAGTCAGACACTTAACTGACTGAACCACCCAGGTGTCCCTGTCCTCCCTGCTGTAGAGAGAAGGAAACTTTAGGAGAACAGACGCTTTCAGGGCCTCACTTGCATCCTCCTGCCCTTACTACCCATTCCAACCATGGACACCTGCATTTCTTTGTGCAGGCATTTCCTGTTGCCATTGGCCTGGCAGGCTAGAAAAGCGAGAACATCAACAATCACCAACAGCTTTCAACCACTGACTGGTGGGAGTTTGTGCATAAATAGTCTGTCTGTGTTGAGACGCCTGAGTGGCTCAGTGGTTGAGCGTATACCTTTGGCTTAGGGCATGATCCTGGGGTCCCAGGAGTGGGTCTTGCATCAAGTCCCACATCAGGCTCCCCAGAGGGAGCCTGCTTCTTCCTCTGCCTATGTCTCTCTGCCTCTCTCTGTGTATCTCTCATGAATAAATAAATAAAATCTTTTTTAAAAAATAGCCTATCTGGGGATCCCTGGGTGGCGCAGCGGTTTGGCGCCTGCCTTTGGCCCAGGGCGCGATCCTGGAGACCCGGGATCGAATCCCACATCGGGCTCCCAGTGCATGGAGCCTGCTTCTCCCTCTGCCTATGTCTCTGCCTCTCTCTCTCTCTGTGACTATCATAAATAATAAATAAAAATTAAAAAAAAAAATAGCCTATCTGTGTTGACCCTCAAGGGGATAACCCTGAGGTGTTGGTTCTGCTCTGTGTCCCAGAAATTTCCCATGGGATTAAACTTCCCATCTAATAAGATATAGTTATCCTTATTACACATGAAGAAGTTCTCACCCTCTCTCCCAAAAGAGCAGAAGCACCATCCCAACAGACATTGTATCCACTGCTAGCTATACTAATGGTTCCCCCAGTTCTGTCCCAGTCCCACTGAAGATTGTTATCGGAAGACCAAATTGTAAAATTAAGTTTCAAAAACTTGTATATAAAACAAAAATGTGGGAGGAATCAAATAGCTCAGGAGATCCAGTTAGCAAAATGTCACTAATGTTGGGAACCGGTATGATATTTTCTGGAATGTCATGACAATCAAGATCTCTAAGGAGTATTATTTGTGGCAGAGAACAGAATTGATGTATTTATGGAGCACAACACAGGGAAGGTAGACTGTTGTCCTTGCTAGGTAAAAGCAAATGAACCTTGCATACACATTGATATGGGGTGCGGTGAAGCATTAGACAATCCAGTAGCTGCATACTAAGTGCTCATGGCCATGTTGATGTATTCTAGTAAAGATACTAAATCAAAACAGTAACTGCAGTGGGAAGCATCACTAGTTATGTTTATAAGAGTTCATACTCAGTTTTCAAGATCTGTCTGATTTCCTTGTAGGTCAGACTCATAGGTGAGTTAATTGGGGTATGTGATAGGTATCACTATCCCTACTTTTCTCATCTTTGGAAGTGACATCAATCTTTGCAATTTCCCCAGCAATTTTGTATTACTTCTGGTTTGCCACTGCAATAAGAGGGGAAAGTTCTAAGAGTTTCCACTCAATCTTTCCTACCATAATGATCCTCCTCCTATTGGTCAGAGAGCCTGTGTGAGGACTCTGCCAGTTGTCTAGTATGTTTATTTAAATGATGAATTTGGAAGCTGAAAAAATGACCTACAGGGTGGGTTTGTGGATGAACTGGTTCTGCTGTGACTCTGACTTGAGCTGAGATTCTATTATCTGACCACTACTAACCCCCACTTTGGGCTGTGGTGGTGTTTTGGGTCTCCAGGAAGAAGCATCAGTTCAGAGCCAGTGTCTAGTTACCTACAAAATTTTCTTTTTCTTGCTAATAAAGTCACTTTAGCAAATGACTGCAGGTCCTTCTGGGGGAATTCTTTCAGGAAGATTTTACTGTGCATATTTGAGGCAATGGCACAGAGCCATTCTTCGAGGATACCCCACCACTCCTTCATTCAAAGGGCTCTTATTGTGGGAATTGACCTAGACTTCGAAATTGGGTGAGAGATATGGCTCTTTCCTGTGGACACTGGTCAGGCTTTTGCTACCAGACCTTGAATCTTTTCCTGTTGTAGAAATCAAGCAGTTCACTCCTAGAGTGCCCATCTATTTCATCCTTAGGATTCCATGATCAATTAACCATTACCAAAGATCTTTGTGTACCAGGACAGTCTAGTTACTGGTACTTCCCTGCTGCCATTTAAGATAGATATACCTACCTAGTCTTTAGCAGTTAAGTGATGCCATTTGTCTTCCGCTACTTCGTGATCCCATGATTTTCATTGAAATCAGGTATCCCATATCAATGGTGACATTCCGTATAGTTGAACCTATCATTCAAAAAGCAACCACAGAGCTTTCAAGAATATAGGTACTCCCCTCTCAAATGTATTTCTCAATGCCTTAAAATCAAGAGAATGTTTTTTTTAAAAAAGGTTCCATTTATTTATTAATGAGAGAAAAAAGAGAGAAGCAGAGACATAGACAGAGGGAGAAGCAGGCTCCCTGCAGGGAGCCTGATGTAGGACTCAATCCCAGGAACCTAGGATGATGACCTGAGTCAAAGGCAGATGTTCAACCACTGAGCCACCCAGGTGCCTCTCAAGAGAATGTCTTCTGGGTGTTCTCATGGAACATGGTGGGTGGGTGAGCAAGTTGTACAGGATAAACCCAATCAAACCTTCTCATGTCCCTTTATCTTTGAATTTCTTCTTCCATATAATTCCAGGCATGTAAATCCAGTTTGCGGACTCTCAGTTTCATTAATTGTTGGTCACTGTTGAGTTCAAGTTTCAGTCAGTTGCTTAGTGAGCAGTTTGAGACACCTCCATGGGTATGAGATAACATATGAAATCTGAAGTCTTTAGTAGGTTCATCTACATCAATGAATGTGCTCACTGTAGTGTTCTAGCCCACTAGATCCTTGGTCTAACAGTCTTCAAATCCAGACCTACACATGATCCTAGATGTGTGCTGATATATATTAGCAAAATTTTATAATTCTTGAATATTTAAGCTGCTTCCTCCTACGTTATAATTAGTATACTAATATTTCACCTTAGTTATGGGTTTAGTGGCAACAAGAGGTGGTTACGGTGGGTCTAAGGCATTGCCTTAGATGAAGTTATCACAGGGTTCAGGGGAAAAAATATGCCAAAAAAGAAGAAAAGAAAGAGAAAGAAGAAAGAAGAAAGAAAGAAAGAAAAGAAAGAAAGAAAGAAAGAAAGAAAGAAAGAAAGAAAGAAAGAAAGAAAGAAAGAAAGAAAATGCTATTGTCCAAATACACCAGAGGGAAAGTTACTGCCACCAATAATGTGTGCTCAGAATGACGTAGGGGTTCAAGATTGTCAGTTTAATCTGGATTCAATCAGATGTTCTCCTTTCACATTTTATGATCCCATTCTTTCCCAACCCAATTTCACATGAACAACTCTATGAAGATGTGAATTCAGTTGTTATTGAAATTCAGCATCTCACACAATTAAATTCTGTTCTTCCAGTCATATCAACCTTATGTCTTTAGGAAATAAAATATTCTTTTAACTTCTATTCCTTTTTTTTTTTTTTTTTAGAAGGAGGGATAGGGGCAGAGAAGAGGGAGAGAGAGAGAGAATCTCAAGCGGGGCCCAATTCCAAGACCCTGAGATCACGACCTGAGCTGAAATCGAGAGTCAGACGCTCAACCCACTGAGCCATCCAAGTGCCTCTTTTAACTTCTCAGACCATGGTTTGAACTGAACTTGGCATTTTTTCTCTGTAAGCATTCGAGTCTGCTCAAGGAATATATCCCACACTATAATCATTAGAGTCATCATTATGGCCATAGAGTCAACTGAAGCATCTCAGTGGGCTCCCTGGGCGCTTGTTTCAGTTGGCCCTTCATCACAGCCAACCACAAGTGATAGCTTATTTAATCAGCACTGCATGCAATGGATTACCAGCATCTCATTTCCCATTGGTGAGGAGCTCATTATTGCCCTCAAGCCCAAGGGCATGACCACACCAACACCCAAATCCCATTTTTACAGGTCTGTCTCTGGAGACAACTCCTATAGCAGCCAGGGTCCAGTCAAGAGATAAAAACTACACAGAAACTTGAACAGAGAAAGTTTAATATAAAATTAACTATGAGAGAAGATTGGAGTAACAGAATTGGCTAGTGAGAAGTAAAGAACTGTGAAGAATGCAGGAATACTGGCTATAAGGTTCTGAGGGTAGTCCTACCCTTGGGACCAAGAGAATGCCCTAGAGCTGTGATCTAGACCTTAGGGAGGACTAATTGAGTCTCTGAGGTACTGCACCTGCAACAATTGCTGGACATTTGCCCTCTGGGGTCCCAGCAGGGAACCATCTGCCCAGAGATGCCATGCCTTAGTACTTGCTATAAAATTGCCCAAGGAGGTGCTAGGGGAGGCTGTTCACCGGGAGGTACTTGGTCTGTAGCATTCCACTCTGAAGTCACCTGAAGAGGTTCTGGAAAAAGCTGCTTGCCTCTGGGCACTGCTGGCTGCAGTACACTGTAGTTGCTGGCGCCTGCTCTCCAGAGGCCAGGTGTTGGAGAAGCCACTCAAGCTGCTGGAGCCAGGCAGTGGAGAGGCCATAGACACTGCAGGAGAAGCCATGTGTGTTACAGGAGCTGGGCCCAGCAGAAGCCACAAGTGCTGCCAGAGCCTGGTGCTGCATAGACCAGGCTGCGCCATGGAAGCCTACCCAGAAGAGTGGGCTGGAAACAAGAAGAGAAACGCCTTCCTTCTTCAGGATCTGTCCCTTGCCGCGAGTGACAAAACTTGACATTGTACCAGCTGACAAAGGAGAAATAATGACAGGGCACACCTTCAGTATTGCAGACCAGGCAATGAGGGGTAGAACAGAGGTGGCAAATTTATAATTGGTGCACTGAGAAAACATTGTGAATTATCTAATGCTGCACTGTCCAATACAATAGCTGCATGTCACATGTGGCTAGAGGCTACTATTTATAATAATTAAAATTAAGTAAAGGTTTAAAACTCTAATCCTCTGTCACACTGGCCACATTTTAAGTTCTCAGTAGCCACGTGTGGCTAAGGGATACTACGTTAGAACAGTGCAGATATAGAATATTCTATCACAGACATCATCACAGAAACTTCTGTCAAACAGTTCTGATCTAATGTATCTTTCGTTTTAAAGATTTGATTGATTTATTCAAGAGGGAGAGAGCAGGGGGAGGAGAAGAGGGAGAGGGACAAGCAGACTCCATGCTGAGTGCAGAACCTGATGTGAGGCTTCATCTCAGGACCTTGAGATCATGACCTGAGCCGAAACCAAGAGTCTGACGCTTAACCAACTGAGCCACCCAGGTGCCCCTGATCTAATGAATCTTGATTGCCTCTTTGCTTTGGCTGCTAGAAATCTTGGAGATAAATTCAATCTCAAGGTCAAGGATAAAATTAATCTCTAGCAGAGTGCAAGCCTATAATCCTGCCCTTGGCCTCCTTCATCTCAATTTCCTAATCAATTCATTTTATCTTGCTCTATTCATTTCGGTAACTAATTTTAACATGCATTTTGGAATTAGGATGGGCAAAATAAAAACTTTTTGAGTAGAACTCACTTATTTTAAAAGCTGGGTCAGTCCTTAGAGATCAACCAGTTCATTTTCCAAATGTAGAAGTCAAAGCCCAGGGAGTGAAAGCAAGTCACCCAAAGTCAGAGTCAGAACCAGGATGATGATTCAGGTCTCATGACTCCCATCCCAGGTCTTACCACACAAGACTTGTTCTATGTCCAAGATTTGAGAGACAGGGTAATGTCGTCCAAAGAAATAATTAGACCTGAGATTTGAACTATGATTCATGGCTCTCCTTTGAGGCTCAAAGGCTCAGAAGAGAAGGAATATATAAGCAGGTGCAGGGAGGGGTCGTGGGAGCCCAGGACAGACCTGTCAGGATTACAGACCTTACATTGGTCTCTCTATTCATCGACAGGACTGGTTGTGCTTCTGCCACCATCACTCAGGACCCTGTTTACACCTTTGATGTGTTTTGACTCCAACCTGCCCTGCTGCCCTCCTGTGAATCTCTGTTCCACTCTGTCCCCAGTGATGCCTCTGTCCCCTCACCTGACCACTGTCCCTTATGCAAGGCCATAGCATGCTGTGATTAGCAGGAGTTATGGATGTATATGTGAAAGCTGTCTGTGTATATGTATGGCTCATATAAATGACACAGGAAGAGGCTGTGAGATGCCAGCCTTATGCTGTGGGGCATTTTGGGTGTATACGCACCTCTGGACAAGTTCTTAAATCTGCCTGCTTCTCTATCCGTACCGCCCCACCCCAGCACAGACTTGTCATCTCTCATCTCTAACATATAAAAGCCTTCTAATGGTCCCCCAGCCCTAACTATGCATTCTCTTTTCTGCAACAAACATGCCTTTAAAAAAAAAAAAAAAAAGCATAGTTTACACACTGTAAAATTCCTTCTTTTTCGTGTGCAGTGTTGTGAGTTTTGATAGACACACACACACAGTCAGGGAACCATCACCTTAATCAAGATATATAGAACAGTTCTGTGACCCCCAAAAGTTTCCCTGTGCCCTATTACAGTCAAGCCCTCCCTCCCCCATCCCTCGGCAATGATTGATCTGTTTTCTATTTGTAGTTTCGGCTTTTCTAAAATAGCATACACACAGAATGAAACAGTAGGTACTCTTTTGAGTCTTCTTTCACACAGCAGAATTCTTAGGAGATTTAGTCGCTACAGGTAGTGATTTGTTTCTTTTTGCTGTTTAGTAGTGGGCATTCTGTTTATCTCTTGGCCAGTCAGTGGGCATCTGGATTGTTTCCAGGTTTTGGTGATTTCGTACAAAGCTGCTACGGACATTGGCTTCCAATGTGTGCGTGTGTGTGAACATAGTCTACCTGGCTAAATACCTAAAATGGGATTACTGGATTAGATGGTAATAAAGGTATTTTTAACTTTACATGAACCTGCCAAACTGTTTTCCAAAGTCATGGTACCATTTTACGTCCCCACCAGCAATATAGGGGAGTTCTAACTCCTCTACATCCTTACCAGCACTTGGTATGGTCTTTTTTTTTTTTTTTCCAATAAGAGGGATCTTTTAAAAAATCATATTTGATCGCTTCAGGCTCCGGCTGAAAGTCCTTTATTGCTTCTTATTGCTCAAAGTTCTCAAAGTGGCCTTCAAGATTCTGAAATTTTGCCTGCTGAGTGCCTGCTCTGAGACCAACTGTTACTATTTCCTGATGCTGTCACATCAGCATGAGGCCCTCTTATACCACCATGTATTGATCGCAACTGTAGCAGATAATTAGCTGTGTAACTGGATGCTGAATATCTCTGCCCCTCATTAGAACATCTGCTCCCTGAGGGCAGGAGCACATCCGTCTTGTCACTGCTGTATCTGCAGAGCCCGCACACAGTATGTGCTTAAGAAGGGCCTCTTGGGGGCAGCCCCGGTGGCTCAGTGGTTTAGCGCTGCCTGTAGCCTGGGGTGTGATCCTGGAGACCCGGGATCAAGTCCCACATTGGGCTCCCTGCATGGAGCCTGCTTCTCCCTCTGCCTGTGTCTCTGCCTCTCTGCCTGCCTCTCTCTCTGCCTCTGAATAAATTTAAAAAAAAAAAAAAAAAAAAAAAAAAGAAGGGTCTCTTGGTAAGAGATCTCATTTCATTGTGTCAGCCACCTAAACGGAGGGATGATTATTTTTGTTTTACAGAAAGGCTCAGAGAGGTGCAGCAAATTGCCCATGTCACTCAGCTGGAACCAAGTTTGAGTGAGTCTTGGTCATTCTGAAGCCATTCCTCTTCCCCAGGTCATCTGGTCTGAAGGCCCTCTGATCTCATGTTTATAGATGGCTGGGAGGCCCTACATCCCAGGGAGGAGGAAGCCACCTGCTGAGAGTCACCCAGACACTCATATATCTGTTGGTTTTCTCTTCACTGTAAAGGTCTGCATGCTTCCAAAGCCAGTGAACCAAACTGTGGAATCAGCTGGGCTTGCCCTTTGTCTCATTTTCCTAAGGTCACCTGGGAAGATAAAATGGAGGCAAGAGGGGTTATTCAGGTTTCTCATATTCCTCATATCATTGCTCCCCACACCAGCCCTGTATTTTCACCCATTTCACAGTGGAGAGAAGGGCCCAGGCAAAGGCGAAGACAGAGGCAGAGGCCTGCCCTAAGTCACACAGTGAATGCTGCCATTTCCGTTCATCTTAGGGGATGACCAGTCAGGAATGTTTCAGGAGAAATGAAGGGATCCCATCCAGATGTCATTATGTATCAATGTCACCCAGAGGGCTTATTAAAACTCAGATTTATGGCTCCACCCTCAGAAAGCCTGATTCCATGGGTCTGGGTAGGGTCTGATAATTTGCATTTCTAACAAGTTCTCTGGTAAAGCTGGGGGAGGGGGTCGGGGGGTTGGGAGGGGGCAACCTTTGCCTTCTGGTCTGCTTATTTCTTTAGGCCAGTGGGGGTTCTCACTAACCCTAGGGTCCTAATAATAATAACAATGATAATATCCCACATTTTGTTGAGCTGCTACTACGTGCTTGATACTGTTATGACTTCACACACAATAACTCACTCAAACCCACACTATCCCCATTTTCCATGTGGGGGAAGTGAGGCACAGAGGTGTTAGGTAACTTGCTCAAGGTTTTAGCACCTATAAGAACCAGAGCTGAGCTTTGAACCCAGGCAGTCTGGTTCCAAGCCCACACCTATGAATACCACACTATAGTACTCTCCGCTCATCAGTACCTGCCCTTGCATCAAGGATGAAGGGGGCCAGGCCTACCCAAATGCACTTCAGGGCACAGGCCAGAGGCCATATTCACCATTTGGTTTTCAATCCACGCCCCCCCCCACCCCATTTAGTTCTTGGACTACATTTAAATGGAATGCAGACCTTCCCCAGAGTCTCAACAAAGTGACAGTTGACACATCTGCTGGCATTAAGAAAGCCAGTAGCCAGCATAACGCTACTTGTTGACAACTCCTCAGCTAGACGCAATCAGCAATTACGCACTGTCAGAGGCTTATAAATAGCTTCCCCCTTGGAGGTAGTGGCTCCGGAAGGCAAAGGTGTCTTGAAGGGGATTCTGTAGCGACAAGCTAGTGATGACACACGAGGGCTTGGAGAACAAAGCTTTATACTGAACAGCGGCCAAAAATAACTCCTTTATGTTGGGAGGAAAAGCCATCGGAACTTCATGGCGGTGGAGGAAAAAAAATGCAGATGTCAACTTTCCCGAGGCTGTTATGAGTGGCTAAAAGCGACACATTTAGCTGCATAGTTCCAGAGAACATAGGAGGGAAGTATAGTGTCAGAGCTGGAGAGATTCTAAAAGATGTAGGAGCCACTCCCTTCCCATCAGGAATTTGAGACCCCGCAAGGGTCAGGTCCTGCTTAGAGTCCTACAGAGAAGCAGTTGTTTTGGCCTCTGAGGCAGTGAGTGGGCTCAGGGGGCCGCAAGGTGAGCTGCAGGTTGTCTAGGCAGAGGGATGCACACAGAAGAAGCCAATCAAAGGTGGGCTTGCAGGAGAGACTGGTTTTAGCATACTCTGTCCAACTTGCATAGTTGGGGGCATTTCTTTCTGAGTTTTTTTTTTTTTTGTAAGATTTTTATTTATTTATTCATGAGAGACAGAGAGAGAGCCAGATACATAGGCAGAGGGAGAAGCAGGCTCCCTGTGGGGAGCCCGATGTGGGACTGTATCCCAGGACCCTGGGATCACGACCTGAGCCAAAGGCAGATGCTCAACAATTGAGCTACCCAGGTGCCCCGGGGACATTTAGAATACACACATTTTATCAGGTCATTCCCCTCTTCAAAAACTTCCAGTGGCTTCCCATTGGACAGGAAGAAGCCCAAACCCTTGTGGAATGGACAAAGTTGTACAAGCTCACACAGGGCAGTACAGCATGGTGGTGGAGACATGGACCACAGTTTCAGAGAGATGTGGGTTCAAGTCTTGGCTCTGCCACTCATTAGCTGTGTGATCTTCAGGAAGTGACTCAGTCTTTCAGATGTTCAGCTGCAAAGTGGGCAAATAGTATCAACCAAGCTCATATATTTGAGAGGCTCAGAGGCACTAATACAAGTAAAGGTGCCCAGCAGAAAGTTCGACTCATAGTAATCAGTGCTATTAAGATTACTATTAATTATTCTAGATACGACATTCAAGGCCCTCCTTGACTTGGTCCCAGCCTCCGTCTCCAGCCTCATCTCTTTTCCTGCTTCGCTCTCACATGTAGGTGGGAAGGATTTGTCATGGCTCCTCAGCATCAGGCTCTCTGTTCTTTCTGCCTTGACAGCCCTTTCTTCTCCTAGCTTTGAAGACTCAGCTATGGTGTCTCCTTGCCTGGGACGTATTTCTTGACTCCTAGCTGGTGCTCTGAAGCTTCTTCTGTGAAGAAGAAGGTCAATCAGAGAGGTTAAGAACAGGAGCTTGGAGTTTTCAGCAGCCTGAGTCTGAGTCCTGATCCTGCCAACTACTCTCTGTGCAACAGGATATGTGCCTCCTAAGCTCCAGTTTCTGTAGGGGGATGACAGCAATGACCTCAGGGTTTCTGTAAGATGACCCCTCTAAAGGGCTTAGCACAGGCTCTGGCACATAGCAAGTACTCAATTATAGTACTTATTAAGTGCCATGAAGTAGTTGTTATTTTAACAAGGAGTAACTTTAAGTACCTGGCTATACTTGGTTGCTTTTTCATTCTGGCTTCACCCTGGGCTAGTGCCTAATCTGTAGGTTACATCTCTTGGGGTTTTTTGTATAAAACAGGTCTGTGTCTTTGTCCATCTATCTGCTATCCCTCCATTCCTACACCCCCCACCCTTGCCACCCCATCCATCCACCCCCCTACCATTCTTCCACCCATCCATCCACTGTACATCTATCTGGCCACCAGCCACCCCTTCTATCCACCATCCTTCTCTCTATCCTTCATCTCCCATTCACACACCATCTACCCTCTCTCCTCGATCCACCCACCATATGCCATCTACCCATCCTTCCATCCTCTCCACCCACTATGTATGCTTCAGAACCATGGAGATGTAGGCAGAAATAAGTGAAGGCAGTGGGACATCACAGAAAGATCAGGAGCTTTGGCATCAGACAGACCTGAATTCTAAGCCAGGCTAACTTCATGACATTTCTTCCCTGTGAGCATTTGGCAGGACATTTCTCAAACTGCATCTAACCAGAGTAAATGTCCTCGTTCTGAACATTTGAACATGTATATGTGTGTGTATGTTCACCTGAGCCTTTCCTGGGGCTTGATTCTCTGCGGATTCCCAGCTAGAGATGAGTTCCCATCTTATCCTGTGAAGCTCATATCAGCACCTGTACTGTGCACCTGTGTGTTGACGCCACCTTGTAACATCTTTTATAAGAGACTCATTTCTAATTGTTGGCATTATTATTTTTGCTTGCTCCTAATTTTGTCCCCCTTTCCCCACCTAGTTGAGAGGTCCTTGAGACCAGGGACAATTTTCTTAGTCCTTGAATCTGCCTCCATGTCTGATATCATGCTTCTCCCTGGAGGCTGTCCTTGATTGCTTTGTCATCCCTGGACCCCCTACAATAACAACAACAATATTAACAACAATAGTAATAGCTAATACTTACTGAGCACTTACTATGTGCCAGATTTTGCCCCTGCATTCGTTATTTCCTTTGAGCTTTACCACCATGCCACAAAGCCGAGTCACTGGCCCAGGATTACAAAGCTGCTAATTGGCAGAGCCAAGAGTGAATGCAGCAGTCTGACGCCAGAGCCCGTGTTCTTCTCCATGACACTACACCACCTCCTCTGCTATCGGAGGGATAGATATGACTATATTTGTCCCACTTGCGTCAAAGGATGGTCTGAACACAATAAAATGAAATAGCTGAAGAATGCTTTAAAAATGAAAAAAAAAAAAAGAGTTAGTTCAAAGGAAAAGCATTGTCATTAAGCCTGGGGGATTTCCAGTACTTATTTCATAGTGCAGATCCCCTGACATTATCATCTGGCACCGTCTCCCCTCAATAAAGCCTCCCAAGGGAAAGGCGTTGAGAAACTAGTGGTAATTGGGAGGAAATTGCTTCTTGCAGGTCTTTTTGAGGCAACCTTCAATCTCTGCCTTGCAGATAAAGTAGGTTTCTGAGAAGTTCAGTTTTGGTGCCTCATTTGAAGGAATGACAGAGAAGTGAAAAGTAATTATCTTTTTTGGGATTTGGGTGCTAGGGAGCTGGATCTTTGTGTTATCTGTCTCCCCTTCTAGACCTGAGGATCACCTCTGTCCAGGGCTGGGCTATATCTGTTTCTGTCCTTCTGGTTCATTGTAGGTATTCCATATCGTGCTGGCAAATGACTCCTAGGGAGGAAGGACACTATCTGAGATGAGTAACCAGTATAGCTTTACCCATCTAGGGGTAAAGGGGGGAAAGGGCTTTACCCAGGACTGGGTGGGTGGCTGCCCCACAGGCGGTAGAAGAAGCAAAATTAACCCAAATCATACCACTGATGGGTTTCTTCTGAAAAGGGGGTTCTTAACCCAAAGCAGGTGGGGAAAGGGACAGGTGTCCACTGGTCAGGCATCCAAATTCATCAGTTGGGGCAAGACCTCTTTCTGCTCCAATCCCTTGCAGACAGCACAAACTGTAGCTACTCTTATCTGTCATCAGCAAGAAAATAGCAGAGCTCGTTAGCTGGGCGATGACTTTCCTGCCAAATCCAGAGAAACTCAAGACAATGGAATTATGCATCCATTAAAGAGAATGAGGCAGAGGATCGTGACAGTTAACATTTGCTATGTCAGGAACTCTGATAGGCACTTTGCAGGCATTATCTCATTTAATCTAACAGGCTCATGAGGCAGGTTCTATTATTATCACTCTTGACAGAGGAGGCACTTGGAAAAGTTGAGTCGCCTTCCCAAATGGATCGCATGGCTCAGTCTCTGGAGGACAGTCCCTTATCCTCCAGCTTTTTATTGTGAAAATTTTCAAACTTACGGAAAACTTGCAAGCCTCGTGCAATGAACACCCATATATCCTTTATGTGGTTTTACCAACTGCCAACGACTTGCCATATTTGTGCCATACTCAGGAATTACAATAATAATACTTTGACAAATGCATTCTATCCCTTCTGTATTCAGATTTATGTCCTATATTCAGATTTCTCCAGTTGGCCCCCAACTGTCCTTTATAGCTAATTTCTTTCCAATCTCGGATCCCACTACATTTGGTAGTTGCCTTCAATCTAGAACAGTTGTCAACTTTTTTTTTTAAGATATTATTTATTTTACAGAAAGAGAAAGAGAGAGAGAGATTGAGAGAGAGAGAGAGAGAGAGAACAAGCAAGGGGCATGGCAGGGAGAGAAGCAGACTCCCCAACAGGTAGGGAGCCCAATGTGGGTTCCCAGAACCCTGGGATCATGACCTGAGCTAAAGGCAGATGCTTAACCGAGTCACCCAGGCGCTCTGCTTTTTTTCTTTTTCCCTCTCATAACATTGACATTTTTGAAGAGTCTAGGAGACTATGTCACATTCTCGATTTGTTTGTTTCTTCCCAGCTAGATTCAGGATGTGCATTTTTGGCGGGAATGTCTTGCAAGTAATTGTGCGCTTGCTAGTACATCACATAAGAAGCGTGTGGTACTAGTGCATCCCTCACCAATGAGGCCAAATTTGATCTTTTGATGAAAGCAGTGGTCATCAGATTTCTCACTGGAAGAGAACCCTCCTCACTCTGTAAATAAGTACGCCGTGGGGTGATACTTGAGACTGCATGAACACCTTGCTCTTCATACAAATCAGCCTACTGCACAGAGACTTGTACATACAGACACGGGATGTGTCCACGGTACATTATTAAATTTAAAAAGCAGAATTGTGTGGGTAATTACAGCCTTCCTTTCTTTGTAAGTGATTACACCTGTGAGTAAATGCATTGGAGGGGGGGTGTTGCCTGGAAAAAGATTGGTCTGGCTGGGCCATTTATATAAGGGAAACTGTGAGTACCTGTGCACCTTTTCTCATTTGCTGCTCATTTTTCCACGATGGAATCTTCCAGTTGGTCTAGGAGGACAAAGCCTGACTCTCAGAGTAGGGAGGAGGATGGGGCCTCAGCCTTCAGATTATACCTCTTACTTAACTCAGCTCTTTCCTGGCTTCTGGATTGAGACTTCCAAGGCCAGAGTCTCTTGCCTCAACCCAGAAAGACACCCTTTAATCTTTTGCCTGAGGGCTAGGGGTCCTCACGCAGAGGCCTCTAACAGCTTCTTTTTTATGGACTTCTAACACACCAGCCATTTCCTGCCCTGTCTGTACCCTATTTTAGGAGGCACATGACACCTCCCACTCCTGAGCCTTTTGGGGAATCCAGGCACAAATTAGATGGCTTGCCCGCTCTCTGCTGCTTTGTACAGGTTTCAGCTTTTTTAGCTTTGCTATGTCGGTCACCATTTGTCCATTTGCTACAGAACTTCTGTGTTTGATTGCTGTTGTCCTCTCTTTTGCTTCATCTTTGTGGCTCACTTTTTTTATCTCTTTCCTTTCACTGTAATGGGAATTTGCAAGGGGCCATGCCTACGTGCTTCATCGGTTATGCTTAACCCCAAGTCCATACCATTCTTAGGTTTGTATGGTTTCAATTTTTAACATGAGCCCTTAGTTTGTAAAATAAACTAAAAAAAAAAAAAAATATATATATATATATATATCATTCAGTTTAATTATATGTAATTCACATATATTTTTATATAATGTATATTACATATAAAAAATATATTTTTTATTTTCTTTTAAAAATATATGTGTATTTTAGGGGCACCTGAGTGGCTCAGTGGTTGAGTGTCTGCCTTTGGCTAAGGTCATGATCCCTGGGTCCTGGGATTGAGTCCCTCATCAGGCTCCCCACAGGGAGCCTGCTTCTTCCTCTGCCTGTGTCTCTGCCTCTCTCTGTGTGTCTCTAATGAATAAATAAATAAAATCTTAAAAAATATATACATGTGTATTTTAAAGACACCACATACAAGAGGCATTAATAGTCAGGAGCCTGCTGATTGCAAATGAGAGAAATTCACCTCAAACCGGTTTAAATAAGGAGATGATTTACTGGTTCACATAACTGAGATGTCCAGGGTGAGGGCATGGGAACCCCACGGACACCAAAAACATCGTCAGGACTTTTTCTCTTTCCATCTTTGGTTTTCTGTTACAGCCTTTCTCCACTGCTCTGCATTGGCACATTTTTCCACCTGCAAAATGGGGCTGTCAGGAAGCCTGAGTGATGGAAAGGGTTGGCAATTAAGGCACTCAGCAAACAGAGAAGGTTTCTGAAATCCTAACCAGTAATAAGCATAATTGCTTTTCAGAAATCTACCCAAAGCCCCCGCCCCCAAGAACACGCACACAATGAGGCAGAGGAGGACGCTCAGCTTTGCATCAGGAGCTGCCTGAGCTGAGAAAATGGGAAGGGATCTGGTGAATGAGTCAGTTGCCAGCCCTGGTACAGGCTGATCTACCTGCCTTGAGGAGCCATGGGCCACTCAAGAGTTGCTCGGGGTTTCCTCATTCTTCAGGCTGAGCACTGGAGTAGGGGTGGGGGTGGGGTGCTGGCCAGAAAGGTCTCAAGGTCACAACTGGCTCACTTTTCATGCTGATGAGGACATGTGTCCGTGACTGATCTCTCCAGCAGTTAGGGGCTGAGCTCTGTTTTGCCGGCCGCAGGACAGGGATGTAGCCTATTGGCACAGCAGATACTGGGATAACGGGAGATGTTACACTCAGTGAGAAACACTAGAAACCGCAGGAGGCAAGAAGATGTGCTATAAGTTTAGAATGAGTAGGTGCTTCTTGTGGCGGGGTGGGGGGTGCATCCCTGAGAGTTTCTTAGCAGATGTAAGTGTGGGACCTCAGACAAATGATTGTATTTCTTTTAGCCTCAGTTTTCTTATATAGAAAACAGGGCAGCATCAGCCCCTTACCTTACAGATGTTGAAAGCTACAGCACGTTATTTTCCACTTTTTTCCTGTTCCGTGTATGGAAATAAATACCTCAATAAGCCTGTGGAGCAGTGAAGTTGGCCAGACCATGTGTGCTGTAAGCCACTTGCTTATGTCTTGCTGCTGCTGTTAGGTCTGTAAGTGAAAAGGCTGAGTAGGGAGGGCATGACACGGAGGCTTTCCCGCAGAGGGCACAGTAAAGGAACCTGTTGGCAGAAATCCCGAGGGAGGACTTCCTATTTAATTTTTTTTTTATTTTATTTATGATAGTCACAGAGAGAGAAAGAGAGAGAGGCAGAGACATAGGCAGAGGGAGAAGCAGGCTCCATGCACCGGGAGCCCGATGTGGGATTCGATCCCGGGTCTCCAGGATCACGCCCTGGGCCAAAGGCAGGCGCCAAACCACTGCGCCACCGAGGGATCCCCCGAGGGAGGACTTCCTAACTACGAAACTGAGGTCTGAGCAAAGCTCTTGGTCTACAAGCGGGGACCCCAATGGATGGGGCTACGTATGATGTCCCAGGAGGTCAGACACTGTAATGAATGGACATGGACGGTGTTGGGACAAGGCTTGCTCATTGCAGAGGCTTTAAAACTGTAGCTACTATTATTTAAATTATCACCACAAAAAGCCCTCTTGTCACTCTCTGCTGCCCCTCAAGAGATTGGAAGCTGTGGGTCTTGAGCTAGGCTACCCTCACAGGTGTTTTGTATCCTTCCTGGGAAATGCAATTAATAGAAGGAAGTGAAATTCATTGAGCCTCCTTAGCAATATGGGAACAAAAAATACAAATGAAAACCACAAAACAATATTTTGTCTATTTGGCAAAGATTTTGTTTTTAAGGTTTTAGTATCCAGCATGGGTCTGAGTGGGGAGAAATCAACAGTCTTAAGTCATGTAGGTGGGAGTAGACATTGCTACTACTTTTCATGAAGGCAATATGACCCAAAAAAAAAAAAAAAAAGGCATCAAGAGCATTAAAAACATGCATGTCCTTTGACATAGCAATTCCACGTCCAGATACAATATTTAGTGGATACTTGCAAAGATTTAATTAAAAGGTATGCTAGACTGATGGTTGCAGTGCAAAATGTAAAATAATGTTCAGCACCAGATTCTTAAATAAAGGTGCATCTGCTCATAGGGCTAAGCAGCCATTCTAAATGATGTTTTTAGAAGTGTGGTCATTGGTGTGAATATAAAGTTAATTGGAGGAAACCAGGGAAAAAACTGCAGGTGTTGTATGATCCCTGGAATGGATGTGAGCTTTTCATCTCCCCAGAATGTTCAGGGCAGGCCATGTCATGACAGGCTGCCCTGGACTCCTGAGTCAAGCTGAGCCACTGAAGGCCATCCCTAGGATGATGCTAAATCCCTCAGAAGAGAAACAACTATCCTTCTATAGGCCTTAGGCCTGCCAAGAGTTGTGGTATCCCCTTTTGCCATCATGTGGGAGAATCTGCCTGAGATGAAATCAAACAACAGAAAGTAGAACAAGGAGATGTGGGAAGACAGATTCAGATGACATTCATTGAGCTCCTGGATCCACTTGCTCCTGAAGTCAGACCCCTGGGATTTTCAACTCTATGAGTCAATGCATCTCTTTTATTGCTTACATTGGTTTGAATTGGATTTCTTTCCATTTAAAGAGCCTTGGCTAAAATAAGCCCTGTTTTATGAAAATCAGTAACAAGAAAGTACTCCATAAAAAAGAAGTATTCATAAAGGTAGACACCAAGATGTTATTGTGATTTTCTTTGAGTACCCAAGGCTATGTTATTGCTTATTATTTTCTTTTTGTTTGAATATGTAGTAAATTTAAAACATGCTCTCCCCCCAAAAAAACCTCCTCCAAGCCCAAATATATCCACAAATTCTTTGATACCTCTGCCAACAGAAGATGGGGTCTCTGTTCTCTCCCACTGAATCTGGAGGACCTGAGTGACTGAATGCCCTCTAGAGTGTGGTGGAAATTATGCTCTGTGACTTACAATGCTAAGTCATAAAATGCCATGAAGCTTTGGTCCAGTTTTTCTGGTACACAAGCCTTGGAGCCTGGAGCTTCCACATAAGAAGTCTGAGGCAGCCTTGCTAGGAGGAAGCCCAGGCCACATGGACAGTCCCTGTGTATGTGTTCTTGCTGACAGCCCCAGCTGACGTCCCAGCAAATACCCAGCATCTATGACCAAACATTTAAATTCAGATACTTCTAGATCATTTCTCCCCCCACCAATAAAGTCAGTCCCAGACTTTGGTCTTCCCAGTTGATGGTCCATGCTGGTGCAAATATGCCATGGCTACTGTGTCCTTTCCGAATTGTTGACCCACAGAATGTGGGAGCATAATAAAGTTATTTTAAGCTGCTAAATTCTGGAATGGCTTGTTACACAAAAATAGATAGTTGAAACATAGATATTTTCTGATTATTCTGCAACAAACAAGACTTGTTTAATATTTAAGAATTTAAAAAGAAAAACTAATAGGAAATGTTACTCTTAAAAGTTGCATACATAAAAACAAACAAAAAAACACAGCACCATCTAGGAACAGAAATTGGTCTCCCCCCTCAAAGAAAGAAAGAAAGAAAGAAAGAAAGAAAGAAAGAAAGAGAAAGTTGGTCTCCCACCTGCCTGTTTCTCTAGGTCAAGGTGACAGATATCATTTGTCTTTATAATCTACTGCTTGCTGGATGAGGGGGGGGGGCAGTATGAATGAGTTAATGTCCTAGAGTCTTTGTGACCCCTGATATCCTAAATTTGAATTCTTAGAAGCAGCTGTCTTATCAAAAAGGTTAAAGCAATTTCAGCCTAATTGCAAATGTCGACAAATCCTCGAAAAATAATCTAACAGCATGTAGCATATGCATTAGGATGCTCATGTTTGAAAGTAAAGATAAAATGTAACTCAGGGGCACCTGGCTGACTCAGTCAGTAGAGCATGTGACTCTTGATCTGGGGGTTGTGAATTCAAGCCCCACCTTTGGGGCAGATATTACTTTAAAACAAACAAACAAACAAGGAACTTAATGTGGTTTAAACGAGAGAGAGAGAGAGAGACAGAGACAGAGACAGAGACAGAGAGACAGAGACAGAGAGAGACAGAGAGGCAGAGAGAGACAGAATTTATTGAGTAACTAAAAAGCTGAGGGGGTGGGATACCTGGGTGGTTCAGTGGTTGAGCATCTGCCTTTGGCTCAGGCCGTGATCCCGGTGTCCTGGGATCAAGTCTTGCGTCAGGCTCCCCTCTCTGCAGGCTTCTCCCTCTGCCTATGTTTCTGCCTCTCTCTCTCTCTCTCTCTCTCTCTCTCTGTGTGTGTGTGTCTCTCATGAATGAACGAATAAATAAAATCTTAAAAAAAATAAAAAGCTGAGGGATAGACAAATTTCAGGGGAGGCTTATTCCAGCAGCAATGTGACCCAGGTCAATTTCTTTTTGTGTATTTCTCTCCTTTGCTGCCTCGCAGGAGGGGGCGGTGGTGGTGTGCTAATTCTTATTAAGCGATGGGATCTCCCCTTATGGCCACAAAATTGATGTTAGCAGCATAGGAGCTATATGCTTTCTGGCTCTGGTCATAGCTATGCATTTTCCTGTTGGTGGAAAAAAGAAGTGTTGAATCTGAGTCTAGTTGGTCCCACGGGTCTAGCTTTGATCATGTAATTATCCTTAAATCCATCGCCGTGTGTGGTGGTGGGTGGGTGTGGGGAGTGATAGAACATCCTGATTGGATTAAACGAAAATTTACTCAAGGGATTAAGGGTTGATCAGTCCTACCTAAACTCTATGGGTGGCATATTCCAGTTCTAATGAAGAAAGGGGAAAGGAAAAGTATGGAGTGAGACACATGTCTCTGTAGCAAGAGGCACATTAATCTTTATGTCCTTGTCCCAGTAGCCCTACTTCTGGGGAAATGTTCTAAAATACTAGAAAAGGCTTATTTATGGAGATGCTCACTGTTATTTACAAGAGTAAAATTCTAGAAGCATCCTCAATGTCCAATTCACCCATTTATTTCAGTTATTAAGGTCTTTTACAATGGGGTAGACATTTGTACTAGACTCTGGGGACACATGCAAGTAATAAGACACAATCTGGATGTGACACTCAAGGTTCAGAGGGGAAAATAAAGTAAATGTGCAGTTTTACTAGGGCAGTAAGTATGAATACAGTAGATGCACAACGCTGTGGAAACCCAGAGGAAACACACCCAACTTGGGTTTTGAGAATGATGATAGGAGGGCTTCCTGCAGGAAGAAAGACCTAAAGGACCAGTGAGAGTTGCCACACAAGGGGAGTGGAAATGATGTAGGGACGGTGGGGGGAAAGAGGGGAAACATTTGAAAACTACCAATGCCTAGGTCCTACCCCCAAAAGATTTGTTTTCTGTTAGTCTGGGGTAGGGCCTCGGCATAGTTTGCCTTAGGGGAGTCCTGTCAGTGTTTAAAATAAACAGCTGGATAAACTGTATGGGGTGGATAGGATATGAGATCTCAAGACCATTGCTTAACTATGGAGAGGTGATTGCTCTAATGTGGGAACTGAGGCAAGGAGAGGCATCTATTCTGGTTCTGAAATAAATTAGGAATGGTGATGGCGTAGGGTGCTATTCAAGTGTTCCCCCCTCTCCTGCTTCTTTCCCTCCCATTCCTTCCCTCTCTCCCTTCTCATTCCCTCTCCCCCCCCTCCCCCCTCCTCCCTTCTCCCTTCCTCTCTCCCTTCTTCTCTCCCTCCCTTCTCCCTCCCTCCCTTCTTCTCTCTTTACAGAGTACCTAGCAGGGTCAGGCTGTTCCCAGCCAGCACAAAGCCCTTCCAGACACCTTCCTGTGGACGTGCCTCTGGATTTGTTGAACACTTTCTGTGGTTGGACAGCTTGTGGAGTCCACAGGGTGACAGGGTGGGAGGATGCATGTGGGGTTTGCCGAGATATCAGAGACAGTGGCTCCCAATAAAATCAACCGAGGGCACAGCCCCATGGAAGTCACAGGAACTGGGGGTGGGGGGGTGTACTTCTGGTTCCATGGGCTGTGGAGTGGAAGGTTCCAAGCTCTTTGAGGAAGCAGTGGGGTAGGATACCAGTTGAGCTGGGATAGAGGGTCTGGCATCTTTGGGAGCTGCATGTCATTCATTTGACTGTCTGGTGCCAGAGAGAGAGGTGAGTGACAGGACAGGAGAGGGTACCGGTCGTCAGGTAAGCCTATTAGAGTACTTGGACTTCATCCTCAGGGCAAGAAGGAGCCAATGCCTATATCTGATCGGAGAGTCTCATGATCAGATCTGCCCCCCAGGAGATCCCAGCGCTGCTGTGTGGAGAACACCCCACCCGTGGCAGACCTGGCCTCTGTCTTGGAGCTTTGCCGCTCACAAGTGAGGAAGTGGTTTCACCTCTCTGAGCATCAGTGTCCTCATCTATAAAGCAGAGATGAAAATGTTTACCTGTTTTGGGTTGTCGGGAGGATACATACAATGTAATAAGGCGAATAAAGCCAGAGAGCACCATGCTTAAGAGGACTGACGACCAGGGAGCCAGATTACCTGCTTTAAATCCTGGCTGTGTCGTTACCAGCTGTCTGACCTTGGAAAGTCTCCTGACCTCTCTCTGTTTCAGTTTTCCCATCCACAGAATGGAGATACGATCATTCGTCCTTCCGAGGATTGTTAGGAAGATTAATATTATTATAATATTAAAACAATGATCCGTTATAGAATGAATAAGTCCCGGAAATGAAAGACACAGCATAAGGAATATAGCAGATGCTACTGAAATAGCGACATATCCACTGGGACAGGGGGTCGCTGTAGTTGTGATGAGCATCGCGTCATATATAAACTTGTTGAGTCACTATGTTGTACACCCGAAACTAATGGGACATTGTGTGTCAGCTGTACTCACAAAACCAAACCAAAAAACAAAACAGTGACCAGAGAAGTGTTTGCTAGTAAAGTAGCTGAAAGGGCACAGGAGGGGCCCAAAGCCGAATGGCAGGTAAGGTGTGTCAGAGCCCGATCTGAGTTAAAGCCTCTCCCTGTACAGTGCCTTTCCAGTTAGACTGTTCATCTCCCCACTATTGTTATGAATCTTTTCTCTAATATGAGAGGAGAGCACAGACCCGAACCACAAACACCACATAACACTGCTCCTAGGAAACACCTGGCGCTTAGCAATGATTAGTGATCAGAGAAGCTATGTCCCCTCTGCCATGCAGTGTTGAGTGGGAGGATCAGCACAGTTAAGAAAAGGGTGTGCGAAGGGGGCTGAAGAAATCCTGGGTTGGGTCTGTGCCCCCCCGGATCTGCATTTGTATTCTGAGTTTGAGACTTGGCCCTGCCGGTTAATAGAAGTGTGACCTTGAGCAAGTCACTTAATGTCTCTGTATCCCACTTTCCTCATCTGAAAACTGGAGGGAATGTAACAGTATCTCCTCTAGGGGCGCTTTGTAAGAAACACTTGAGCTAGCACATGTACCCGGCACATGCTAAACGCTGAAAAAGCTTTTAAAAGCTACGACGATGATGGAAACGGTGATGGGGGTTCTTGAGTGTTTACTCTGTGCCTGCCTTTACCTTCATTGTCTTATTCCAGACCCACACAGACTCCAGAAGGCAGGATTTATATCTGTCTTTTTCCAGAGAGGTGAGAGCTTGGGCTCAGAGACTTGACACACCTTGCCAAGGTCACACAGCAAGTATAAGGTCAGGCTGGGATTTGAATCTCCATCTGTTTGATTACAAGAGTCTAAACCTTCAACCACCCACCATCCTTTCTCCTGTCAGTCAGCAGCACCCCCAGACTTCAATGGGGGTGAAAAGCATATCCTATTATTTTCATACCCTCCACCACTCTACTCCACACCCAAGGGCTCGTCCCAGAGTGGGCGCCAGGAAGTGTTTGCTGAGTGAATTGATGATCTCCCACACCTCGCAGCCTTCCATCTCTACATCCTTGAACCAGCAGCCTCTACTGGAACACAAGAGGAAGAGTGACGAAAAAAAAAAATCTTGGTCCCCAAGGATACAATTAATCAGAATGCTTCAGTTGCGTACATACCTCTGTCTGTATAAATATGTGTGTTTGTATCTATATAAATAGTAGCACTCACAAAGGTTGCTGGCTCAGTGATGTGGTTGAATGGGAGACTGACAGCATGATTCATGGCTCAGGTCAAATTTAACTCTAACCTGTTGTGCAAGACAGATTTACTCTGAGAACCCTTTCTGCTGCATAATTGCCATGGGCCCACCTTCTCCCCAGGGAGAGGATATTTCCACACCAGCCCACACAGATTCTTCTGCTGGAGTCCTTGGCTACTTTCCCAGCAGTGTGGGCCCAGGTGAGATCCAACCAGGCAGTCGTTGTTGGCAAAGGTAGAAGAAGCAATCAAAAGCCACAGCCTGAGACATCCTGCCAGGAACCTGGAAGGTGAGATGGAGACCCCTCTGGGATAGGTGGTCTAGGTAAAGCTTCTCATCTAGCCAGGCCAGCCAGCTGTCCTGTTCGTACAGCTGTCCTGTCTGTTATTTACCTAGAGCATCCATCCAAATGTGTCCCTCCAGCCATTGGTTAATTCATTCATTAACAAATCCATCCATGCATCATATTCTCCCATCCATCAGAGCCTATCCCTCCAAGCTTCGAATGTGTGTGCAGCATCTGCTATGTGCCAGACACAGTGCTGAACACTGGGAACATAGTAAACAAGTCAGATATTTTGCCCTCACCGAGCTTATGTTCTAGCACAAGTTCAGAAAATAAGCAGATAATCATGCCTGTGTTTTTTTAGTTATGGGCTCCAGGAAGTAAATGTAGAAAAGGGGTAGGTGGTATTTAGGGATCCAATCCCGTGGACAGACGTTGACTTAGTCTTGGGGTCAGAGAAGGCTTCTGAGAATTGATGGGTGAGAAAGAGCCATCCATCTATCTGAGAGCTGAATGGAACTTTCAGGGCGGAGAGGACTTCTGAGTGAGCATGGAGGAAAGGCAATGGAGTGCATTAAGGACGTTACAATGACAAACGACTGGTGGGGGAGGTGTTGGGAGGCTTGATCTGGAGGCTCTGGAAGGATTTGGTGACTGAAAACGTTCCAGTTTCCCTGTGGTTCCATTTTCTCTGAAGAAGTGGGAGTTTCACAGCTTTGTTTAACAGGAAGGTAGGAAACCATGGTGGAAAAGCACAGAGCTAACCTGAGCAATTGGCTCTACGGTTCTACAGGTGTAGGACCTTGTGAGGCAAGCTCTTTAACCTGAACCTCAGCTCAGAACCTCAGGGGCACCTGGGTGGCTCAGTCGGTTGAACGTCTGACTCTTAATTTTGGCTCAGGTCATGACCTCAGGGTCATGAGATTGAGCCCTAAGTAGGGCTCTGCACTCACTGTGGAGCCTGCTTGGGATTCTCTCTCTCTCTCTCTCTCTCTCTCTCTCCTTCTGCTCTTCCGCTGCCTCTAAAATAAATAAATAAGAATTTCTCTGAGCCTCCGATTTTTCACCTATAAATAATAATAATAATTCTGCTGGTCTTTCTTCCTTTGTTTAATATTTAAAGAGCCCCTCTTATGTCCCAGGTGCTTTTATGGACACTGGTAATATTCCAATGACCAAAACAGACTAAAGCACTGTGTTGTTATAAAGATTAAATGAGATAATGCAAATGAAACATTAGATACCATGCCTGGCCCGTTGCCTATGACTATTAGATGGTGGCTGTTTTAACTAGTATTTTAAAAAGTCAATCAAGGAACACATTCCTAATATGGCTCAGTATACTGCCACCCCCCCCCCCATGGAGGTAGCCGGTAGCATATTCCCCTGCAGTCCTAGCACCCCCACTCACCTGTTCTACCAATTCAGAAACCGGAGAGGCATCTTGCATTCCTCTCTCCTCCTCATACCTGACAGCCAGTCGTCACGAAGTTCTGCTCTTCCTGTTTTCTAAATGTCTCATATGTACCCACTCATCTCCAGCCCCCTTCATTGACATAGCTTGGGGCTCTTAATGTCACACTTGTCTGACAGACATTGTTAATTAATTACTTACCTGAAATGTACATTCTCGTCGTCTTCTTCTACACTGAAAACATCATTGTTTGTGTCTGTAATATCTGTGTATCTCAGGTTACTCACATTCCCAGCCTCTCTTGCATTTAGGAGTGACAGTTGTGACAAAGAAGAGGGAAACAAAAATCTCGTGGAGGTAAAAAGGATACGGCATGGAGCCTTGTCTTATACCTGTTCTGAATTTTTCTTTCTTTAAACATGCATGTGATGTCTGGAGCTGTGGCAGCTATCTTGGAGCTGTGAAGTAATAAGCTGGAACGGAAGGACCCCACCATCACCACCAACAACAAAAAGATCCTGGATCTTTGGTAAAATAGCTAACTGCTGACCTCTAAATTTTGTGTGGAAAGAAGAGGAAACCCCTCCTTTGTGTAAGCCGCTGTCATTTGGGGTTTCTGTTATTGGGTATAAATGGATTCCTACATGGTCTGCATGTTGTGTTATCAGCTTCCCAACTTGCCAGCTTGCCTCCCCTGGGGCGAGCCCCCCAATTCATTCCCTGCGTAGCAGCCACAGGTATGTTTTGAGGCATACAAGTCAGTTCCCTTCAGTGCTGAAAACTTTGCAAAGGTTTCTCATCATCTACAATAGTCCCTGGGCATGGTGTTATTTTCTGGCTAAATAAGGGTTTTCAAGCATCTCAGCACCTTGATGAGTTTTTTCTGATGAATATTGAGATATTAATCTCTCACTCAACTCATATGACACTGCTGTTATTGCAATAGCATTTCAAATAGAGTATTAAATTTAACTTTACCTGACTTTAAAGAAAAAGAAGAAACGGAAGTAAAATTGAAGTGCTTGATGATTTTCAAATAGTTTTTCTTCACACAAGGGTTATTATATCTTAATAGATCTCTCTAAGGAAATTATTAAGGAGACATGAAAACTGAGTACAATGTGGGATTGGATCGGATTCTGGACCAGGAAAAGGACATGATTGGGAAAACTGGCAATATTTTAATAAGATCTGTAGTTCTGTTGATAGTATTATATCAGTGTTGATTTCATGGTTTCAATGACTGTATAGGGCATATAAAAGGTTAACATTAGGGGAAACCGGTGAAGGGCATATTGAGTCCTCTGCATTATTTTTTCAAATTCTCCGTAATTCTAAAATTACTTCAAAATAAAAAGTTTTTTTAAAAAACCACTTTAAGGAAAAAATTTATAAAACACAAAAGAGTAGAGTAAGTTTTTTATTGAATTACAATTGACATACCAGATGAGTAGTTTCTAATTATGTTCTGATTCAAGAGAATATGGAGCACTCCCTGGTGTGAAATGTGATGGCATGAGCACTTCTAGAATTCCTTTCATTTTCTCTTCCTAAACTTCCAAATTTTTGTTAATTATTTTTATGTTGTCAAGATTTTAGATCATTGACTTGTTTGTGGGCTTCCTCATTGCTACTGGAGCTGTTTAATCCTAATTATGTATTTAACTAATTCTGCACTCACCACTCTGTTTCCTGAATTCTTTACTTTGGTTTATTTCTTTATTGGATTTCATAAATGAATACTTTAAAAAAAATGTCTCTGACTCTTAAAGATAGAGAACTGAGGGTTGATGGAGTGAGGGGGGGAGGGATGGGGTAGATGGGGGAGGGGTAGTAAGGAGGGCAATTGTGATGAGTACTGGGTGTGGTATGTGATGAGTCACTGAATATTTCTGAAACCAATATTGCACTGTACATGAACTACTGAGAATTTAAATAAAAATTTGAAGAAAAACCCCACACAATGTGTCTTTGCTCCTAGGTTCACGTGTACTTGAAAATGTGTATGTGCTGCCATTTCATTTATACAAATGAAAACTTGACTGGGTATAAAATTATGGGATTTTGGTTTGGAACTTGTAGACATTGCTCTACTGTTTTTCTGTCATTGGTGTTTAAAGCAATTTATATACAGTGCCGTTGACTTTTCGGTATATACTGTTTTATGAAGTTTAATGCGTGTAATGTTGATATAACCATAACCGGAATCAGAATGCAAAACAGTTCTGTTATCCTTCAAAATTTCCTTATGCTGCCCCTTTTTGACAACTCTTGCCCCATCCACTGACTTCTGACAACCAGAGATCTATTCTTTGTCCTTATCATTTTGGCCTATAGATGTCATATAGTGGCATTATGTAATATGTAACCTTTTAAAAATTTTATTTATTTATTTATTTATTTATTTATTTATTTATTTATTTAAGAGAGAGTGAGCGTGAAGGAGGGAGGAACAGAGGGAGAGGGAGAGAATCCTCAAGCAGACTCCATGCTGAGCAAGGGAGGGACTTGATCCCAGGACCCTAAGGTCTGAAGCTGAAGACCTGAGCTGAAATCAAGAGTTGGAAGCTCAATCGACTGAACCATCCAGGTGCCCCACAATATGTGATCTTTTGATGCTGACTTCTTTCATTCAGCTTAATGCTTCGGAGTTGCATCCATATTGTTATATGCATCAATACTTTGTTTTTATTATTTCTTACAATGTATTTAGTATTACATTATGCTGATGGTACACACTTCATTTATCCCTTGTTGAAGGACAGAGTGGCTATACCATTCTCCTTCCCCCAACAGTGGATGAGAGTTCTAGTTGCTCTGAATCTTTATCAGCACTTAATATAGTTAGATGGTTCCCTCCCCCCTTAGTTGTAGCCATCCTATTTGGTGTATAATGATGATGGTTTAATTTGCATTTACATAAACAAATGATGGTTGAGTATCTATTTGTGGCTTATGTACCTCTCATATATCTTCTCTGGTAACATGGCTATTGAAATACTTGACCCATTTTTGGTCTTATTACTGCTGAATTTGGAGCATTCTTTATATATTCTGAATAAAAGTCCCTTACAGACTATGTGATTTGGAAATATTTTCTCTCCATATATAGCTTGTTTTTTCATTCTCTTAGCAGAAAAAAGTTTTCAATTTTCATGAAGTCCAATTTATCAATAATTTTAATGGACTATGTTTTTGGTGTCATATCTGTGAACTCTGTCTAACTAAAGGTCATGGAGAGTGCTTCGATCTTTTCTTTTAAGTGTTTTATGTTTTATCTGTGATATTGTTGTGTTAATTTTTGTATAAGGTGTGAGAATATAAGTTGAGGTTCATTTTTTTTGCACATGAATGTCTAATTGTTCCACCATCATTTGTCAAAAAGACTGTCTTTCTTCTATTGAATTGCTTTCACAACTTTGTTGAAAAACAATGGACTGTGTTTATGTGGGTCCGTGTCTGTACTCTCTATTTTGTTCCATTGATCTATGTGTCTGTCCTTTGTTTAATACCTCACCTCAATGTCTTTGTTACTGTGGCTTTACAATAGATGTTAAAATTGGGTAGTGTGAGCCCTCCAACATTGTTCTTTTCATCAAAGTCGTTTTGGCTGTTCTAGTTCTTTTGCATCCCCATATAAATTTTAGAATTATATTCTAAATTCTATATTTAGAATTATATCTACCGAAAAGTTCCTGCTTCAGTTAGTTTAGGGATAATGGGTATCTTAACTGTTGCCTCTCAATCAGTGAGCATGGTGTGTCTTTTCATTTAACTTCAGTATTTTCATCAGCATTTGGGAATTTTCAGCATACAGATCCCATACATGTTTTGTTAAATTTATACTTACATATTTTACTTTTTGAGGACTTATTATAGATGGTACTGTTTTTAAAACTTCAGTTCCTAATTGTTCACTGATAGTATATATAGATACAATTAATAATCGTATTTACAAAAAACAATTTACACTCTGACCTTCTATTTTATGAACTTGCTAAACACCCTTGTTAGTTCTGGAAGTTTTTTCTTTTTGTTGATTGTTTGGAATTTTCTGTATAGACAATCATAGTATTTATGAATACAGTTCTTTTTTTTTCAATCTGCATGGCTTTAATTTTTTTTACTTGCCTTTCTGCAGTGGCCAGGACTTATAGTACAATGTTGAGTCAGTAGTGAGAGTGAGCATCCTTGCCTTGTTCCCAGTCTTAGGGAAAGCATTTAACCTTTCACCATTATGTGTGATGTTAACTGTCAGTATTTTGTAGAGGCCCTTGATCAGGTTAGGGAGAATTCCCTCTAATCTTAGTGTGCTCAGAGCCTTAAAAAAATCACAAATGGGGGGATCCCTGGGTGGCGCAGCAGTTTAGCGCCTGCCTTTGGCCCAGGGCGTGATCCTGGAGACCCGGAATCGGGTCCCGCGTCGGGCTCCCCGTGCATGGAGCCTGCTTCTCCCTCTGCCTGTGTCTCTGCCTCTCTCTCTGTGTGTCTCTCATGAATAAATAAATAAAATCTAAAAAAAAAAATCACAAATGGATATTGGGTGCAGTTTAAGTGCTTTTTCTGCGTTAGATAATATGATCATGTGGTTTTCTTCTTTACCGTGTTAATGTGATGGGTTACATTGATATTCAAACATTGACCCAGACTGCACTCCCCAGATAACCCTCACTTGGTAAAGATATATTATGTGTACATGTGTATGTACATACGTTATACACAGACACACACACATTGCATGTATGTGTACATATATGTGTGTATACTTTGCTAATACTTTTTGAAACCATGTACTTGTGTGTATATATACACGTGTGTGTGTGTGTGTGTGTGTATGTGCGTGTGTAGTTTGCTAATATTTTGTTGAAACCATAGGGGCCTGGAGTTATATTGTTCAGAATATTTTAAACTACTTATTTGATTTCTTAGACATGGGAATATTAAGGTCATCTATTTCTTCTTGGGTGAGATTTGGTAGTTTGCTGCTTTCAAGAAATCAGTCCATTTCAACTAAGTTGTCAAATTTAAGTGGGTAGAGTTGTTCATAGTTTTTTTTTCTTTATTATCCACTTACGTCTATGGAGTCTATAGTGATAGTCTCTATTTCATTCTGGATACTGATAATTCACATCTTCTCTCTTTTTGTTAGTCTGGCTAGAGATTTATCTATTTTATTGACAGTTTCACAGTAGCAGTTTTGGTTTGATCAATTTTCTCTATTATTACTTGTTTTCATATCATCGATTTCTGATCTTTATCATTGTATCTATCTTTTTTATTTCCTTCCTTCTGATTGTTTCTGGTGTATTTTGTTCCTTCTTTTCCTCATTTCATAAGGTGGAATCTTAGATGGTGGATTTTATACCTATATGACACCTGCCCACATACATGCATTTAATGATCTACATTTCCCCCTACACACTGCTTTAGCTATATCCTACACATGTGGAGAGGTATTTTCATTTTCCATTATTTCAAACTGTTCTAATTTCCCTTGATACTTCTTGTTTGATGCATGGATTATTTAAAAGTGGTTTTTTGTTTGCTTGTTTTTTAATTTTCTAAGTATTGGGGGGCTTTTCTAGGTCACTTTTTAAAAAATATTTTATTTATTTATTCATAGAGACAGATTGAGAGGCAGAGGGAGAAGCAGGCTCCATGCAGGGAGCCTGATGTGGGACTCGATCCCAGGACTCCAGGATCACACCCCAGGCTGCAGGCGGCGCCAAACTGCTACGCCACCGGGGCTGCCCTTCTAGGTCACTTTTTCTTGTGAATTTCTGATTTAAGTCTGTTATCTGCAGGGGTATTTTTTGGATGTTTTCAAATTTTCAATCTTGTGAAGGCTTATTTCGTGACCCAGAAGATGGTCTATTTTGGTGACTGTTCTTTGGACATTTGAAAAGAATATGTATTCTGCTGTTCTTAAATGAAGTATTCTGCAAATGTAGAATCAATTCAGTTCCTTGATGAGGAACCAACTGTTGTTGGTTCTTCTCTATCCTGCTGACTCTCTCTGTGCTTGTCCTGTCAGTTACTGACAGAGTAATAGTCACATCTCCAAATATAATTATGGATGTGTTCATTTCTCCTTTCCAGCTCAGTAGTTTTTACTGATTTTGAAACTCTGTTGTTAGATACAGGCACTTAAGAATATGGGACACCTGGGTGGCTCAGCGGTTGAGCACCTGCCTTCGGCTCAGGGTGTCATCCTGCGGTCTCAGGATCGAGTCCCACATCAGGCTTCCTACCTGGAGCCTGCTTCTCCCTCTGCCTACATCTCTGCTTCTCTCTTCTGTGTCTCTCATGAATGAATAAATAAAATCTTAAAAAAAAAAAAAGAATATTATGTCTTGGGGTGCCTGGGTGACTCAGCTAGTTAAGTGTCCAACTCTTGATTTTGGTTCAGGTCATGATTTCTCAGGGTCGTGAGATTGAGCCCCACAATGGACTCCTCGCTGAGGGTGGAGCCTGATTACAATTCTCTCTCTCTCAATCTCTCTCTCTCTCTCTCTCTCCCTCTACCCCTCCCCCACACATGCAGGCTCTCCCCCTCTCTCTCAAAAATGAAGGTTGTACCTTTTTTGTGAAATGACCCTTGTATCATTATTTAGTGGTACTTCTCTCTTCTATGAGGCATACTTTGATAATAATAGAGCCACCCCAGTTTTCTTTTTCTTAGTATTTGCATGATACATTCTTTTTCATACTTTTACTTCTAACCTACCTACATCATGAATTTAAGATGGAATTCTTGCATGCAGCTTATAATTGAGTCTTTTTAAACTTCAAATCTGATCATCTCTGTCTTTTAATTGTATGTTTATACCATTTTCATTTGGTGTAATTATTGAGAAGTTTGAATTTAGGTCTCCTATTTTATTTTACTTTTTTCATTTTTGACTTCTGTTTTTTCTTTGCTTTGTTTTCCTTTTCTGACTTCTTTTGGATTTTTTGAAAATTTTTTTAGTATTCCATTTTTCTCTTTTTATTTACTATATCTCTTTGTATGCAGTTTTTAGTGGTTGCTGTATTATAATATATATGCTTGATGTAGGGAATACAATATATATACTTGACTTTTAATAGTTTACTAGAATCAAGAGGATGTGGTAATTAATTTAATATGAGGATAGGAAAAAATAAAGGATTAAATATGACACTGAAGTTTCTGGATCAGGAACTGAGTATAAAGTAATGTCATCCACTACCAAGGTGAATTTAAATGGAGGAGCAGATCTCAGGAAAATGAGTTTTGTTTGGAACATACAGAGTTTGGGATGCTTGTGGATCAATTGAGTGGAGATGTCAGAAGGCAATTTTTTAAAAAGATCTTATTTATTTATTTTAGAGAGAGAGGACATGAGTGAAGGGAGGAGCAGAGAGAGAGAGAGAAGGAGAGAGAGAGAGAGAATTCCCAGGCTGACTCCCAACTGAGCACGGAGCCTGATGCAGGGCTCTATCCCAGGACTCTGAGATCATGACCTAAGCTGAAATCAAGAGTCACATGCTTACCCGACTGAGCCACCCAGGTGTCCCATCAGAAGGCAATTTATCACATGGATTTGAAGTTAGGAGAAAGGTCCTGAGCTGAAGGAGAGATTTGGAAGTCCTCATTTGCAGTTGGCATCTGTTGTTCTTGACACTTAACATCTATTGGCCTTTAGTATCCCATCTGCAACTCTTGGCCACATGAAAGGGACTAACCCACTCTTAACTCTAGAAGTGGGAGTTGAGTGGACTCAACTAATTATCATATCCCATTCCTCCTGGCCACAGGAGGGGATTGGCTTAGGGCTAGTTAGATCTGTAACCAAATTTGACCAATGAGAATAAGGTCCAATATTTCTGTCCCATTGTCTCAGGGAGACACACTTTGTTTCTAGTTGAAATTACTCTGATAGGAAGTAAGATCTGAAGATACTGCTGCCATCTTTCTTCCCTGAAGGAAGAATCATCTGCAAATACATGAGCAAAAGAGGGAGCAGAGCTGAGGGATGCTGGGAATGAGTGGGTCCAGGGGATACTATTTGAGCCTCTGGTCAATCTGTGCTCAATCTCTGGACTTATCAATCATGTGAGCCATATTTCTTAAATTATGTGTGATTGGGCTTTCTATTCTTTTTGAGTAAAGAGTTCTGACTGATATATAAGCATCTAGTGAGTGTGGAAGCATGGTGGTGAATGAGAGTGTGGAATAAGAGTGGGTCAAGTGTTAGTGAAGAGGGAGACCCATTTAAGGGATAGGTAGAGGAAAAGGAGACCATGAGAAAGCATGAGAGGAGCACTCAGAGAGACAAAGGAAGGGCTCTTTGTCTTAGAAGCCCCAGAAAAAGAGTGAGTCAAGAAATAGAGAGGAATTAGCAATGTAAAATACTTACGGGGGATCAGTCAAGATAAGGACTGAGAAGGGCCCTTTGGATCTTCCAACAAGGAGACTGTTGACAAAATAGTTGTAGTTAACCAAAGTAGAAGGATTCTCTGAAATAATCATTACTTTATACCCTCTTCTGCAAATGAGGAAATTGAGGCAATGAGATACTTATTTTTTTTTTTAGTAACGGATATAAAATTACAAGTAAAGAACAGAACTCTAAGGGTCCTTGAAGGTCACTTGATCTAATTACTTATCCAATACTTGAATCTCTTATACAACATCTCTGAAGGCTCTGCTTAAATGCAGCTACTGAGAAAGAACTCATTACTTCCCAGATCCTATGAGAACTCCCCAGTTTCTGACTTCTTAACTATGTTCTCTTTACCCCACAGAGCAGACACATGCCAAGAGATTGTATACATCCTGAGTTGAGCTGTGGGAAAGCTTGTTGGATTTGAGGTACTCAGAAGATTAAGTCAGATTTTGAATGTTAAGAGGGATTTTTGGCTGAGATGGAACCCTCTTTTCATAACTCCGTCCATTCCTTAAATAAAGCCAAATCCCAGGATGCCTGGGTGGCTCAGCGGTTGAGAGTCTGCCCTCAGCCCAGGGTGTGATCCCGGAGTTCCAGGATCAAGTCCTGCATCGGGCTTCCTGCATGGACCCTCCCTGCTTCTTCTTCTGCCTATGTCTCTACCTCTCTTTCTCTTCTCTCTCTCTCATGAATAAATAAATAAATAGAATCTTAAAAAAAAAAAAAGCCAAATCCCTTGGGAGTTTCAGGACCAAGACTTCCCAGGGCCAGCACTAGATTTCCATGGGCATGCTCACAGGCAACATAAACATAGTATACCAAAAGTTGAACTCCTCACCTTCCTCCACTAAAACCTGCTTTTACTCTTGAGATTCTGACTCCCCTTACATCCAAGGGCTCAGGACGGAACCCCAGAGATCTCCTTGACTCTTCTCTCTTCCTCCACTCTCCATTTCTTATGAATCACTGGTATCCCTGGAATTTGTTAATTTCTCCTTGATCCATCATCACATCCAAGCAGAGGCCACCGTTACCTCCTGCCTAGACCATGATCAGTCTCCAGCTGGTTTCCTACACTCAGTGTCTTCACCTACAATCTGCTCTCCACACTGAAGCCTTATCAGACCCAGGCTCAGCACCCTTCAGTGACTTTCCACTACCCTGAGGAAAAAGTACAGGCTCCCTGACATGGTCTAGAGTTGGTCCTTAACCCTGAGGCTTCTGCTTACTCTTCAGCCTCACTTTCTCACACTCATGCCTTCTACCTCCTTGAAGAAGCCATGCTATTTTTCTCTTTTATTCCCTTGTGCTACATGCCATTCCCATTCTTAGTACTTCTTTGTGTCCCCTCCTTCTTCTCTTTCATAAATACCAATGAATTCTTTGTTTGGATGTCAACTCCCCAAGAAAGCCTCCCCTAACTACTCCCACCACAGGCAGAACTGCCCTCCCCGCCCCGTTCTCTCAGTAGCCACTGGAACTCCTCTCTTACACAGAACTTATAGTCTTCTCTACTCATTTTGGAATATTTCTTGCCTCTTTGACTTTAAGACCCATGAGAACAGGAAACTCATCTTCCCTCTTTATCACTGTATTCTTACTGCCTGGCACAGTGCTAGCACACAGTGTGTGTTGTGTGTACAATTCTGTGGTTTAATTATTCGTTTAATGCTTATGGTGTTGTTGGCACCATTTGACTGAAAAGAAGCTGAGCTCAAATGAGTTAATGTTGAGACATTCTTACTGCACCTTATAAAATCCAGCTGGAAATCCTCGAAATTCTCCACTGCTGTCTTAGAAGGTGCTAGATGTAACACCGAAGATGGGAATCATTAAAGCCTCTCCAAGAGACCAACCCGCAAAAATTTATCCTCTTCAATACTGGAAATTTCTTTCCTGAAGACCAGTAAGCCCCATGATGACATCAAAGCCAATCAGATCTTCTGATTAGGGACGCCTGGGTGGCTTAGAGGTTGGGCGTCTGCCTTAGGCTCAGGGCATGATCCTGGAGTCCCGGGATCGAGTCCCATGTCGGGCTCCCTGCATGGAGCCTGCTTCTCCCTCTGCCTGTGTCTCTGCCTCTCTCTCTATGTCTCTCATGACTAAATAAATAAAATCCTTTTAAAAAAATCTTCTGATTAGCATGAAACTAATTACTATTAGTCAGTGATTCAAGCCCACATCTAAAGTCTTAAAGGTCCAACCATCTATTCACTCATTTATTCAGCACATATTTATTGAGTCTTTATGTCAGTCTCTCTGCTAGATGCTGAGGGCGCAAGCGACACAGGGTCCCTGCACATTAGTTAACATAATTGTTGCCAGTTAGACCATGGGGAAAGAAATGCCTTCTTTATTTATTTATTTGAGAGAGAGAGAGATGGAGCAGAGGGAGAGGGGTAAGTAGACTCTGAGCTGAGGGCAGAGCCTGATGCGGGGCTCCATCTCATGACAATGATATCATGACCTGAGCCGAAATCAAGAGTTGGACACTCAACTGACTGAGCCACCCAGGCACCTCAAGAAATGCCTATTAATTAAATAATACCTTGTGATTGTGTGCTCGCTTCGGCAACACATATACTAAAATACCTTGTGATTGTGATTCGTGCTATGAAGGAAAGCATTGAGTACACTAGGAGCATATAAAGAGAAAGAGAAGATTGGATACAGGTCTCAAGAATCACAGTTTCCCTGAAGTAGTAACCTAAGGTGTATGTGTTTTTTTTCCTAGGCAATAAAGTGAGCAAAGAGTGTTCCAGGCAGAGGGAGCAGCAGAGCAAAGAGGCTTAGAAAATGGGAAGGGGCATGATGCCTTTTAGCTGCTGAAGGAAGGCAGCTGGCACGGAATTTGAGAGAAGAAATAGGCAAAATGAGGCTGGAGAAGAAATTACATCCAGACCATACAGATCCTTGTACACCAAGGTAGGGATTTACAGTTTTTATTTAAGAATAACGAAGAGTTCTCACAATGAACTAGTCAATGCTCTGAGAAAACAGGAGTAGCTGGTGTCAAGTATTTGCCATGCATTTAATTGTTACAATATCCATGCATGGTAGATGTGGTGATTTTAAAACTTGATTGCAAATTGACACTCTTCATTTAGAGATAGGGCCTATATCCCCTCCCCTTAATCTGGGCTCATTTGTGATGGTTTTGACAAAGAGAATATAAAGCAAGTGATACTGTGTGACTTCCAAGAAGTTGCTAGGTCATTAAAGGTCATGCAACTTCAGCCTGTTAAGTGGAACTCTAGCTCTTTGGGTCCTGAGCCACCACCCTGAGGATGCCATGCTGGAGAGGCCACTAGTCATTGTTCCAGATGAACTCAGCCTTTAATCACCCCAGTATAGGGACTATATGAGTGAAGAAACCTCCAGGCCATTTCAACCCCCATCATTTGGATTCTCCCATTTGAGGCCCCAGACTTTGTGCAGCAGAGACAAACTATAACTCTTATGTCCTGTCTGAATTCCTGACCTAAGAATCTGTGAGCATAATAAAATGATTTTGTTATGCCATAAAGTGTTAATGTAGTTTTTTATGCAGAAATAGACAGCTGAAAGAGTAAGTACTATTATTCCTGTCCTGTTTTACAGACGAGGAAACTGAGTTTCAGAAAGACAAAGCAACTTGATCCGGGTCCCACAGGTAGTCAGTGGCAGAGCCAAGATCTGAACTGAGGTCTGGCTGATTGATTGGAGCTTACTCTCTTCCAATTATTCTAGATGACTCTGACTGAGTCAGTCTCTTTGACAAAATCTCCCAAGTCCCCCATTACTTTCTTCAACCCGGAGAGCCTCCTTGGCCAATCTACATTTCAATGACTAAGATATGGTTAGAGAAGCAGCCTTTATGAAATATTTGATTCACATCCTTTTCAAATAATTGAAAGATATTCACTCTGCAATCAGTTCTTTCCTGATTTTATTTTCTCCTCTGCACTCCCAGGCAGGAGCCAGATACTTCTGCCAAGCCTGACGGATCTGCTCCTCCTCTCCCCACACTGCCCCCAGTGCAAATACCCACTGGCCCCCATTAAATCCCAATCAGGCTTGGAGATAGCTGATTCAGCCCCCTCCCTTGCCTCCCAGGAAGAGTTAGGGATGAGCAAATCACTTATTGGAGTAATTCTGGGAGCTGAGGCAGAGCCATGGCTGGAAGCCACCCGCTAACTAGAAACCCAGGACATCAATCAACCAAACTGATTTTTCCGCTGCTGCAGCCATTTAAACAGTTATCTTTGCTCAGGGCTTTGTCCAAAGTTACTCAACCAGTGGGTTCCTGGGCGATAAGTCACCACAACCTCACTCCACTGTCTCTGTGTCCTGGGGCTGCCTCTTTACTCACTTCTCAAGAGGGGTTGAAGTTCATTTGTTGCACTCTAAAAAGAAAAGAGCCTGCACTTCTTGTGCACACGTTCTGGTTATAGCAGGAAGATGAAAGGGGAGCCCAAGGTCTGTTGGGATATCAATATACTTCTCATTTGACGCCCTGCAGAGGCTGGGGGAAGAGATTTTACATTCATTTTTATACCGCCCCCTGCTGGTCCCATTGCTCAACTGCAATAGATGCATGATTCAACTGGGGGATGGGAGTTGCTGGGAGCGGGGTGCTTATAAACCAGGTTCAGGGGGGAGGAGAGTCTTTAGCCATACCAACCTCCTCTCCACACTTTACATATGGGGAAACTGATGCCGGAAATAAAAATGTGATATACTCAAGGTTGTGATTTAAAGTCATGTTAAGGTTATAACTAGTCTCTCCATGACTAGTACTTTGTCTAGTTTCTAAGGGTGCCCAGGACATAGTAAGTGTCTCTGGTTGCCATCATAGCATGAAATCAGAAGATCCTGGTTTCTAATCCAAGCTCTGCCACTTAATAGCTGTCATGAGAAGACAATTCCCTGAGTCTCAGATTTCTCATCTGTAAGCTAAGGATGAAAAGACAAGGTATAAAACAGAATTTTGTAAGAGTTCCTTCGTCCATGCGTCTATTTAAAACCGGCTGAGTAGGGCACCTCCGGTGACTCAGCAGTTTAGAGCCCGCCTTCAGCCCAGGGCATGATCCTGGAGACCCGGAATTGAGTCCCACATCGGGCTCCCTGCATGGAGCCTGCTTCTCCCTCTGCCTATGTCTCTGCCTCTCTCTCTCTCTCTCTGTCTCTCATGAATAAATAAATAAAATCTTTAACAACAACAAAACTGCTGAGTATCTACTATGTGCCAGGCACTGTGCTGAGTATTTGGAATATAACAACACATAGGATGGTGCACTACCTATTCTCCTTGAGGGTGGCAGTCTAGTGAGACATGTGCCATCACATGGGCAGAAATTCAACAATTGTTGAAAAAGGAAACATTTTCCGTTTGACTCTCCAACTTTTCAAGTATCTGGAGGCTCAGGGCCTTGCCCCAGCTGTATCAGTCTAGGAATGTTGATGACTTGAAGGGATTAAGTTATTTGAAGGTCAAGACCACGTAAATCTTTATATTCTCCAGTGTGCCTGGCCCCAGGATGTGCTCAGTAAATATTTGTTTGGCTGCGTAGATGCCCCAAGTTCTGGCTCCCTCTGCCTTACCGGCTGCCAGCCGATTGCTGTCCGTGGTGCTGAAAAGCAAATTCCTGCTACTCAGCATGAGGCAGCGCAGGTGCTGAGGCAGAAAATGGAGCCCAGGGGAAGTGAATAGAGAGGGGGAAGAATGAGCCAACTTTTCACTGGCTATTAGTGACATCTTCATTTTGCCATATCTTGGAAACCAAAGCTGGTATTTCTTTTTCCAGCTGTCCTCATTTGGCATTTCTTGCTAGCTGAGAACATTAGGTAGGTAGGTGTTCTTTTTGATAACCACACAAGGTAATAATGTCTAAGATGGATAAGGGGGTGGCTCCTGGGTGCCCATAGTCCCATAAAGCACTGTTTGAAAATGTTATTGAAAATTGGTGGTCTTGGGCGCCTAGGTGGCTCAGCAGTTAAGTGTCTGCCTTTGGCTCAGGTCGTGATCCCTCGGCCCCAGGATCCAGCCCTACACTGGGCTCCCTGCATGGAGCCCGCTTCTCCGTCTGCCTCTGCCTCTGCCTCTCTCTGTGTGTCTCTCATGAATAAATAAATAAAATCTTTAAAAAAGAGAAAATTGGTGGTCCTTTTTCCAGTCTCTTCCTGAGCAAGTAAAAGGCAGCAGTCATAGATGCTCCCCACCCCTAGTTGATTTCACCCATGTCTGCCCCCCAGGAATGTGGGAATCCCTGAGTCAGAAGTGGCCATAGGGAAACCAGAGATAGGCAAGTCTGGAGCTGGTGAGTTTCCAATTGGCCAAGGATTCCTTTTGACCAGTATTTTATGTGATAATATGTTCATTCATTCATTCAGTCTATGAATATTTATCATGTGCCTACCATGACCTGGCATTGCTACAGGAGCTCCAGATAGAGTCGAGTTAAGAAAATCAAGGCCCCTGACTTCCTGGAACTTACATTCCGGTGGGGGAGATAAACAATAAACAACTATAGAAATGAATGTGTTGTATAAATCCAGGCAAGAGGGAAGATAATGAAAAGGAACACTCTTTTAAGTAAGATGATCGTGGGAGGCCTCTTTGAAGAGGTGAAATCTGAGCATAGATGTAAATTAATTGAAACAATAAGACATGTAAATATTCGGGTAGGACAATGTTCCAGGCAGAGGGAACAAAAGAGCAAAAGTGTTGAGTGGGAAAAAGATGTTCAAGGACAGCAAAGAGGTCAATGTGAGTGGAACAGATTTATCAAAGGGAACGTTAGAAAGGGTTGGATAAATACACAGAACCCAGATCCCATGTTTTGAGGAGGAAAATCAAGATGCTCAGAATAAAAGAAACACAGAATGACAGTTGTAGCCACACCTTCCATGGATAAACCAAAATACTCTGGATGTCACTAGAGATATAAGGATAATTAGAGCTCCTGCCGAGATAGATCTCACCATGTCTAAAGATCTAATAAATGGAGGCCAGCGGGAGTTAACAATTTACTATTTATTCAGTCAACATTTTTTGAGCACCTGCTACGTACCCAAAGACCATTGTCTAAAGCAAGTCTCAGGTTTAGAAATGGAAACAGAGGGAATGAAACACTGGATGAAACCAGAATATCTAAAGGCAAGTAAGAAGCTCCACATAGCAGAGGGCTAGGTAAAGCCACTTCTTTCTGATACTTATCTGTTCTCCAATAGGGCCTCTTGAGGAACAGCAGTGGTCTAGAGTAGGCTAATCTTAGAAACAGGTGCTTTAGAAGCCCCAACCATTGAGTCTGAGTCAAGCAGCATGGGCTACTTCCTGCCAGATTACATAAGGAAAGCAGCTCATATTTCAGGCATCTTTGCTAAGAATTTCACTTAGTCTTCCATGAGGTGGTTGGAGTTTCCTTATCACCCCCATTAGGAGACTCCCAAGTTCCCAAAATAAATCCTGCCAAACAAAAAGAGTCCCTCCTTCACTGATCTTGGGTTGCAAAGGAATTTTATACACCCTGCCTTGTAGCTGCAGGATCCTCAGCAAATTTGAAATGTTGGCAGAGTAACGTCTATTCTTTTGACAAAGGAGAAACTGAAGCTTGGAAAAATTAAATGACTTCTCCAGGGTTACAGAATGCTTAAAGTGATGAAATAGGACTCAGTCCCGAATCTGCCTGACCCCAAAGCCATTTGCAGTCCTAATCTGTTCTTGGATCTCAAGCATGGAGATCATGTTTGGCTTTTTATTTTTTTAATTTTTTTATTTTTTATTTTTTGGCTTTTTAAAAAAACAATCCTCCATTTGGCTTTTTTGAAAAACAATCATCCTCTGGACATTTAGAACCAAATTTATAATGGTAGCACCAGACATCTCTGCCCCTTCTATGGCACAGTCTCATTCTTAATCTCTCTTAATCCTCCCAACAATATTGGAAGGTAATAGTGATGAGAATAATAGTTAACATTCACTGAGCACTGAGTATGTAGTAGGCACTTTCCTAAGCATTTTACATGTACTAGTTTCATATTTGCAACACCTGTGAAGTAAGCACCATTTTATTCCCGTTTCATAGGTAAGAAAATTGAATCCCAGAGAGAGAGAAAAATAACTTGCCAAAAATCACACAGCTAGTCAGGCAGAGCCAGGTGGTGTGGCTCTGGAGCTCTTGCTCTTAATCACTGTACTCCACTGATAAAACAACCATTACTCAGAGAGGTAATCAACTTGCCTAGTTATATACAGTCCAGAAATGATGGTTCAATGCAAGCCCAGGATCAAACTCCAGATTATTTCCATTGCCCCACACTGCCTTTCTCAATAGTAAAGCAGAAGAAAGGAGAGAGCTTGTTCTATGACACCTTCATGGAGCACAGAGTGATTTAATGCTGCCAAGGAGTCTCATGGGGATTTTATTTAAATGATGATCTGCATTGTGCAGTTGTCTGATATTCCCTCCCACTTACTTTTCTCAAATGTGGAAACCATGTCACTCTGTTCACCCTTCCCAGTGCATAAATACTTCACTGGGGAAGGGATTTGGGGTGTTCAGAAAGTTTTTTCCTTAAGTGCTGTTATTGCAGGGACCTGTAAGGATGACTCAGAGAGGGAGAAGCTGTAATGGAAAATTAATTATTTTACCAGAGATGGGACCCAGGATGAATACTCAGAATTAAACCAATAAAGGCCTTTTAATGAGGGCAAGGAGGAGTCCTGAGTGGTCATTGACCAGTTAGTTATTCAAAGGGAAGTCAAGAACAGGGCTTCCCATCTTCCATTTCCCAGAACTTTAAATATCTCTAATGTGTCCCAGAGCCGTGAGGTGTGCCTGTTGGAGAGTATGTTTCCTTGTGTCTGCTGTGTGTGCATTTGAGTGTGGTTGTGTTTCTGTGAGTTTGTGTGTCAGCCTGAAGGCTGGTGAGGGTCTGTGTATGTGATTGTGTTTGTGTGTGTCTGCTCTTGTCCTTGTGTGTGCATCAGTGTGTGTTTGGTGTGAATCTATGGGTGTGGGCTTGAGGATACTTGTGGGTCTCTGGCTCTAAGTCCCTGAGGGCCTCCAGGAGGGGATATTGGGTTAGAAATTGACGTGTTGGTGGGGCAGGGATGGAGGAAGCACTTACAGAGCAGGTGTTTTGATGCTCCTGTGATGTAGGAGAAGAGATGGAAATAGAGGATAAACACTATAAAACCTTGAAAAATTTTTTTCTCCTGAACTGGGGAGGATGAGCTACCATTAATAATAATAGAAGGTTATAAATTAACAATAGTATCGTAGAACTAGTCATATGAGCTCCATTTAGCGAGTACCCACTCTAAGCTTTTTTTTTGTACGTTAGCTGCGTTCTCATCATTACTCTGTGCTACCGTTATGTCCATTTCAAAGAGAAGGCAGCTGGAGCTCAGAGAGGTAAAGTAACTTTCCCAAGGTTGCACAGCTAGGAGGACTGGGGCCAGGAAGAGCATTCAGGTCTGCCTAACTCCAGGGCCTGAACTTTGCCCCCCATCGTCAGACTGTCTTCCTTGGCCGGCATCAACCACTACCCCCAGCTCTAGCCAAGCCCCTGCCCTGGCAGGATGAGCCTCAGAATAGCAAGGAGAGGGGGGCCGAGGCTGGCTGGTAGAACAGATGTGATACAATGGGAATAACTAAGTTCTAGGCCCCGCTGGCCATGCAGTGGCTGTGTGGCCCTTATAGCACTACCTCTTCTCCGGACCTTACTTTCCTCACCACTAAAACAACGATTCGAATTCATCTGGTTCCATAGGTGTTCTCGCTCTATGTGGGTCATAGGGCTGAGGCTCCATAGGGGCCCCCACATTACCTGGGGAGCATTGATGTGGAAAATCGGCTCTGCGTGAGGGCAGAAGAGAAAGCTCAAGACATGTGTCCACCCAGCCTAGGACACTTGCCTTTCCACATACAGTGGCCATGCCGGCTTGGCCCTCAGCACGCCTTCCCACCACCTTCTCCTACTTCTCTCTCGCGTGCCTCCCTGGACCGCAGTGGTGAAAATTGTTTTGCCCAGACTCCCTTGCAGCTCGGGTTCTGGATGCAGATTACATTCTGCCAATTAGCAGAGGTCAGGCAACCAAAATGGAACGGAGGTCATCTTTCTGCTGCTTGGGCTGTCTCCTCCAACAAGAGCAGTCATGGAGGTGTGGGGGGCTACACAGCAGCATTTCAGGGATGAGGGGCCACCCCTGGGAGTGGAGGGGCTGCTGTGATGGCAGCATGGTGGCTTTCTGGATCATAATGTTGTGGTAAGTTCTTGAGCTCCCTGTTTGCAGGGATGGCGTCTGTCTGCCTACTTTCTGATAGTGTGACTGGTGTCATACAGTGTTCTCAGATTCATTCCCAGAAGCCCAGTCTAGTCCTCCAGCACATGTCCCCCCAACCCCAACAACATCTTTTTTAAGTTCCCCAATTTGCTACATTAAATCTCTGTTAGTGAAAGTTCGGGATAGTTTCTTTCATCCACACTGAACCTTGACTGATCAGCATGGTGTATCCCTACTTAGCCTTCAAAACCCAGCCTAGGCCTTCAGCTCTGGGATGACCACCCTTAAGCTAGGCTGACTTAGGTACCTCTCCCCCATGATTCCATAGTCACCAAGTCGCAGACTTTGCCACATGGTACTGAAATTAACTGTTCACTTTCTATCACCCCTATCAAACTGTGATCCCCAGATGGCAGGGATTGAGTCTTCTCAGCCATGCCACTGGGTGTTTAGCAGAGAACCTGGCCTATGGCAGGCAGTCTGTAAGCATTTTGTGGGATGAATGCAGAAAAGGTACCAACTTGCCAGTTTAGGAGAAACTGTGAGATTTACAGACTGAAAATAAAGCAATTTAATCTCCCCCTTTGGCAAAAAGAAACTTACTTCTCATTAAGAGCTATTATTAGGGGTGATGGACCTCATGGAGCTTGTGGGATGATGAGGAGCATTTCAGATCAAATATCCAGAGTCCCTTGGTAGAGTTGTCCTCCCACTGATGTTCAGACTACTCCTGAGGAATATAAGAACAGGTGGCTTTTGAGAAGCAGCGTGATGAGTGAGGAGCCCCGGCTTTCCAGGCTGACAGACTGGGGTTCATATACCAGCTCCTCTACTTCTTACTGGCTGTGCAGCCTCAGGCAAGTGACTGCACTCCTCTGAGCTCGGTTTCCTCCTCTGAAAGGTAGACCTAATGGTCTCTATGTCATAGGGTGGTTGTGAGCGGTACATAGGGTGGTTTAGGAGAAGAGATGAGCGCCTGGTGGAAACTTGATACATGGTGACTGCGATATGATTTGGGTGATTGGAGATGTAAGGTTTTTCTCTTCTTCATTTGAGCAAAACATTTCCCACCATTGACCTCCTGTTTGACTGGTGACAGAGGTCAAGAGTGGGCTCCAGGTGTGGGAAGTTCTCTCCAATTTCTGTTCATCGACTCCGCTCTTGGCACTGGCCTGTGTATCTCAGCTAGGAGAAAAACAACCACTTCCTTCCTGTTGTTACCCGAGAGCTCTCCTCAACCAGGAAAATAGACACCTTCTTTTGTCTGTCCTACCCCTCCATTTTTAGCCATTTGAAAGTGTACAGTTCAGCGGCCTTAAGCACATTCATTATATTGTGCATCCATCACTGCTGTCTATTTCCAGAACGTTTTCATCACCCTAAACAAAAACCCTGTGCCTTTTAAGCAGTAACGCGCCCCTTGGTGGCTTCTGTTCCCCTTTCTGTCTCGGAGTTTGCCTGCTCCAGATGCCTCACTGAAGCAGTGAGATGGGGACAGTTCAGCCGAGAGCGGGTCCTGCAAGTAAGGAGTATGGGTCTTCTTCCAAGCTGGATGAAAACCACTGGAGTGTTTTAAATAGGGATGTAGCACAATTGGAGGTGCATTTTAATTTTCATTATTTTTTTAAAAGATTATTTATTTATTTAGTCAGGGGGTGGGGGCAGAGACACGGGCAGAGGGAGAAACAGGCTCCATGCAGGGAGCCTGACGTGGGACTCGATCTCGGGACTCCGGGATCATACCCCGGGCTGCAGGCAGCGCAAAACCGCTGCACCACTGGGACTGCTTAATTTTCTTTTCTTTTCTTTTCTTTTCTTTTTTTTCTTTTCTTTTCTTTTCTTTTCTTTTCTTTTCTTTTTTCTTTTCTTTTCTTTTCTTTCTTTCTTTCTTTCTTTCTTTCTTTTTTTTTAAGATTTTGTCTATTTGAGAGACAGAGAGAGCACACAGAGGGAGAAGCAGACTCCCTGATGAGCAGGGAGCCCTACGTAGGGCTCAATCCCGGGACCTTGAGATCATGACCTGAACTGAAGGCAGATGCTTAATGGACTGAACCACTCAGATGCATCCCTCCGAGGTACATTTTTAAAAGAATCTCTCCGGCTGTGGAGGAGCCAGTAGTAGGTAGGGGTAGGAGTGGAAGCAGAAGCCAGGTGGGGAAGTGGTGGGTGCTGGCCCAAGGCGACAGAGCCATGGCAGTGAAGACCTCTGATGAATCAGAAGGGGGGCAAGAGAAAGGGGAGTGAAGCATGAGTCCTCTGGAGGATGACATCCTCCTCAACTCTCCTTGCCTCTAAGCCCTCCTCTGAACTGTTCCCTCTGCCTGGATGTCCTTTCCTCCCCTTTGCCTGGACAACTCCTACTTGGGATCATTTCTCACTTAGCTCTCCTGTCCTCCAGGAAACCTTCCCCTCCTCAAGTACAGCTTCGGAACTCCTTGGCCCTGTTCCCGTGACAGCCAGGTGCACACATGGTGGCTCCAGCATCAGAGGACACCACAGCCGGGACACAGGAAGCCAGTTGGAGACGGGAACTGAATCCCACGGGAGTGCTCCGTGTGCTCCATGTCAGCTGCTCCCAAGTTCCCAGTGCAACAGGTGAAGCAAGAAAATATGTAGAACTTCAAGATGAGATAGAAGCAGGGCAGGGAGAAGCCAGGAAGCAATAGGACCCCTGCTTGGGGCACAAACCCTGGTCCCCCTGGCCTGGTTTCAGGCGGTGCTCTGCCCTCTTCTCCCTGCATGGCTCCGTGCCAACAACGTACCCTTCCCAGCCTCTCTTCCTGATCTGTAACGTGGGGGTAGCAAGTGCACCTGATTGCAGGGTCACTGGGAAAATCAGGTATTATCATTAACTGGGAACGATTTGCTACAGGCCTGGCATGGAGGAAGGCCTTAGGAAATGCTGGTTTTACTTATCTTTCTTCTGCCAAGTTCTTCCTTTTCCTTCCGAACAGAATGATTCAGGGGCTGATTGTTGCAAATATTTTCTTCTCTTCAGTGTTTGCTTTTGGCCCACTTGGAGATCTGAATTAGAGCCTTGTCATGCCAGGAAGAGAGCATGACGGAGCTTTGGAATCAGTTCTGACACCTGCATGGAGCTGGTGCTGTCCGCCTATGTTCAGATGACTCAGGAGCCCAGAGAGGCGAGGGACCCATCAGTTACCACACGGCACGTAAGTAGGAGCATTGGGGTTTGAGCCCAAGTGGGCCTGTGATTCCACGGTTTCCCATCCCACGTGCTGCTGCCTGTAGAGCTGAGATGTGACCCTGGGCATCACTGAGACTGTGTAAAGGACGCTGCAGAAGGAAACAAAAAGCAGATGAATAAACCATTTGTTTGTCAGGCTCACAATTGGCTCCGGGAGTGAAGAATGTCAAACCCTGATGGTGTAAAGCGGGATTATCTGTGGTGTCTCTACTCCGTCTCTACCCTGGCTGTCCTTACTCCTCTTTGTGATGAACAATGGTTGAAAGATGCCCCCACTCCTCTATCTGGTGCCTGCTGACTCCCAGGAATGGGAGCTGTTGTACTCCATCTCTTAGAGCCTTTGTCTGTTCCAAGGTTATTACCAAGAGCTTATGGAGGTAGAGGTGAGGGGCTGAGCAGGAGGTGAAGAATAAGGAGGCTGGAGACAGACTGAGGATGCAGTTGGCTTTAGGGAGGAAGAAGCCGCTGCAGCCCCAGGCTCCCAGATCCCTGGGGTAGCAGTGAGTGGACTCCACCCAAGTCCCCTGGGTCCCCTGGTGGGAGGGGGTGCACAGCTTGACCTGTGGGCAGGTACTCACTGAGCCTGGGCGGTGGTCACTGGACACTGGGGACAGGGGCTGCCACACTGACTCATGAAGTCCTTTGCAGCTGCCCATCAGACCCCATGTGCTGCCTGAGAAAATGGACAAGGGGGAAAAGAAAGGCAAATTCGGACCCCCAAGAGTCCTCTCTGAAAGGGAGGAGGTAAAAAAAAGAAAGGGAGGAGGTACAATCATCTCCAGGCTGGAGGGGAGCATGAGGGGGCTGAGCCCTGGGGCCCAAGGGACTGGGTTCAACTCCTCCTCCCTCCCTTCGAGACAGACTTCCGCTGTCTCATGGGTTTGAGGATACATCATAATGTCTCTGCCACACACCTGCTGGTGGTGAGGGTGCAGCGTAACATGCGGACGTGTGTGGAACATAGTAGGTGCCCAGCAAACGGCTCCTTCCATCTTCCTCCTTGTCACGAATCAGGTGCAGGGAGAGGACAGCGCCCCAGAGAACAGAGAATGCTGGTGCGTCAGAGCGCAAACGATGGCATTCATCACACGGACAGATGGTGACGGAGCACTCATTAAGTGTTGACTGCGTGAAATGATGCTGCCCACGTCCTGTTTCACTCTTCACAAGAGCCCGATGAGCTAGAAACTTATCCCCATTTTATAGATAAGCAAACAGGAGCTGAAGTTGGGAACTTGTCTCAGGTCTCTCCACCCATGAGCTGGAGATGTAGGCAAACCCACTTTTTCCTCACTGGGGAGATGGGGATAATATTCACTACCTGACCAGGTGGTGAGGACTAAGCCCGACAACTCTGGCTGAGTGCCTAGTGCAGCATCGGCGCCCAGGGAATGGGCAGCCCCCGCCAGACTTCTGAAACAGTCCTGCCTCCCACCACAAACTGTGTGTCTGCTGTTGAGTGAGGAGAGAGGCATGTTCTCTTCCAGACTCAGAGACCACCCCCCATCCCCACTCCCCACCCCACCCATGTTTTGGAAGGTATTCGTAGCCATGAGAGTGCAGCCTTCACGCTGCTGCTGGCACGGGCCGAGGGCGCACAGGAGGTAGGGATGCCCCCCACCCGGAGTGCAGGCAAAGGCACATCGCAGCCCATATTTTGAGGGGGATTTCAAGATACTCATTTTGTGTTGCCACCAGAGCAAAGTAAACCGCAGCTCCTGGCTGCCGGGGAAGGGCTGAGCTCCTGCCAGGGCTGGTTGTGCCTGGCACCAGCCCAGGCATGTACCAGAGTCGGCTGTGGGTGCAGGCAAGTGTACACACAAAAACATTCCAGGACACGCGTGACCAGCCACACGCGGAGCTGCCGTAGCACCCAGCACCCGGTCTGCCTTCCCCTTCTCGTCGCTTCCCTTGTCTGGGGCTCTCTGCCTTTTCTGTGGTCTCTAGATCCCTGTAGGTTCTGAGCCTGTCCTCTTGCCTGGTTTCCTTCTCTCCTTCCTCTGACTGTCCCTCCACCCGCCTCCCAACGCCCTCTCTCTGGTGGCCCCATCTCTGGCACTCTACGTCCCTCCGTTTTCCTGCGGGCTCCTTGTCTGGATCACGCCCTGTCTCTCCGACAGTGTCTCTTTCTCTTTCTGATCCTCTTTGAATCTTCTGTTTCAGCTTCTTTCTCTGTGTCCCCATCTGTCTCCAGATCTGTCCTGTCTGACTCTCTCTCTCTCTCCCTTTCTCTCTCTCTCCCCATCTGTCTCTGTGTCTCTCTGTCTGCTGGTCTCTGGCTCTCTTTCTCTGTCTCTCTTTCTCCAACACTTTCTGTCTCTGCCCTTCCCTACCTCTCTCTCTTTATTCCTGTGACTCTCTCCTGGAAACGCATCAAAGACTGAAGTGGCCGGATTTCAAGTGACAAACAGCACTACACCCAGGATCCAGCCCCCTCCCTGCACGGCTGCCTTCCTCCTCCACATCCCCTGTCACGAAGAGAAGCCTATTGTGTGGGGCCCAGGGAGTTTGAGTTGAAGGGCCCGGGGGTCTGCGCCTCTGACTGCTCTGAGCTACTTCCCCATTGGCTCCCAGCAGCTTGTGCTCAGCAAGGGCTGAGCGACAGGGGAGGCTCTAGTCCATAAAAGGGGGGGCGAGGCACCAGAACTGCCATTCTGAGGGGCTTTGGTGGTGCTCACGGCCGCCTCTTTGGCACCTCCTTCGGAGCCCGAGTCTGGGAGACCCCTGAGTCCTGAGCCAGCCACCTGCCACCACCCTGCGACCTGCTCAGCCAGAAGCTGCCCGGGGACAAAGCAGGACACAGGTAATGTCCGGAGGGGCACGAGAATCTCTTTTTTGATCATATTTGTTTTTCCTGGTCCTCTGGACCTGAGGGTGGTAGGAGCTCGGGCTGGGGGATTTCAGGTCTGGGGCTGATAATCTGGCAGATACAGTTACAGTTACGAGGCTGGGTTGCGAGCGCCAGATCCGTCCGTGTGAGACGGATGGTTCTTCGGAATCCGCCCTCCGCACAGCCCCAGCTTAAACAGGTGGGTTCTTCTCTCCCAAGAGGACCACCCCTCCGTGTCAGCTCCAGGGTCATCTTCTTCCCCAGCAGCCTGCACACACAGTTCCCATCTGAGGATGGGATGCCCTGGGTGGAAGAAGTGAGTTTGGCCCCTCAGGAAGGTTTTAAAGGTCAGTGATTCTCACTGGACTCACAGAACAAGGTCTGAGGGGACGTTAATGAGATTCAGGGCTCTGGCATTTACCAGGTATCATGTACATCACTGTACAGCCAAGTTCAGCCTTTTCATCCCTTTTTGGATCATGTTTAATTTTTGACAGGGTACTGGCTTGAGTGGTTTCCTTTGACATCATTTACATGGAAATGAAGTTTGGGGCTATTTTGTTGGGAGGGAATGGGGAAAGAGTGACAGCATGCCACGAGACTCAGGCTTCGCAGTATTTTTCTTGTCACTTTTACTTTGAAAGGACTTGTTGCTCTCATGTAAATTAGAGCCTGAGAAGTCCAAGTTGGGCAGGGAAAAAGATGCTCAGAGGGGAAAGCCATTTGCTCACTGGTAAAGACATCCCTGTCCAAAGAAGAGTATTATTGAATCCCAAAGTTTGACTCTAGCAAAAAAGCTGGTGAGCTTCAGAGAAAAGAGAAAAAGGGAGAAAAAATGCTTGGTGACAACACAGAGGTTGAATAGTAGATTCTGTGACCCTATACTTTTTCCTGGGTATCTTTTATCTAGAATCTCTCCAAGCTTTACAAACATTCCTTAATTAAGCCTCCAACCTTCCCAGGGGAAACAAGCTCTTCAGGTTATTGGATCTGATTTCAATTCCCTTCCCGCAGACTGAAAGTCTTCATTACCGTCTTTCTTCCAAGGGTTGGTAAAATATACAAGTCTTTCTAATTTGACAGGCATTCCGGTCAAGATCCATTGCAAATGTTTCAGAATGTCAACCCCTGGCCTCCCCCTCCCACTGCCACAGCTCCCTCTCTTTCCCCTTTCTTCCTCCCCTCAATCCCACCCCACCTTGCCTTTTGTTCTATTTTTTGCAGGTCATTTATCTCCAGGCTTTGAGATCTGCGTGGGGGAGCTGTTGCAGCAGCCGAAGGGTGAGCTGCGCTGCCTGGGGGAGGTTTGCGTTTGCTGACGGGATCTCAAGCCCACTGCTTTGCCCCAGATGAGCTAGAGGTGTGATGGGTGGCGGGCGAATCCCGTGTCTCCGCTGGCAGCTGGGAGTGGGATGTCGCAGTGCTTCCTGAGGCATGTTTTAGCAGAGCAGGCAAAGGGACGGGCTTGGGGGCTATTGGAGGCAATTTGCAATCACCATAAAGCAAATGGAAAGGGATGAGGGTCTTGGGATAACTCCTGGGAGCCAGGAATGTTCCATAGATTGTCTAAATGTGCGTCTCACAATACCCAGATCTGGGTTCAAATCCCAGTCTCACCACTCATTTGCTGTGTGATTTGGGACAGCAGCTGAAGGTTCATTTCCTCACCCACACTGTACGGATAATAGTATTCACCTCATTGTGAAACTCCCGTTGGGTACTCTAATATGCCTGGCATTCAGTAGGTACTCAATGAGTGCTAGTGTGACTGCTCAAGTTCTCACCGTCTAGAGCGCAGAGTTGGGCCCCCTTCCCCTCAATCTGTTATAATATCCCTCATCATTCCACACCATCCAACTGTGAGCTACGTCAGTGTCTGTCCGTGTCTGTGGGGGGGGTGGGGGGAATAGGTCCAGGAAATAGGTCTCGTATTTCAGTTTGCGGGGCTGGCACTCCCCTCCCCTCCCCCTCCAGTCCTCTCCACACCAACAGAAGACCATTTCTTCATCTGTTGCCTCAGGATCATGAAGTCTTCCCAATCGATCCTCCCTAGCCCCCCTCCCACTGCCTACCTCCTTGGGCCATTCTTGCACAATTGTTGTATTTATTAGATGTCTTCCATCATTCTAAGTGGGATCAATAGTTGGTGGTTTGATTTCAACTTGTGTCTGAGACGGTGCAGTCAGCTAGCTGATTTCTTTCACCGTTTTCGTTCATCTCAGCCCATAAATGTTGGTTAATCTCACGGCGTCTGACAAAGGTCTAAAACGATTTCACCGAGACAGGGCTGGCCATTGTGGTGGCAGTAAATATTTCTGGAGACACTCAGCAAGCCCAGGATCAGGCCCTGGAGATGGAAAGGTGTCCTGGGTCCTTTGATGTTGGGCCCCATAAATCCTGCCCCAGCCCAGGTCCAGATTGATGCTCCTGGCAGGAGGTAGATGGCCCAGATCCACGAGGCACATATCCGGGCTCGGGACGCTTCTCCGGGAGGCCATCCAGCCGAACCCATGGCCGGAGTGGGGGGCTGCAGGCACGTTCACTGCATTTGTCCACCGTCATTTGGCTCTTTGACTAAATGAGCCTGTTGACCTGTTACTGGATAGTTCTGTTTAAGCTGAGAAGGGTTGAGTGAGTAGTTATGTGATTGGATCTCTGGTCCGCTGGCAGGAGGACGAACTGATGTTTGTGATTCCCACAGTAGGTCAAAGCCCTGGATCCAAGTCCACTTTCTGTCCTGCCTTCCCTGTCTCTGGTTCTGTGCCCTCGCCTCCTCTTTTCTCCTCACCTCCCCACCTCTGCTCCTCCGTACCTTCTGCCTCTGGTTCCCATCACCTCTCTCACTGTTTGTTCTTTCATCAGTTCTCTGCTTCTTTGGTGTGTTTATCTCTTTCTCTGTGTGCAAGAGTCTCTACCACTCTAGTTGGCACACCCACGTGTATGTGCCTCTTTGTCTCTGTCACCCTCTTGGTCTCTGTCTCCTTCTCTGCATCTGTATTCCCATCCCTCTCTTTGCTTTTCTCCTTAACCCTTAACTGCATCAAATAACCAAGGGTATGACTCCTGCTCTTAAAAATCATTCTTTTAAAACTCCCCATGACCACCGAGGGCAGGGCCCCTTCACTCTGGTCTCTGAACAGCAAATGGCCCAGAGAGAGGGCCAGCCCTGAGGGTGGGCCCTCATTACCATGTTCTCCACTTTGATTCTTGCTGGACTACATGGTAGTTTCACTTACCATCTGATTTCTGAGCCCCCCGTGTTCCCCAGTCGAGAATCCATTCTTTGTCAATGACCCTAAAGGCCTCACAGGAACACTGTCCTCCACTTTTCAGGATCTGCCTTTGCCAGTCCCTGGAGACCTGCAGAGGTGAACTTTGTGTGTTTTCTGGTGGGATAGAAGTCCAGCAACTATCTCAGCTTCAGGAATGTGAGAGTTTGGTAGGAGGGTCCGCTGGATATCCAACGTGACCACACACCTCAGGGAAGGTTTGTGGGTGGAGCACAGACCAACTTTCAAGCCTGCTTCTGCTATGTCCTTGCCTCTTGGCCTGGACCTGGTGATTTTGTCTCTCTGAGACTCTTTTTCCTCATCTGGAAAATGGGGCTCATCATGCCAGCCTCGTGGAATCTCCTGAGGGTGAACAAGCAATAATTGAGCTGAAATGCAGAGCAGTGAGTTGGCCCCCGCGGCTGTGCCTTAACCAGGGATGGACTTGGAGAGCTCAGCTCTGCCATGCATGTGCTCAGGACCCTGGGGCCCTTTGTCACTTGGTTCTCACCCTTCCTTCCTGGAGCCTGAGCCTGTACCAGTAGCAGCTACCCCAGGAGGGGCCACAGAGGCCACAGGTCTGGCACAGAGCCACCGTGCAGTACTCCACAGCTGCTGTCAGGCAGGTTGTTGGGGGGTCATTGAAACACCATCTCCTCAGCGCAAGTCACCGCCTGGGGGTGGGAGGCCCCAGCTCTGTCTCCACTTCCCTCCTGACTCATGATGTGACCTTAACAAGTGACTTCATTCCTACCTTTTCCCATTTCCTCTTCTATCAAATAGGGATAATCATATGCGATAAAGTGCCGGGAGAGATAATTGCAATGTTAAATCAAGCCATTATTATTCCATGCTGGCTTTTTAATGCTTGCTGCTCCTCTGAGTCCTCTGACTACAATATAGAAATATCACCAAAAGGAGATGAGGGGGCGGGCAGGCAGTCCCTTCCCTTTCCAGGAACCCTGGGCCCTGGGTAGGAGAGAGGACTACTGTGTGCTGGCCCTTTGAGCGACGTTGTCACTG